>NC_050573.1:446814771-447126117 GCF_011100635.1 Trichosurus vulpecula
AGGTGTGTATCTCTCCCACGATAGTACTAAACTGTAGTCAAATTCAAATGACATAGATTTGTTTTAAAATGTTTCTAATAAGCTTATCTGAGCCTAAGTAATGAGGAGAGACAGGGGTGGTCAGAATTAGGATTGAGGTGGTTAGAAGAGATTTCCTAACAATTAATAGAAGGTAAGTGGGTTTATCCTCTTTGGAGATCTTTAGGCAGATGGGGCACGTGTCAGGTAAGTAGTTCTTTTGGGGGTATGGGTTTACTTGATGATCAATATGGTCCCTTCCAATTCAAAAATTTTGTGATTGTAGCATGGAGTCATTGGTTTAGACAGTAAAAATCTTTAACATTATCATGTGACATTTCATTTGTATGACATTACTATTAAGATGACTAACACTGAGTTTATTAGTGCAGGCTCTATGAAGATAAATGGAAGTAAGCACTTAGTAAAATCAACAAGTTAATAAGCTAGGTATATTGAGAATACAAAGTGAAACAGTTCCTACCTATACATAGGGAGCTTTCAGTCTACTCAAAGATTCAAAAACAAAATAAAAAGGAGCTTGCATGAAACTATAAACTGTCATTTATAACAGTTAGAAAATGCATTAACTTTAGCAAAAATTATAGCGATGGCTTGTTGATTTCATTGTCCCCTTCTGGACTCTCTTCTGTGTCTGGACCTCACTGCTATTTGATGCTGTCAGTAATATATTCTGGTTAACATTCTTCACTCATCATCTTCAACATCAGCTTCACCTTCATATCTTATGTCACCACTTGCTCAGCTACTGCCACTTACCCTTGGGGTTGTTTTGCATTTGGGGGATAAGAGTTCACCTATCTTATTGGATTCTTTTATGGACGTGTGATTTTTTCCTAATATCAACCTGAAAAAAAAAGCATATGTTCCTAAAACATTTTGGATTCACAAATTTAATTTGGATATCTTTTAAGAACCTAGGCCCATTTCCTGGTCTATGTGTTAGTGAACTATGAGATTCTAAGAGTGAAATCTCAAGGAGACAACTTTCTCAGAACATTTTAGCACAACAAAATCCAATAAGAATTATGGCTGCATTAACAAGGCAATATATTGCCAGTTGTGCTCCCATCTATTCCTTCTTACTAATGAAGAAAAACCAAAGGGAAGAAAATGGGGAAATGTAATTTTGTTAGTACTTTTTTTCAGACACCTCAAATGCTTTTTTATGCATTAGAGAAACAGGATATCTGTGGGAAATAATAGCTAAAACTAAGTTTACTTTTTTATAGCAGCTTATATTTTTGTTTTTCATAGGGATTCTGAAATCATGCAACAAAAGCAGAAGGCTGCTAATGAGAAGAAATCTCTGCAGACAGGTGAAAAATGATCCACAGTAATTTGAAGAACAAAGTGGATCACAGGATCTGAAATCAAGAGTTTGTAGAATGACCAGCCATTAAATATCTAACAGTTTATCATATCTTAGACTTGTTTACTTTCTATTTATTTCTTTTTAGTCCACAATTACTAAAGCTGCATGGCATAGAATAGTTCTAAGAAATGGAACATTACTTCATGCTTCATGCTTATAAAAGTGATAGCATCCCTGTGGTTCATATTAATATCTAGAATTATGTATGTAGATAAGTAGTTTGATACCAGAATTTAAGATTCAAATCTTTATCCTTTCTGTAGTATTCTCATGATATGTTAACTTTTGTTTGAAATAAGTCATTAAGATCCATTATAATTTTTTACTATTGGATTTATAAAAGTCAAGTTTTCATGTAACTTTTTAGAGCATGTTTTGCATGAAATATTATCTAAATATGACACTACTCTGATTAGTAAACAAATGTTTTAACAACAGCAATCTAAATTGGCATTTTTATATTTCTGTTTAACTTTTAAAAAATTGTGAAGGTATGCTGACTACCTTTTTTCAATCCAGCTTTGATCTTGCCTATAAAAATGTTACTTTCTGGAGACAGCAGAAGTAGATCCTCAAAAGATGTCAGCAATCTGTATCAATATACAATATAAATATAATTCTGGAGGGAGAAAAAGGGAAAAATGCCATTCAGTGGCAAGTTTTGTTCAACTAGACATGTTCTTCCTCCTCCATTTATAAAACGAAGAAACTGAGACCCAAGACACAAAGTTACACAATCAGTAAATGAACAGAGATTCCATCCCAGATCCTGAGACTTTAATAAACCCACTTCACCCAATAATGGAAAGATGAATGCTTTTTTTTTTTTTTAACCGGACTTATGATTTTATCTGTGTAGGGAATTTTCTCTATCAATGCAAATCAGCACCTGCTCTGCAATTTGTAGTCTCAGATTTGCTTGAAGCACTGAGAGCTTAAGTGTGCTCTCCGGGGTCACAAAACTGTATGTGTCAGAGGAGGAACCTGAACCCAGGCCATCCTGACTCTTAAGGCCAATTCAGTGTTTACTGTGCCACACTGCCTCTCAGATATATGGTGGAGGAAAAAAAAAGTCATAACATGCTACAACTATTTGTATGCATTTATGTTGGCCTCATTTTACAAGAGTGGAAATGGCTCATTATCATTTGTTCAAAACTACATTGTTGAGCATTAAAGCAAGGAAGGACTTTTGGCTTCCATGTTAACTGTTAGTATGCTATCCCCTTGATTAACAAAAATTCTTTAAAAATGTGGCATCCATCCGCTGTATTTCTGACTACTGTAAAGGAAAACATGTGGAAGCTGCATAATGCTTTCAAAGATGCCACTTACTAGTTACTGCAATAGCCCATTTCTTTAAAACCATGTTCTTCTATCGATATGTGTCTGTGATTAATGGAATGGTAGCTTAACACTTATATGGTTTACAAACATTATCTTCTTTGATCCTCAATAACTTTTATTAGGTAAGTACAAGTATTATATTGTTTTTAGAATTGTGGAAACTGAGGCTGAGAGAGTATGTCACTTATGTGCCTAAATAGTATGCAGCTTACACATGTCAGACGTAGGATTCAAATCCAGGTCTCAGTCCCAAGTTCAGCATTGTCTGTTATATACCACACTGTCCCACTCCCATTGCAGATAATTCAAAAGGCAAATAAAGTCACTTTTCAGCCTAATAAGCTGTGACATTTTACCTCCAGTGTTAATAACATGATAATCAGAAAAGGTAGTCGACCGGTACAATGTCATGAAGGGGAAACAACAGAAATACAGTGGTATACCTGGGATATTAAACATCTGAAGATCATACATGTTAAGGAGAACCTCTATAGAAGACCTGAAAAAAGATATAGGTACCAGGAAAAAAGTGAAGACAATAATTGAGACAAATTCAAAAAAGTAAGACAATACAAAGTAAATTGGCAGAAATCAGCATTTCTAAGTCCTAACAGAACCCAGCAAGAAATAAGAAATTGCCTTCAAAATTAATGTAAAATGCAAAAAGCATCTGAAGTTAATCTTCCAAGACAGTCCAGAAATACTCTTTAGAGAAGTAAATGAAGGCAAATAATTGGAGGGCTCTGCCAATATAATAAAAAAATTATACCTCAATTTAGACATAATGCTATAAGAAATAACTAAGAAGGGGTTCTTTATAGAACTAGACAAAACTTAAGGCAGACAGTGTAGTAATGGGATAGAGCACTGACTGGAGTCATGACCTGGGTTCACCACCCATCTCTGATTCTACCTTGTGACCTTAGTTTCCTCATCTGTAAAATGAGAGGGTTGGATTAGAGGGCCTCTGAGGTTCCTTCTAGCTCTAGATCTATGATCCTATGACTATGAAGATGAGATTCATCTTTTCCTCAGTAAATGACGTAAACATTAGATGTAAAATAACATTTGGAGGGGGAAAAAAGGTCTAGACTCTCAAAGGAAATAAGAAAAAGCACAAATAAAGATTGGTGGAACAGTATGGCAAGGAATAGTAGCAATAGAAAATAGTAGCCTAGGTTTAGCGTTGTTTTTTTCTTTTTATAAAATCAAGAATATTAATGGGTAAAGGGCTCCCATTTTGACAAGAGTTACTGGGGAAACTGGAAAGCAGATTAGAATAAATTAGATTCAAACCAACATTTTATACCAGTAAGCTAAAAATGGATATTTGAACTAAATAGAGCTCATATCATTTAAAAATTAGCAAGAGGAAATGTGGTTAAGGGGAGAATTTATAAGCAAATAGGAAAGAGGTCATCAAAAGTAAAATGTTCTACCTCGATTACCTAAAATTAGGTAATCAAATTAGGCTTTTGCATGCATCAGTCAACAAAGATGAAAACAAAACTATTTAGAGGGAAAATATTTGCATCAAATATCACTCAGAAAATGATATCCAAGATATATAGTAAACTGATGAAAATATATAATACCAAGAACAATACCTCAATATATAAGTGCTCAAAAGATATGCATAAGTTTCTAAAGAACTAAAAAGTATAAATGATCATTTAAAAATTTTTCATATCACTAATAGATGCAAATTGAAACAGCTCAGATTTCATTTTGTTACTCTGCAGAATGACAAAGATGACAAAATAGGAATAGTCAATGTTGGAGAGGCCATGGAAACATGGGCATACCAAATACACTTTTAAAATACATTTTCTTGACATTTTGTTTTTACAGTATCCACATTTCATAATATACCGCTTTTTACTCAGAGAGTAAATCCCTTATGATGAAAAAGGAATCATTAAAATTAGCCAACTTATCAACACAGCCTGATATTTTATGCTGTGTTCCACACTGAGTCCTCCACCTCTGCAAAGAAACCAGAAAGGTTCCTTATTATGTGTCTTCTTTGGAGCAAGTTTGGTCATTATAAAGTTGCAACATTCAGTTTTGTTTTATCATTGTCCTTTCTATTTACATTGTTGTAGTGATTGTGAATATTATTTTCCTTGGTATGCTTACTTTACTTTGTACTAGTTCATATAAGTCTTTCCATGCTTCTCTGTATTCATCTTTCTTACAGTACAGTGATATTTCATCACATTGATGTACCAAAATTTGTTTAGCCGTACTCCAAACAGTGGGCACCCATTTTGTTAACAATTCTTGACTGCTTCAAAAACACAACACTAATATACTCTGTGTGGAGCTCAGAACTGGTCCAGCTATTCTGGAAAACTATTTGAAATGATGAAAGACAAGTGACTAAACTGTCCAAACCTTTTGTGCTAGCATGTCACTACGAAATAAACCCAAGATGATCAAACATGGAAACAGAAATCTTATATATTCCAACATAGTATAGCAGTACTCTGGTAGCAAAGAACTGGAAGCAAAATAGATACTCACTGATTAGGGAATGGCTGGGCGGAAAAAACCAAAACACTGGTAATTGAGGGTAAGGGAAGAGACATTAAGAAATGACATGGGAAGATTTGTATAAGCTGAAGCATGAACCAAGCCGAGCCAAAAGGATAAGATAGACATACAATGACTACAACAATGTATCACTGGAAGAAAGTCAATGCTTAGTATTTTTTTCTTTTAATGATGGTCCTGGAGAACAGATGATAAAACACATACCTTCTTCCCCATGGTAAAGAAGTGGAAAATTTCTGGCCAGAATATTGAATGTATGGTTAGATGCAGTCATTGTATTGGGTGCGGCTTAATTGGTTTTCTTTGTTAAAATGAATGGTGTGGTCTGGAGAGGCTAGAAGTTGGGAAAAGAATGGTGTTTTTTTTAGAAATGACTAGTGTAAAGATGAAGCAGTCAGTAAAATGTAATTTTTATTAAAATATGTGGTTAACCGGATAACAAGGAAAACATTTGACTTGGAAAAAGCAATCTGAAATTATTCAAAGAAAGTGACCAAAATGTGTACCCTTGATCCAGAGATTCTACTGATAGGCACATACCCAAGGAGGACAATGTTAATAAAAAAAAAAAAGCTCTGTGCATACCAAAATACCTAGAAATAAAATTGATGCCATCAACTGGAGAATGGTTAAAACATGTTGTGGTACATGAATGTAATGGAATATTAACAAGATGAAATGAACAAGATGAAAACAGAAGTTCATAGGAATACTTTTACGAATTGAAGAAAAGTGAAGTAGAACCAGGAAAAAACAATATACATAACAACAATGTAAATGGAAAGAACAACAAAAAAATTAAGATTGAATGCTGTACAATTATAATGACCAAAGTTGGCTCCCAGAAGATATACGAAAAGGCAGAGATGGGGGGCTATTGGTATGCAACAGTGTGTAACATGGGACTCTTTCAATATGTCATTTAGGTTTGCTGAACTGTTTTTTTCCTCTTTGTTATGAGAGATGCTCTCAGAAGGGGGTGGGTTGAGGGATAAACTAGGAAATGCAAGTTCATATAAAAAGATGTGATTCAATATTTTAGAAAATAGATGTCTAAAAAAGACCAATCTTGGTCCCAGATTACAATGGTCACTATCTGTATGACCTTAGGCAAATCACACCTTCCTTGGATCTCAAATTTCTTCATATATAAAATGAGAGGTCCTTAAACAGTTCTAGACTTATAATCACAAACAAGGTTGGCTTAGACAATTCCTTTCCCCTGTGATATTTGCTCCAACAAGGAAAATTAATTAGATGAACTAGTATTAAGTCTATACTAAATTCCCAAAGGTGTATTTGGAGTGATCCTGTATAAGGATAAAATCTTACTGAGCCTATATTTGAGGATAAAATCTCACTTTGTAACTCTTAAATGAAGAAGACATTTTAATAGCAGCTGCCTCTGATGGTATCAAAAGCAGCAACTGTAACTGTCCAAGGTTAGTTGCAACTGGAAAAGTCCCACACATGTCCCATTAATATCTGATAAAGAACCCAGATAGAGCAATGAAAAATTGTAGAAACAGAAGCTCTTCCTCCAGTCCAGAATTACACAACAAGCCTGATAAATGAACTGGAAACTACTTCCTAGGAAACTAGCTTGAGCTCTGATAAACCCATTTGAAGCCAGCCAGCACTCTACAAAATCCGTTTTGTCCCTTCATAATCAACATTCCCCAAACCCCTTTCCAGTCTTTTTATTCCTTATCGCCCACCACATGCTCTTTGATTCAGTGACACTGGCCTCTTGGCTGTTCTTGTACAAGAAACCCCAACTCTCACCTGTAGGTATTTTCTCTGGCAGTCCCACATGCCTGGAATTTTTTGCCTTCTCATTTCTGCCTACTTGCTTCCCTGGCTTCAAGTCTCAACTAAAATCCCATCGTCTACAGAAAGCTTTCCCCAGCCTCTCTCAATCCTAGTGCCTTCCTATTTGATTTCCAATTTTTCATACTCTGTGTATAGTTGGCTTGTACATATTTGCGTGTTGTCTCCTCCTAGAGGGCAGGCACTGTCTTTTGCCTCTCTTTGTATCCCCAGAATTTAGTATTGTGTCTCGCATATAGTAGGTGCTTAATGTACTGGCAGTAGAGAGGGGAGGAACAGGACTAGGGATTCTTAGAAACATAGCTGAAGGAGTGTATTGCAGGCATTGGGAAGGGATAAAATATTTTGTGTGAAGGAAAACAAGGTGGCCAATTTGTATTCTAGAGTGTATGATGAAGAATAACGTATACCAAGTCTAGAAAGGTAGGTTGGAGCCAGATTGTGCAGGGATTTAAATGCTAAAGAGTGATGTTTGTATCTGATTCTAAACTCTGTAAGAGGGAACCACTGGAGTTTCTTAAATTAGCCAGACATGCCTTAGGAGTGCCATTTTGGCAATTATGTGGAGGATGGTTAGGTGGCAAGTAGCTACTGAGGCTACTATGAAGGGGTGACAAAATCCTCAGCCCTTCCGGTAATAGAGGTAAAATTTGCGAGATTCAACAATTGTTTTGAATATGGGTGTAGGAGTGAGAGAGAAGTTGGAGAATGAAAAGAGAAGAATCAAGGATGACTCCAAGTTGGATGTCTGGTGCTTTCAGTCATGAGATCTGAAGGTTGAGAGGGTTGAGAAAGAATGAGCTATTTTGGACAAGTTGTTGCGTCTAGTCTGTTTTTCAGTCATGTCCAACACTTCATGACCCCATTTGGGGTTTTCTTAGCAAAGATACTTGAGTGGTTTGCCATTTCCTTCTCCAGCTCATCTTACAGGTGAGGAACTCAGGCTGGATTTGAACTCATGAAGATGTGTCTTCCTGATTCCAATGCGCTATTCACTGCCCCACTTAGCTGCCCAACTTAGGGTTCTCAATAAAGATGACCAATGGCTGCTGTGGCTGCGTGAGGATTTGCAGATCAAGACAGCCCTAAGGGCAATCCCACAGCCACAACTGCAGTTATTTGCATGTAACTGATAACTCTAGGCATGGAACTGGATGAGATCACCAGGAAATATGGTATAGGAGGGAGAAGAGAATAGGGCCCAGGAGAGAGAACACAGAGAGAATACACACCTATTGTGAGAGGAAAGATGAATGATCCAGCAAAGAGAGAAAAAAGCAACAGTCTGGCAAGTAGGATAACTAGAAGGAAACAGTGTAACAACAACTAAAGGAAGAAAAATTCACAAGGAGAAGGACCAGATGTTGCAAGGATGAATACTGGAAAAACGCCTTTAGATTTATCAGTTAAGAGACCTTTGGGACCTTAGAGAGAGCAGCTTTAGTTGACTTGGAAGTCGTGTTGCAAGGGGCTGAGAAATGTGTGGGAGGTGAGAAAATGGAGACAGCGTAGGCGTTTTAAAGCAGTTTGGCTGTAAAAAGACAATAGCTTTGGGGACGGTGGGATGCAGTGACAATTTTTAAGGATGGTCAAGGCGAGGGACTGAAGACGAAGGTAATGAATTCACGGTGGGAGAAAAGAGGATGGAATCGAGGACAGGGAGAGGGTGTACCCCAGGGAAGAGCGGTTGGGTTACTCCGTGGGTGAACTCAAATGCAAAAGGAGGTGAAGTTAAAGATTAATTAGAGAACCTGGACAGTTAACACCGGGACGGAACCGGGAGTTGGGTTTGCTTCCCTTCCCCTCCCCTTCTCTAACATCACCACTCCTCCCACTCCCTTACCCTTACCCTCCCTCTACCTTCCGCCATATTGGGGGGTCGGTACTTCCGCTTCCGCGGCGGTCGGAAGTCACGTGTCCGTCTGTATCCGGTCCGCGTTCACTACGCTCTCCCGACAGCCTTAGGGACGGGAGGAAACTATTATAACCGGAAGTCTCCAAGAGGCGGGGCCAGGCGAAGCGAGGCCGTGGAGTCTGCGCCTTGGCTCGCTAGTTCCGCTCGCCATGGCTGCGTTAGGCGGCGGCGTCAGGGAGCACGAGGAGCCGGTATTGTTCCGCAGAGGTACCGGGCAGGTAAGGGAGCCTCGGGAGGCCTCGGCATCCCGGGCTGTGTGAGGCCGCGGGGCGGGGCTGTGCCTCAGGCACTATTTAGGGACCGACGTGCTCCATCTTCTCCCCGCTTCTCGCCTTGAGGCCGCGGTCGTCACGGAAGCGGACGAAACCCGGGCCCCGTCCCGCGCCGGAGTCGGGACTCCCCGGCTAGCGGCTGGGCCTCTCCCGGATCACGCTCCTGGAGATTGCACGCACATACGAACGCCCAGGCAGAGAGGCCCTGTCGGGGTCGCCAGGGGTGGTACCCCCTGCTGCGCGGTCAGCGTGATATTCCCAAAGGGCAGGTCTGGTGGTGTCACCGCCTGCGCCAATTATGAACCCCCCTCACCTGCTTCCCTACAACCCCGCCCCCCCCCCATAAGTGGCACTCAGTGACTCCTGGCTGGTCCGTGTCTCGGCTTCCGGCTTTCTCACTGATCCCTCTAACCCTCCTCGCCTCCTCCTCCTGCTTTCCTTCGAGACTTAGTCGTAACCCCACTTTCTGCAAGAGGCCCTCCCCCGTCTACACCTCGGGGTTACCCGTGGGTATGTGGTGCGCACCTGTTCTTTCCGCCCTTTAGAACGTTCGCTCTTTGAGGACCAGGACCCCGTTTTTGCCCTCCTTTGTATCCCGCAGTACTTAGCTACGGTAACGTTTCTTACCTTACAGCATCTGGCCTTTGGCAGCTTAATAACTGCCTGTGGATTGCAAAGGTGGGAGGGGAGCAGCCTTAGAGGTAGTTGTTGGCTCCAGCCCCTTGCTCAGTCTGGCGCATTAGCTTAGACAAGTTCCTTAATCTCAGTTTCCTCAACTTTCAAATTAGAGGCGAGTTGAAGTTGTGCCCAGCTGAAAATCGTGATACCTGTTCTGCTTACTGATGATCTCTTAGAGACAGTAAATTGGTAATATATGTGATTGTTTTGTGCTGGAGGCAAATTCCAGAAAAAGTAACAATTTTCCTGGTTACTTCTGTGGTAGCATCATAGCTTTAGAGCCTCCCACTGAAACTCCCGCCCTACCTTCGTTCTTACAGGTGGGGAAAGAGAAGTGGTTTCCCCAAGGTCATACAGGTAGCAAGTAGAAGAGCTAGATTTTGAACCCAGGTCCTCTGACCTCACATCTTACCTTGGCCCTTTGCCTCTGGTGAAATTTACTCCATTAATCATTTCTTTTCTCCCTAGCATATTCAACCCCTCCTCCTACTTGTACCCTCCCAACCACAAAAAACAAACAAAAAAAAAAAAAACAAACTTCATGTTTCAGCGGCAGCTAGGTGGCGCAGAGAGTAGAGCACCAGCCCTGGAGTCAGGAGGACCTGAGTTCAAATTCAGCCTTAGACACTTGACACATTTACTAGCTGTGTGACCTTGGGTGAGTCACTTAACCCCAATTGCCCTACTGCCGCCCCAAAAAGTAAATGTTTCGCCTGTCTGAAAGATTAAAACACCTTCCCTTGATCTTACTGCTTCTTTAAGCTATTCTCTTTTCTGTACCCTGGTGCTTAGTATGGAAATTTCCTCATCATTCATTTCTTCTTCGACCCTGTGGATTTGAATTTCTGCTACCAGTGCTCTCAGGAAACTTCTTTTTCCAAGGATTACAATTACTTTCTTACCACCAAATCCTATGACCTTATATCAGTTCTTGTATTCTTTATTACATCTCTATAACCTTTGATACTGTAGATCACTTTATTCATGATTTCCTTGGTAACCTTGCAGTCTTGATTCTGGCAAGGAAGTTTTCTTCCTTCTTTGAAGATTTCTTCCACTCTTTCATTTAAATTCAGCAAGCATTTACTAAACACCTACTAGGTGCCTGGCTTCAGTTCTGGTCCCCGAGAATACAAAGACAAAAACCAAAGAGCTCCTGCCCCTGAGGAGTTTACATTCTCCCAGGAGGAAGTAACATGTACACAAATAAGTAAATATATATTAAAAACAAAGTAATTGAACTAAGCAGAACATACTTCACATGTGGTCTGGTCAGGACAGTACAGTTGGACTGTCATCTACATATACTTGGAGCTATGCTTCTCTCAGTGCAGCCTAAGATCTCCTTAGCTTTTTGTCTGCCAAATCATACAATTGACTAAAATTAAGCTTTGAAAGCATCTCCAGTTCTTTTTTATATGCACTGCTTTCTAGCTATACCTACCCTGCCTTATATCTGTGAAGTGATGTGTTGTTTTTTTTTAGTGCAGATACAAGACTTTAAGTTTGCCGTTACAACATTTCCTCTTGATTTGGCCCTTCAGAATATTTCTGAATCCAGATTCTTTTATCTAGTGTGTTAGCTATCCTTCCTGGCTTTGAGTCATCTGAAAATTATCCTGTGCCATCTGTCCTTTTATCTAAATCATTGAAAACATGTTACTGCAAATCCATCACAAATTTTAGGGGCACTCCCCCGGAGACCTTCCAGGTTGATAGTAAACTATTAACAACTACATTGAACAACAAGTTCTAAATCTATCTAATTGTCTTACTACCCACAATATTGTATGAAAAGCTGTATAGAATGCTTTTGTCTGCCTCCTGGCTTCCTTCAAGTTCCAGCTTAAATCCCACCTTCTACAATTGGCCTGGACAACCTATGACTGCTTATGGCCCAAGGCTTGCAGTGTGCCAGAGGATTTCGAGTGGCCTTAGAAAAAATGTAGAGGAAAATATCTTTTGTATGTAGAGGAAATTTGGGGTGTTGTAAGCAGCCGATGCAGTAAGAGGGCCACAAGTTGTGCAGACCTGTTCCACAAAAAACCTTCCCAAACTTAGTTCTAGTGCCTTCCCTCTGTTGATTATTTCCTATTTATCTTGTATTTAGCTTTTTTTGTAGACAATTATTTGCATGTTGTTTGCCTTATTTTAGATTGTGTGTGTACTCAATGCCAGGAGCTGTCTTTTGCCTTTGTATTCCCCAGTGCCTAACAGAGTAGGCACTTAATAAATAAACATTTATTTCACTAATAAATAAGTTTATTGACTAACTTTGCTAAAATCAGGATTTCTTCACATGAGTATTGGACAGTTAGGTGACTCAGCCTTGGAATCAGAAAACCCAAAATGAGATTCTTCCTGCCCCAGAAACTTACTAGCAATGTGACCCTGGGCAAAATCAGTTAACCCTCTGTCAGTATCAGTCTCTTCCTCTGTAAAATGGGATGGATAATGATAGCACCTAACTCATGAGGTCACTGTGAGGGTTAAATGAGATAATATATGTAAAGGGCTTAGCAGACTTTGAAGAACAATAAATGTGAGCTGCAGCTGCCACATTGATATACATTGTTATTGTTACTGAGCACATCATTTTATCACAAGCTCAACTCTTGGAATCGTTGGACTCAGTAACAAACATTTAAAGCAAAATATGGGCAATCTAATGTACTAGGTGCTGGGGAAGAGAGGAGGAATACAAACCTTAGGTCATTTCTCTGCCTTCCTGAAGCTACTGTTTTTCTATTCTTTTCCGTCACTGTCATGAAATCCTGTTGATTGCTCCTGATTGAGATATCTCAGCTTTTTCTTCCCCTTTCTATTCTGTAACAACCCTAGTTCAAGTCCTCATCATCCTTTGGCTAGATCTGCTATCACCTGTGCATTGTCTGTGAATGTAGATACTTTAAAGAGTTTGGCAGGGAAAAGAATAGTGAATGATAGCATGAAATATCATGGTCAAGAAAAAGTTTTTAAGGATAACAATCAGCCAGCAAGCATTTATTAGGTGCTTACTGCGTGCTAAGGAATACAAAGAAAAGCAAAAAAAAAAGTCCCTGCCGTTAAGGAGTTTACAGAAAGAGAGGAATCAATAGATTGGGGAAGGTCGAAGGTGAGAAATGGGAAATAATTGGTAGGGCCAGCTCCTGAAAGAAAAGGAAGAGGATAGGATCAAGATTAACCTTAGCAAGTACCTCATCTTTGTGACTTAGGACCCTGGTAGAAAAAAAAAAAAACAGGAGAGATTTGAGGTTGTGGAGGAGTAGTAATAAAATTGTCTTGTGAGGATGCTCACGAGAGATCACCTCAGGCTTGGTAGGAGGCAGATTCATTTACTTGGGAAATAGGGTAGAGATTTGAGGAGCAAGTTCAAAACTAGCTAGTCACTGTTTGGAGAGAGGGCCTGTGAAAATTTTTAATACTCTTTGTTTTTACTTCATCTACATTTCCCTCTGTATTCCTTTCTCCTCTCCCAGAGAACTTTTTCTTATAATAAAAAATTTTAACAGAAAAATAAAGTTCCAGCAAAACTAACATACCCTCCTTCTGTAAAGAAGTGGGAGTTGTGGTGTTTTTAATCACTACTCTTTTGGGGGACCTTTGACTTTTTAGTGGACATTATGTAATTAACAGGTTTTTTTTTTGTTTTATTTTAACTTTCTCTAGTAGCTTGGTAGTATGACTTAAGAAGGCAGATAATAAAAGTAATCCAGGGTTAGAGATTAGCATGGTAAGACCAGCAGGAGATCAAGAAGGGTGATGGATTCAAGGTGAGACTGCTATCTTATTGAACTGGTTAACTCTGAGGTTAAGACTGAAGGAAGAAAAGGGAGGTCAGAATGGGACTCATTGGACTGAGGGACTAGGGAAGGATAAAAGAAGCACATATTTTGGTGGAGACAAAGGGTTTTAGAGATGGAAGGACAGGAATTTGTGACGGCCCCAAACTAAGCCTTTTCCAAACCATGCCAACGTGTTTATATACTGCCTCTCCTTCCTAGCCAGCACTACTCCCTTTCCAACTCTGACTCCCCTTTATATATTTCTTTCTCTGTTACTATGTCATTTCATTGAGGTCAGGGACTGTGTTGCTGGCTTGTATTTATGTCCCCAGGACTTAGCTCAGTGACTAGCAAATAATGGATACTTAATAAATGCTATTTTCTTCATTATTTGGGAGCCTATTAACTGAAGAAAAACTAGGATTTGAACCTACAGCTATAATATCCTATTAAAAAAGAGGAAGACCTCAGGATATTTGTCATGGGGCTATGCTTTGGAAAATTCAATCAGTTTTAAACCAAACTTCAACTTTATTCAGTAATTTCTGGATTATGCTTACTTTTGATATTATTTTTTTTCGGTTGTGGTTTTGAAGGTAATAATATAATTCATGCTTTAGTAATTTGTATTGTCTTTTCCCCTCAGAGTGATGATTCTGACATATGGGATGATACAGCATTGATAAAAGCATATGACAAAGCTGTGGCATCATTTAAGGTATTAAATGCTTGTATCTTTTTTTCTTATTTAAAATTAAATGTGTATTTGTGAATTTAAATGAAAATCTTTAAAGTTTTGTTATACATGCTCTGCCCCCCCAATTCTTCCTTGTTACAAAAGAAAAAGAGAATATGCAATATTAAGCATCTATACTCACCTACCTCTCTCTCTAGAAGTGAATTTCATCATTTCTTCTCTACGAGAAAGATTGGTCATTACAATTGTTTTGGGTTCAGCTTCTTTTTTGTATTTTCTTAGACATTATTATAGTCAGTGGTCCTTTTTTTTTTTTCATTTTATTATTTCGTACATTTTCCCATTTTTCTGTGTTCCTCAGATTTGTTTTTTTACAGCACAATATTATCCTAGTACACTCATAAATCCTGCTTTGTTTAGCCATTCTCCAATTGATTAGCTTATTTCCTTTTTCTCCTACCACAGCTATAAATATTTGGGGGTGTCTTTGTTCTCCTTAAATATATATGCCCACTAGTATCTTTGGTTCAAAAGGAACAATTTGATGACTTTCCTGAATAATTCCAAATTACTTTCCATGTTGTTTGGTCCAATTTACAACTTCATCAACAATATATTAGCATGCCTGTCTATAGCCTATCCAATAGAATATTTCCTTTTATATCTTTGCCAGTCTGGTGAGTGTGAGGTGAAAGCTCATTGTTTTAATTTGCATTTCTCCTGTTAGTGATTTAACTAAAGACCCAACCAATCCTGAATGCCCAGTTGCTATGGAACCTAGCAAGTGAATCACACAGCATCCAGAATTTTCAGGGTAATCACTTTTTTTAGCCTTCTGAGTGTCAGTAAACCAGTTCAGACTTCAGCTCTACTCCCTTTATGAAGAAGTCTCTCGTTCAGTGTAGCTTTCATGTACCCTTGTATAATGATGGTGATAGTAATAGCTGACATTTATATAGTGCCTGATATGTGCCAGACCCTGTAAGAAGTGCTTTGCAAATGTTATGTCATTTGATCATGACAAAAACCCTGGAAGGTAGGTGCTATTATTATCCCCACATTTTTTTTTGTTTTTTTAATAGATGACGAAACTGAGGCAGATAGAGGTTAAGGGACTTGCCCAAGTTCATTCAGCTAGTAAGTGTCTGAGGCCGGATTTGAACTTAGGTCTTCATTACTCTAAGCCTGGGGCCCTTCCCATTATACCACCTAGCTACCCCTTCCTCGGTTTTTTTTTTTTACACATAATAGTATTTTATTTTTTCCAATTAGATGTAAAGATAGTTTTCAGCATTCTTTTTTGTAAATTTTTTAATTCCAAATTTTTCTCCCTTCCCTCCTGTAATATCAATTAAGCTGGGACTTTTTTTACTGTTTTAGAATGCTAAATTAATTTTCTTTGATTGAGCCTTATAGGTACTAAACCCCAGGCCAAAACCCCTAACTACTAGGTGTTAAGCTGATGTGGGCGTGTAGTCCCCAGGGCCCTAAGGGGAGTTGCTAAGACCAGAGCCAATAGTATGCGCCTAAGTTCTGGTCCCTCCTTTGTTGATGTCTAAAAACTGTATAAAAAGAGAGAACAGAGCTATTTGCTTGGGGCTCTCTCACTCTTGGAGGAGTGTTGATGTGGAGACTCTGGGCAGCTGTAGTTAAGAGCCGTCCAGCTTGTGAACTCAGATGTCGATGCCTTCTTGGTAACTATGAATTGTACACAGTCTGTTTATAATGTATCTTTGTAAATTGTTTGTATTTGCTCTGAGGTTCAGGGTGCTGGCTTTTTCCCCTGAACTAAGTGAATGATATTTATATGTTGGATTGAAATAAGATTGTTAACCCCTTAATGTTGCTTTCCTTAGTAAAGTAGATCAAAAGAACCTGTGCTGGCAGCATTCTTGTTGTTGGGCTTGTGTTGGTCTTTCACCCCCACAGCAGCTGGTATCCAAATTGTTACAACACGTCCCCCTTCCTCAAGACAACAAGCAATCTGATATAGGCTATGCATATACAGTCATGTTAAACATATTTCATCATTAGTCATGTTGTGAAAGAAGAATCAGAACAAAAGGGAAAAACCATGAGAAAGAAAAAACAAAAAATGAAACTCCAAAGTTCTTTCTCTGGAGATGGAAAGTGTTTTCCATCATGAGTTTTTTGGAATTGTCTTGGATCATTGTATTGCTGAGAACAGTTGTGTCTATCATAGTTGATCATCACACAGTGTTGCTGTTACCCTGTACAGTGTTCTCCTGGCTGTGCTCACTTCTTTCACTCTCAGTTCATGTAAGTCTTTCTAGGTTTTTCTCATATATATATACATAAACCTATATGTATGCATATTCCCTTCAGCTACCCTAATACTGAGGTCTCATGAATCATACTTGTCATCTTTCCATGTAGGAATGTCAACAAGACAGTTCACCTTTAGTAAGTCCCTTGCAATTTCTTTTTCTTGATTACCTTTTCATGCTTCTCTTGATTCTTGTGTTTGAAAGTCAAATTTTCTATTCAGTTCTGGTCTTTTCACTGAGAAAGCTTGAAAGTCCTCTATTTTATTGAAAGTCCAGTTTTGCCTTGGAGCATGATACTCAGTTTTGCTGGGTAGGTGATTCTTGGTTTTAATCCTAGCTCCATTGACCTCCGGAAAATCATATTCCAAGCCCTTCGATCTCTTAATGTAGAGGCTCCCAGATCTTTTGTTATTCTGATTGGGTTTCCACAATACTCAAACTGTTTCTTTCTGGCTGCTTGCAGTATTTTCTCCTTGATCTGGGAGCTCTGGAATTTGGCGACAATATTCCTGGGAGATTTCTTTTTGGGATCTATTTGAGGAGGTGATCGATGGATTCTTTCAATTTCTATTTTGCCCTGTGGCACTAGAGTATCAGGGAAGTTCTCCTTGATAATTTTTAAATTATCTCTCCTGGATCTATTTTCCAGGTCAGTGGTTTTTCCCATGAGATATTTCACTTTGTCTTCCATTTTTTCATTCCTTTGGTTCTGTTTTATAATATCTTGATTTCTCATCAAGTCACTAGCTTCCACTTGCTCCAGTCTAATTTTTAAAGTAGTATTTTCTTCAGTGGTCTTTTGGACCTCCTTTTCCATTTGGCTAATTCTGCCTTTCAAGGCATTCTTCTCCTCATTGGCTTTTTGGAGCTCTTTTGCCGTTTGAGTTAGTCTGTTTTTTAAGGTGTTGTTTTCTTCAGTGTATTTTTCAGTATTTTTTTGGGTCTCCTTTAGCAAGTCATTGACTTGTTTTTCATGGTTTTCTCGCATCCTTCTCATTTCTCTTCCCAATTTTTCCTCTACTTCTCTAACTTGCTTTTCCAAATCCTTTTTGAACTCTTCCATGGCCTGAGACCAGTTCATGTTTTTCTTGGAGGCTTTTGTTGTGGGCTCTTTGACTTTGTTGACTTCTTCTGGATTTATATTTTGGTCTTCTTTGTCACCAAAGAAAGATTCCAAAGTCTGAGACTGAATCTGGGTATATTTTCGCTGCCTGGCCATGTTCCCAGCCAACTTATTTGACCCTTGATTTTTCAGTGGGGTATGACTGCTTGTAGACTAACAAGTTCTATGTTCCACGTTTGGGGGGGAGGTGCCAGCTCTGCCACACCAGCACTCCTCCTTCCCCAAGAACCCCCAACCCAGACTGGGCTTAGATCTTCAGCAGGCTGTGCACTCCTGCTCTGATCCGCCACTTAATTCCTCCCACCAAGTGGGCCTGGGGCCAGAAGCCTGCCGCACCTCCGCTGCCCCCGGGGCTTCCCTCGAACTCCTTCTACTCCTGCAGCTTTTCCCACTAACCTTCTCCGCAGTCTTTGGTGTTTGTGGGTCGAGGGGTCTGGTAACTGCCGCAGCTCACATATTCAGGGCGCTAGGGCCCCCTCCGCCCGGCTTCTGGTCTGGATGGTCCAAGCCGCTCAGGCTGGGCTCTGCTCCACTCCGTTCCCAGCTCCCAGCTCCGTGTGGGATAGACCTCACCCAGAGACCATCCAGGCTGTCCTGGGCTGGAGCCCTGCTTCCCTCTGCTGTTTTGTGGGTTCTGCCGTTCTAGAATTGGTTCAAAGCCGTTTTTTATAGGTTTTTGGAGGGACTCGGTACAGAGCTCATGCTAGTCCCTGCTTACCAGCCGCCATCTTGGCTCTGCCCCCTTTCTAGGTTTTTCTGAAGTTATTCTGCCCATCATTTCTTATAGCACGATGGTATTCCATTACATTCATATACCACAACTTCTTCAGCCAATCCCCAATGGTTGGGCATCCCCATAATTTCTGATTCTTTGCCACCACAGAAAGATCAGCTTTTGCCTAAGACCCATTATTGTTAAATTTTGGGGCCACTGGCTCAGTTCAAAGCACGTTTGTTGAACCCTGCATTACCCTATCGATAAAGGTAATTAAATGGAATCAGTTACTTGAACCTGTAAAACTTGTATAAATGCACTTTCTCCTTAAAATCTTTATCTTGCTTCAAGTTTCAGCTCAGCTGCCATCTCTTTGAAGCCTTTTCAGATCCCTCTTGTTTTTAGTGTTCTCTCTACTCAGATTCTCTTTTCCTTCACATATCTGTTCTATAAGCCAGCTCAGCCCAACATGTACACAGTGTGTGCCCCAGCATATATGTTGTATGCCCCAGTAGAAAATTAACTCCCTTAAGGCAAAAACTTTTTTCACCTTTGTACACCCAGCCTTAAGCCTGTTGCCCTGCACTTAGTAGACCCTTTATTTATGTTTATTGAATGGAATTGTAGATTCTAATAATTTCATAAATTGTTGTGTTTTGTCACACAAGACCTATAACTGTGGTTAGCAAGTAGGGGAGGCCAGTTTGAATTAATGAAACTTGATTTAATGGATTTTTTAAAAGAAATATTCTTCCAAGTACATGCAAGAACAGGAGCTAGGCTAGCAAAATTATTACCGGGTAGAGAGCTTTTAAAAGATCTATTTAATTTTTTTGTGTTAATTTTCTTTTATTGATACTTTTTTGATACATCAAGAAGCATCCACAAGACCTAGAGAACTTTATCATGTGACAGGCTAGAAATGAGGAGAAATTTTGTGTATTAAAATACTAAGATATTTACCAATTCTACTAACATTTATTATCACAGTCAGTGTTCTTATGGTGCAATAATATTCCATTACAATTCATGTATCACAATTTTCCAGCCATTAATGGGCATACACTTGAATTCTTTGCAAGCACAAAAAATGACGCTGTGTATATTTTTCATACAGAGCCTGTCTTCACATTTGAAATGTTAACAGTTTTTAAATGGTCTGAAATATTAAAATATTTATAGATGTTCCAAAAACTTATTCCTGACACTGTGTGTTCCCTATCTGCTGCCTTAACAACAGTAGAAGTGAGGGGAGAACTGGGGTGTAAAATCTGTTCTTTATTTCACTGGTTACCCCAGGAAAAGAATTCATAACCTACTGGTATTTAGCTGCTTTGTACTTAGCTAAACTGGTCTTCAGATGGCAAACCCAGGATGTCTCAAAGAAAGGACTTGAGTGGAGAATTAGTATGATTAGTACAACTGGTACTAATGATATGTGGAGAGTTACTCCCAGTAGGGAGCTAAAGAGGAAGGAGAGAAAGAATTCATAGAGAAGGTAGCCCTAGAGGTGAGTCTCAAAATAAAGGAATTTCAACAGGCAGATTGACAGAGAGAGAGAGAGAGGAAATGTCATGAGCCAAGCTGTGGAGGGAGGGGAGAGTGAGTGAGTGTGTGTGTGTGTGTGTGTCTATGTACACTTGAATGCATGTGTATATACATGTGCATTACAGAGTAGTTAGGGATAAGACTGGAAAGATAAGCTAGGTCATGAAGAATATGGACTTTTTTGGTGGACAATGGGAAGTCATAAAGAGCTTTTAAATTAAAAAATGGCAAGGTCTAGAAAAGGCAAAACCAGAAAGATGTCTTGAGAATCAGGATAGAGTAATGTCATCAGTAAGCAGTGTGAAATGGTTGTAGCATTTAACCAGATTTGTCAAACAAGAGGCAGATCTAAGTAAAGGCTATTAGATAGAGTAAATAGGGAGATCGATTTAAAGCTGGAAAGGACCTTAATGGGTCCCTCTTTTTGGACCTTCTCAATTTTATATGTCATGTAATAGAGGCATAGATAGAGAAAATGAATTCTCTGTAGTCATACAGGGACTAGTAAAAGGTTGTCTCACTGGTAATCAAGTGATATTCTTTACACTATGTCACACTCCCTTGCCTTCAAAAGTTAACAAAGTTACTGGTTGATTTTTACCATAGAATGGGCAGAATTGTCTGTTTTGTGCTTTGGTCTTTGCCCTTCAGTGGGAAAGGATATGTGCAAACCTGTTTGTAGGTATGGATTTGTATACACGTGTGTTAATCTGTGAGTATATACCCCAAGAAGCTTTGTATATAAAGCTTTGCTAGCTTAAAACTGCATTGAGACCTGTGGAAGATCTGATAGATATCTTTTTACATACCTCCCTTGAATTTTAGTGTCCCTTTTTTCACTTTGACTCCTTGCTGTCGTTGTAACTTCCCTCCTAGGTTCTTAGAGAATTAGAGGTAGACAATATCTTAGAGATCCTTGAGGCCCAGAGAAGGCAAACCATTTGCTCGGGGTCACACAGCTTGTTCAGTGGCACCCACCATCAAGACTTGTTGGCATGTTTGAAGGAACAATTTCAATAGAGTGGTAGGGTAAAAAGCCTGGTTATAGTGGGTTTATGAGTGAATGGGATGATGAAGTAGAAGTCTGCTGCTTTGGGATGTGGCACAATGACCTATTTCTAAGAACTTAAGTGAGTATTGATCTATATGTTTACGATGAGTAACATGTATGTTTACTTTCATAGAATGCTTTAAAGAATGGTGAAATTTCTGAAACTTCAAACAAACAAAAAAGTGTTGGACCAAAAAGAAAAAATATTAAGAACAGAAACAAGAAAAAAAGTAACCCAGCCCCTTTGAAACAGGTATTTGAAAACAAAATTTAACTTGGCTTTTTTAATGTTACAATGTTACGTAAAATGAAGTTGTCAAATTGAAAAACTAACACTCTAAATCTAGATCATGGAATGCCTTTAAATTGTGCTTAGGTTTTAGCTCTTTGCTTTTTAGTATGTGTGCATAAAACTGTTTTGTGAGATTTATTTTTCAAACTCAGTCTCAGGAAATAAACTTTTGAGTTATATTCATTATTCCTAATTGTTTTGGGCTAATTGTTTTAATGTTTTCCTGATCATATTAGACAAATATAGAGTAAATATGGATATATAATGCATAAACATAAAAGTTTTAGAAGTGTGTTGGTTTGTTGCAGTGGAAAGTTGGTGATGCTTGTTGTGCAGTGTGGTCTGAAGATGGCAACATTTACCCAGCTACTATTGCATCAGCTGATCTGAAGAGAGGGACCTGTGTTGTACTTTATACTGGCTATGGAAATAAAGAAGAACAGAATTTGTCAGATCTTCTTCTTCCAAACAGCGAAGGAGTTCATGATGAAGAACCTATTCATGAAGTAAGAACACGTGTGTGTGTGTGTGTGTGTGTGTGTGTGTGTGTGTGTGTATGTATATGTATATGTGTGTGTATATATATATATATATTTGTATATAATGGCCTTAGAGATAAGAGTATTGAATTGAGAATAAAACTTGGTTCTATGTCTTCTGAAATCATCTTTAGGTAAATTCAGTTGATTGAGCTGTACCAAAAGTTTTGTGAATAATTACAGCAATATAAATTAACATTTTAAATGTGGCATGTTAGTATGAATATAGATTGCATTCCTAAAATGAAGTTTATTTAGGAGGCAAAAGATAAGTGTTTATTGGAAAATAAAACGAGTTATAATCTGTATTCCTTGATACAAGCCATTCTGTATTTAGATCAATACAGTATTTAAATGTATATTGCATAATTTTTAAGGCTATAATTTATCTTAAAATATGCTTTACATAGCAGTACAATTGAGTAAGTTGCCAGTTTGAGACAAGGTGTTAGTATTAAGTTCTTCTGGCAATTATGTAACTAACAGTTTATCTATACCTAGTAAAACTAACCTTTCCTTTTTTCTTTCCAAGAATGAAAATGAAAGTCAAAGTCAGTATTCAACAGATGAAAGTGAAAAATCCTCCAGATCACCTGGAAGCAAACAGAATCGTATTAAATCCAAAGCTGCTCATTGGAATTCTTATTTCCCTCCTCCTCCACCACCACTTCCTCTCCCAGTGCCAGGGCTGGGCAAGGTAAGCGCTGCTTACTAGGAGTTACATGACTGTGTGCAAAATAACAGAATCTTAGATTTAGAAGATTTGTCTAGAATTTTCCCTTGAAATGCAGTTGTATATTATTTGAGTATGAGTTGAGCTTCTTCTGCCTGCTGGGGGTGGGAGGGGCCTGCTGTGAAATTAATGAGCTCAGAGAATAAAAAAGAGATTGAAGAAGGTTGTGTACCGAGACAACTAAGAAAGATGAGTTAATGAAGAAGTGACCTTAAGAATTATTGAGCCTTCATTTATCCTTCCCTGAAGGCTGTGAAGATCAAATATGTTAAGTGTTTTGTAAACTATAAAGTACTATAAGAAAGCTAGGTGCTACTATTTCAAAGCAACAGACCCTCTCAATATAGTTAAACAGTGTACATTAACAGTCATTTGACAGGGATCAGCATGTGTTTTGTTCTTTAAATGAGAAGAAGTTTAATATTTGTCATTTTAGCTAAGGCCATGCAGTAAAAAAGAAGAAGCTAGATGGCTCAGTGGATAGAGCTCTGGGTCTGGAGTCAGGAAGATCTGAGTTCAAATGTGGCCTCAGATACTTAACTAGCTATGTGACATTGGGCAAGTCACTTAACCGTGTTTGCCTTAATCCACTGGAGAAGGAAATGGCAAACCACACCATTATCTTTGTCAAGAAAACACCATGGATAGTATAGTCCATGGGATCACAAAGAGTCCGACACAGACAGTAATAATGTAGCCAAAGGCTTTTATGAAAGAGGGAAAAAAAATTTTGCAATATGCAAGTGCTCAATCTGAGGAATTTAAAGGAAAGAAAATTAACTGTTCTTAATTATCTCTTGTTAGATCATTGTAAAGTTTTTGTTTTACCTGTGAAATGAAATGTGCTTATAAAATGAACTAGTTAATGTTGTTAGCCTTCCTTGGCTTGGAAGTACTTTTTTTTACTTGATAGGCAAGTCAAGACTTAAAATTATTCGTCATGTGTTCACTTGAAATTCATCCTTTATTTTAAGAATATACACATTCATTTCCTCCGGATGATAACTTGACTGTTAAATTAGGACTTTCAGTGGAGACATGTTGGTATTAGGCACATGTTGGGTCTATAATTATTTTGTTTCTCCAAAAATTCTGAAAGTAATCTCAGAATAAAGATGGAGAGTAATCAGTTGATCATTTCTGTTCAGTAATCACACCTAATTTATAGTGAGGTGAGATCATATGGAAATTGTAATCAAGTAGTTAAAAAGAAAGTTGTAATCAGATGGTTAAATAAAAGTTTAGACTTTTGAAATATTGGTAGATAGACCATTTGGAAAAAGCAGAATGGTTTATGGCTGCCTTTTTTTCTGTCCTTTTATCTGCAAATGAAAACAAAAACTATTTCAAAAACTGAATTCAGAAACTAAAAGTGAGAAAAGTTTACCTGCCTCTTCTGAAGTGTCAGCATGGACAAGAAGCTGGATGAATGGGTGGCCTTGAGCCCAGGTTACTAATACCACCTAACCTACTGAGAGGAACAAATGTCATTTTATAGTTAGTTAGGTTGCTATATTGCCCTCGGCCTGGAGTCAGGAAGACCTGAGTTCATATCCAGCCTTAATAGCTGTGTGTCCCTGGTCCAGTTACTCTCTCTACTTTTATTTCCTCATCTATAAAATGGGGATAATAATAGCATCTACCTTCCAAAATAGCATCTGTCCAGAAGATAAAATTAGATAATATTTGTGAGTTGCTTTGCAAACCTCAAAGAACTAAATACCATTTATTATTATTGTTGTTATAAGTATAAATTTCAGCCCTTTCTGTTTTAGGATAGATGGACCCTTTTTCATTTTGTAATTGCCAATCACTTCTTTTTTTAAATACTGCATTATAGCCTGGACTGAAATTCAGTGGCCCACCACCCTTCCTCACAGGCTGGCCCCCACCATTTCCTTCAGGACCACCAGTAAGTAATGATTTCAAATTAATCTGAGCTCCATTTAGGAATCTTTTTCTAAAAATTGGAGTTTCACGGGTTATATTATTCAGTGAGTTTAGTGAAAAGAGCTGTTAGAATTATTCTGAGGCCAGCTTGGCTTTGAAACCATATCCCTGTCTGCACTCCTACCTATCTTAGATCCTTCATGCTTCCCCAGTAATCTCAAATAGGTTTGCATTTTAATGTCCTTTAACCTAAAAGATTGAATTTCTAAATGGTGGAGTGTCAGAGATAGACCAAAAGAAATTTAGGGACAGGGAAGAACGTATTTCTCATATTATGGGGGAGAGAGAGTGTGTGTGTGTGTGTGTGTGTGTGTGTTTGTATTCATCCATAGTCATTCACCCTTAGATCATTCTTAATTAAACAGAAAAATAATGGTGCTTTTAAATGCACAATGTTTAGCCTTTGTTTTTTCTGTACTTAGAAATAACATTTTTCATTTTAAATTATTTTGTGGGCTTATTTTTTAGCTGGCTTCTTTCCTAAATACTCTTAAATTGATCTTTATTTCATGTAAAGAATTACATACAGCAATAGAGGAAGATACTATTAATGTGCAATATGTTCTTTTGTAAAAATTCTGCCTTCTACATCTATCACTTTTTTGCTTATTGTCCCTAATAATAATAATATTTTACCGTTTGCAGTTGATTCCCCCACCACCTCCCATGTCTCCCGATTCTCCTGAAGATGCTGATGCTTTGGGAAGTATGTTAATAGCCTGGTACATGAGTGGCTATCATACTGGTTATTATCTGGTAGGTGATAAATCTGCTCCTTTACTTGAATACTTCTGTAGGCATATGATTTCTCTTTTTTGTAGCTGCAAAGAAATTTTAGTTATTTCTTGTTATGGTATCCTTTTTAAAAGTTCCTTTTCAGAGGGTTTTTGACAGCCTAGTTACATACTTTCAGAAGTTATTTTATCTCAGAAATGATTTTGTTTATTAAAAATAAAATCCATGTTATAGTTCATTTTAAAAATACAAATAGTTTTAAATGTAAGATTACTTTTAAATTTTCTTAATATTTAAGGTTTATAGTAAATTTTTGGTGAAGTATAGCATATAAAGTCTTCAGTGAGCAGGGATGGAGGGGCTCCTGTGGAGCTATTGGAATGTTGTGTGATGTAATAAACGAGCATTTAAATATTGATAATGTAGGAGGAGAAAGGTTACTAGTTGATAATGTAAATGAAGAAAATGCTAAAACGAATCTAACTGCTGAGTAATTGTAATAACCAATTTCAACCATAGGTGTAGAGGACTGTGAAGAGAGCCTATTGTGGGGTGGGAAAGAGAAACAACTGTGATGGAAAAGCAAAAAACATCAACAAATGTTATTTATACTCAAATGAATATGTATTATGCCATGTACTCCCATACATTTCTCACGAGGATTCCATCCTTCTGACATCTTGAGTGGGATATACTGACTCCTTCACATTGTCACATGACCAGCTTGTCTTATCTTTCCATCTTATAATTCTTTGATGACATCTTTTACCCCTGTTCTTTTTCAGAGTCCCTCTTTGAGTATATGTGCAGCCTGCTTAGGCCCATCATGTGACTTGCTATTGCCCTTTGAACAACCACTTTTAACACTTTGTGGATTATTATGTTCCTTATTCTGTTGCCAGATAGGATGAGGATTGGTAAATTCTGTGTGACTTGGTCCAAATCTGGCTTGCCAACCTGATTTTGTACAGCCCATAAGCTAAAAGTGCTTCCATTTTTAGCTCAGAAACTGTACAAAAACAGGTGGGCAGCCTAATTTGAACCTCAGGCTATAGTTTGGTGACCCCCCATACAGCATACTCTGTGTGTGTGTGTGTGTGTGTGTGTGTGTGTGTGTGTGTGTGTGTGTGTGTGTGTTTTAGCCTTGACAGCCCATGAGACAAAGAAATATTTGAAATGGCCCTCTTGTCTTCTGTGGCCTCCTTGTGCTTCTTCAGTGACTGAGGAGGAAGAACAACAGGGAAGTGGGCAGTGCTAAGAATCATGCAGTTTTTAGTCAAATAAACTTTAATTTGACTCTTGGTACTCTAAATATCAGATTTTTGTCCAAGGATCAAGGAATGAATGGACTTTCTGTAAGAAACTGAATCATATCAATATTCCAGTTCTGCCAATGTTAGTCTGTATCATTTTATGCATCTTTCCATGTTTCTCTGAATTACTCATTCATCATTTTGTAGAATTCATTAATTTACCATCACATTTTTGTCTGAGTTTTAGACATTTGCCAATTAACATACACCAACTTTTATTTCCGTTTTTTCCACAATGAATATTTTGATGTGTATGGTACTTTTCTTCCTGCCTTTAGCTTCCTTGGGTTTTGTATCTAGCAATGGGATCGCTGGGTCAGACAGTTTTGTTATTTTAATCCTTTGCTTACATAATTCCAAATTAACATGCAGAATAGTTGGACCAGTTCATAGCTCCACTAACAGTATATTAGTGTGCTTGTCTTCCTGCAGCCTCTTTCATATTTCTTTTGTCAGCTTTGCTGTTTTTCAGGGCGGCTCACAGAGTTTTTAAAAGCAAAATTGAGATAATATGTTATGAAAATATTTTGAAAATTAGAAAGGTATCAATATTGTTTTGGGCATTGAGGAGGGTGTGGCCAGTGATCTGTCCTTGCAAAGCAGCAACAATCCTGCAATTTGAGAGTCTTAGGGGCAGAGAATTTAAGTGACTTTCTCAGAATCAAACCACAAAAAATTGTCTGGGATGCAACAGGTCTTCCCATCATGAGACTAGCTTTCCCTCACCTGTTCTACACTGTCTCTCATTACAAAATGCCTGATTCAGGGGTCAGGTCAAATACAGTTACTGACATTGGGTTATTTTGGTTTGGAGCAAGGCAGTCATTGAATCCTCTCGATACTGTTTCATAATTAGAGCCAAACCAGCAGTTTTTGATATGCTTCTGGTTCTGTTCTTACCTGCTACACTAGTAAATCAGTATACATCAGACTCTCTGCTTTGCTGCTGGCCTTTCAGTAGGGTTGTCTAAAACGTTAGCCATTGACCACCACAATTTGTAATGTTTGGCTAGCAACTGCTCCAGAGAAAGCAAGTAGGTCTGCCCTGTGCATAAGCACTCTCTGGTGCTAGATTGCCAGATGAATGGATTTTTCTCCCATCCTTTTCTCCATATCTCCTTCCTCAGGGCACTAGTTTAGATTAATTCATTTGACATTTATTAGGCTCCTCCTCTGTTTGTGTCATCTCAGTGTAGGGCACTCAGAACACAAGAATGACTGCGGCATAGATCTTTCTTTTTAAGTGACTGACAGTGTAGTTGGGAAATGACCATAAAACAAATTGGTGTCTGAATGCATAGGAGAGGTACCGATAAACATTTTGAGTTGATTACCAAGTTAAAAGTTTTACTAAGCCGATGGATACTTCCTTTTTAATATTTTTGTCCCCTTTCTGCAGGGCTTAAAACAACATCAAAAAGAAGGAAGGCACCAGCACTTCAGTTAAGGAGTAAGTACGGTAGCTGTCATCTCACTTTTCTTAAACATGCCTTTTTTTGTTAAGTTGTACTGAAATAAATATTAAAAAATCAGATATGTTCCTATGTCTTTTCAAAATGGGAGATGTATCTTAGAGGAAAGGATATGGACCTAACACTAGGTGACAGATGTAACCATTAAGGACGTGATAAGGCCTCTCTCAATCTCTAGTTTTAGTATAAGAAAGCTACTTCCTTAGAATAGTGGGTGGTTGATTATAGATGTTTAATTGATCAGTTTACGTATGATATCTTTACAGTGAATAGCTTAATATGATAAATGGTTTCTTTAATTTCCATCTATGGAATCAGTCTATAAAAAGTATTCGATTTGGTAGCCGTGAGCTCTTCCACCCAGCATGCACTTGCCTCCCCCCTGCCTCCAGTTGCAGCATCACTTCCTCTCTCTCTCAAGGGTTTCAACTTGCCACTTCAAAGTTCACCCTGGATGAAAATACATTGTTGATAATGTGCAAAGCTGACTTTGCAGGAGACAATGCCCCTTTGGCTATCTTCCCTTCCATTGTTGGGCACCCTAGACGTCAGGGTGTGATGGTGGGTATGGGCCAGAAAGAAGCTATGTGGGGGATGAGGCCCAGAGCAAGAGAGGTAATCTGACCCTGAAGTACCCCATTGAACATGGTATTGTCACCACCTGGGATGACTTGGAAAAGATCTGGCATCATACTTTCTACATGAGCTCCGTGTGGCCCCTGAAGAGTACCCTGTGCGGCTCACAGAAGCCCCCCTGAACTCCAAAGCCAACAGAGAAAAGATGACTCAGATTATGTTTGAGACTGCCAACACCCAAGCCATGTACACTGCCATCCAGGCTGTGCTGTCGCTGTATACCTCTGATCATACTACTGGTATTGTGATGGATTCCGGTGATAGTGTGACCCACACTGTGCCCACCTATGAAGGTCATGCCCTTCCCCATGCCATCCTCCATCTGGATCTGGCTGGCTGTGATCTGACAGACTACCTCATGAAGATCCTGACTGAGAGAAGGTAAAGTTTCACTACCACAGCTGAGAGGGAAATTATGCGTGTCTCAGGGAGAAGCTGTGCTGTATCACCCTAGACTTTGAGCAGGAGATGGCCACTGCTGCATCTAGCTCTTGTCTGGAAAAGAGCTATGAGTTCCCTGATGGTCAGGTTATCACCATTGACAATGAGAGGTTCCGATGCCCTGAAGCTGTCTTCCAACTATCTTTTTTAGGTATGGAATCCTGTGGAATCCACAAAACTACCTTCAACTCAATCATGAAATGTAATGCTGATGTCCATAAGGATTTGTATGCCAATACCTTATTGTCTGGTGGTACCACCATGTACCCAGGCATTGCTGACAGGATGCAGAAGGGGATTGGAGACTTCATTCTTTTTTTTTTAGCTGCAAAGAAATTTTAGTTATTTCTTGTTATGGTATCCTTTTTAAAAGTTCCTTTTCAGAGGGTTTTTGACAGCCTGGTTACATACTTTCAGAGGTTATTTTATCTCAGAAATGATTTTATTAAAAATAAAGTCCATGTTATAGCTCATTTAAAAAATACAAATAGTTTTAAATGTAAGATTACTTTTAAATTTTCTTAATAATTAAGGTTTATAGTAAATTTGTGTATCTTTCCACCTTCAGCAGATGTGGTTCAGCAAGCAGGAGTATGATGAATCTGGGCGCTCAATTGTCTACCACAAATGCTTCTAAAATGGATTGTGTTTTTTATTTTTTTGTCAAAGGATATGTGACATGAAAATTGCCCCCCCAACAAGATGAGATTGGTGTGGCGTTTTTTGTGTTTTTGGGTGGGTTTTTTTTATTTGTTTTTTAGGGGGATTTTTGGTGCTTGACTCAGGATTTAAAAACTAGACCGGTGAAGGTAATGAGCAGTCTCAAGTATGTTGAAGGCAAACCTCCCCAGAGTTCTACAGTGCATCTGCAGGGCTTTGATTGTGTATTTGTTTTGTTTTTTTATTGTCATTCCAAGTATTGCATAATGCATTGTTACAGAGTTACAAGCCTCTGTGAAGGCTGTCCTCTGCTAGAGCAGAGGAGCTACATAACGAAAATCCAGTTGGGCGGAGAGGGAAGGGGGGGGTACTAGTATTGCTTTACATGTAAATTATGTAATCCTTGGGAAAAAAAACTCTGTATCTTCTGCCTTAATACTTGTTCCTTTTTTTTTTATTGTCAGCCATATTGAATGTCCCCTTAAATTCCCTCCCTGCCCCCAACATAGACATGAATGAAGACTTTACGGTCTCCCTGCAAGTTTTGTGAGATTGGTGCCAGCCCTTGGGGAGAAAGGAGGAGCTTTCCCTGTACACTGACTTATGACCAGTTCAAATAAAAGTGCACATGTTAAAGGGGAAAAAAGTATGCAATTATGTGGTATTTGCACAACAGCGGGTGGGATATTATAGTAAAAAGAGCATTGGATTTGGAATCAGGAACTGGTTTCAAGTTTTTGTTTGTTACATACTGTGTGACTTTGGCCAAATAACTTTAAAATTTCTCACTTAAAACACTCCCTTGTCTATAAAATGTGGAGGTTGGTCTGGAAGGCCTAAGATGATCCCTTCCAGCTTGATATCCTGTGAGCTCTAAATTTCCTGAAGTAAAAAATACTTCTAAATCCAATGCCCTTTCTACCATGTAACCTCCCACCCCCGGTGGGACAAATATTCCACAACCTCATACATTCTTTAGAATGACAGAAATCAAAATCCTCACCTAAAACATTGAAAGCAGCTCCAACAGGTAACTCCCAAACCATTTTTCAGACACCAAAAAATTCAGGAACATTAAGAATGGATGAAGCTCTGACTGTCACCGCTAAGACTAAGCTAGGTCTATGGCAGAGGAAAGGAAGAGTTGAAAGCCATGGTAGAGTGGGAGCAAGTAGTATAATGGGAGAGAAAGAAAATCGAGTTTTGGGGAGTGGCCACCAGTAAATGGACTTGTTGGTCAGTGACATTAGGGCCTTAGTTTGCTTGTTCCCCTGCAGACTTTTTTTTTGTTATTACCCAGAGGTTTTGGCATCAGCTTCGTTTGGTCTTCAGTTCATAAAGACTAGGAATGAGATTTCTAATGATCTTTTCATTAAAATAAACTACCCACACAAAACATGTTTCATGGAATTCGTTCTAATGGGGTTTCTTCTTTAATTAACATGAATGTTGCAGGGCCAGTTGCTTCCTTGAAAGTGGTTTTTACATAGTTGCTATAAGCTATGAGAACAAGAGGCAGCACAGTATGTAGGATAAGAGCAGTAGCTTGGCAATTGGAAGACCTGGGTTTGGGTCCTGGCTCTGCTACTTGGTGTCAATGTGGTGTTAAGCAAATTACTTCATTTCTCTGTTCTTCGTTGTCTTCCTGCAAACTGAAGGAGTGGGCTAGATGACTCATGATCTTGGTCATCATTTGAATCTACCAAAAAAAAATAAACCCAACTCTGTCTTATTAGACTGAATGAGTGGAATATTCTTACTGTGTGGCAAGGAAAGATAGAAACTAAAATATTCAAGCTTGATCTGGAGGTCACGTTGAATCACTGGGTACAAATAGCTTGCTTTTCTCCAGGCAAGAGACACTGAGCACAAAGATATCAAGAAGACTGTTGCTGGACTTGTTAAGAGACGTACTCGCACCCTGAATCAAAGATGAATTGAAAGAATCTGATGAAACCACAATACTAGTCTTAATGTGAAATTATATTTGAAATCATAATATTGTCTGTAACAGACATGAAAAGTTGCCCAACAAAACCCCACAGTAAAACCTGCCACCCCAAGGCAACTATAGAAAGATAAATATTCCAGTGTCAAAAAAAAAGAGGAAGAGGATTAATAGACAGTCTCAGAATGCATGAAAAATGTCCTAGAATGAGTAGGCATTACTTCACCAAGCAATAGAAGAGACTGATAGCGGGTGCACATCCTTGGAGTTGTTAGATATAATTGAATGTAGCTTATTTCTACATGGCCCTGGAAAGGATTTACTCTCTGAGGGAGAAACCAAAAAGTACACATCTAAATGAACTCAACTAACACTTGTGTCAGCAGAAAAACCTCAAAACATCTGAGTGGTGCACGTGGATCCATTTATAATGGCCAGCAGAGACTACAAACTTCCATGAGGCTTCTAAACTTAGTGAACAACATCTATATCCAAGGAAACAGACTCTGCAGTATATCATTGCAGGCTAAAACTTCAGCACCTGCCAAATACCTACCAAGACGGGATGTGGGAGCTAAAATTTACATTAGAAGTTCCCTGTCTTTTATGAACTAACATGATTAATCCACATACAAATTTAGCCCTTACGTTATCCTAGAGAACTGTACTGGAAACCAACCATTATCACAACAATTGTCCAGACATAACAATTCATAAAAAAACTTAATGTTTTTGATAGATGTCACCATCCCAAATATTCAAACAGAAAACTTGTACAGAGATATGGCCAGTTATTTGAGTGACTGTCTGTGGGATCTCCTTAAGTGTTTTTTATTCAACTCCTAGGGTGAGGACTTAAAACAAAAACGGCTGAGAAAGTTGGAAAGCAGTCTGTCAGTAATTGGGTTTAAACCAATTCCTTAGGAAGTTTTTACACAAGCAAAACTAATATAGCTAAGATTAAAAGGGAAACTGTTAACTTGGGAGGCAACTATTTGCAGCTAGTTTCCCTGATGAGGGTTTCATTTCCAGCATATGTAAGGAGCTGATCAAATGCATAGAGTTAAGAGCCATTCTCCAACTGATAAATGGGCAAGTGATATTGAACAGGCAGTTCTCAAGGGAAGAAATCCAGAAGAAGTCTACAGCATGTGAAAAACTCTAAATCATCAATGTTTGGAGGAAATCAAAGCAACTCTGAAGTTTCATCTCCCATCAGATTGACAAAATTGACTAAAAAAAGGAAATAAAAGAGGGGCTGCAGGAAAAGGGGCACATGGAGGCACTGTTGGTGGACTTGTGCATTGTTCTAGCCTCTATAGAAAGCAATTTGTTGCTATGCCCCCAAAGTTACTAAACTTTATAGGTGCTTTTACCCAGAGATACCACTCCTGGGCCTGTACCCCAAGGTAATCAAAGAAAGACGACTCTGGTACAAAAATATTTATAGCAGATCTTTTTGTAGTGAAAAAGAACTGGAAACCACAAAGGGGCGGGTGCATATCAATTGAGGAATGGCTTAATTATAGCATATGAATGTAATTGAATGCTATTGTCCTATAAGAAAGGAAGAGTTTCAGAGAGGTTGGGGAATACTTGCATCAGCTGATGCAGTGACGTAAGCAAAATAAGAACAATTTATACTATTAACAACATTGTAAAAAAAAAAATGTAACTGAAAGACAACTCTAATCCATGAAGTAAGCAGCCATGATTCAGAGGACAGATGCCGTACAAATACACCCACCTCCTGAATGAGAATAGCTGGACTCAAGGCTCAGAGTGAGGCACATTTTTGGATGTGGCAATATGGGAATTTGTTTTGGTTCACTAGGCATGTATGTCACAAGTATTTCGGGGTGGGGGAGGGAGCACACCTGGAACAGAGGAAAGCAGTCAGGAGAAAAAATAAATGGCTATTAATTAAAAATAAAGTTTTGATTTTTTAAAACTTACTCAACTGCATAAGAGAGTTGTTTTATCTACCTGTGCAATTGTCATAAAACATTAAATATAAAAGAGTAAGAGCAAATAGATAGCTTGTCCCAAGACTATTTCAATCCCATTGAGAAAGATGAGAAGAACAAGGTGACAGAAATGAAAATTGCTGACATTTCTTTTTGTTAAAATCTCTTAGTTCATGGAACATTCTCTTTTTAAAAAATAACTGATGATCTTGGTAGTTGTTGCTTTCTAATAGTTTTTAATCTCAGATGATTCTGCCATCTTCATCTTTTAAAAAAACTTTATATTCTTAGCTGTTTGAGATATATTTATCCATATACAAAATTCTAGAAAATAAAGATATTTAAAATAACAATATAAAGAGCATTGTGAATTCTGTGTAGACTTGCCAGCTGGAAAAGGTATGTCTGTCAACTTGTCCATGTCTTTTGTCCCACTGAAGTTTGATAAGAAAATGGGCTTTTACAAACAAAATAACTGATTGCATGTGTTCTTTTCTTTCTCTCCATTAAATTCAGGTACAGATCTCTCCCAAGGAGAGTGGTATTTTATCCTGTCCTGGTTGCGATGAACAGAGTTGGTTTTTTTTCGCCCTCTAAGAAGACTTGACTGGAGAACGCAATCCATTGTATGATTGTTGAATATGTTCTAATGTACACAGGTTTTTAATTTCTTAATCAGCAGAGTATATTTAGAAAAGAATGTTTGAATAGTTGAATAAAATAGCAAGAATGTGAATGTTGGAAACTCGTAGTCAACTTTATTATTGATGTCAATAAAGTTTTACTTTTCAAATTTTGATTTTTTTGAAAACCTATCACAATATATGCTTTAATCTGAGACCCAGATTTTGAGTAAAATTTGTATTTAGATTATGAAAGTTAAAGTCTAAATACAGTGTTTTCTGTCCCAACATTTTGTTGAAATAATTTAGCAACACTTTATAAAATATTTTTAGATTTTTAAAATTCTGCTTATTTTACAATTTAACAATGATTTGGCTCCATAAGGATTCAGCCCAAAACCAATCTCTCTGTTTTAGCACAAATGGATTGAGTTGGCCTTAGAAGAAAGCATTCCATTATAAACACTCATTAAGGACTTGGCATATGCAAAGAACTGTCCTAGGTGCTGAGAATACAAAGATGAACAGGACAGGGACACAGAAGTCAAAGTTAGACTGCAGAGTGCTTTGAAGCATTAAAGCAGGAACAGCAAGAACTTCTTGTGGATAATCAGAGAAGACATTAAGGAAAGGGTGTCACCTAAGCTCTGCTAGTATGGTTAACATGGACCTGAAGTGAACTGCAATTTGCTCAAAAAATTGAAGTATACTGTTCTTGCTAAGTGAAAGAAAATTTACTTCTGGTACTTTTTTTTTTCTTCCAAAAACCTTGATGGATTTAATTATTGATACTTATTCCCACCTGATAGTATTAATTTAATTCCATCACTGGGTCATCCAAGAAGTTTTCAACCAGTTCACTGATGGGAATGAAATTCCAGGCACAAGAGAGAACACAACAAAGTCAAAAATACTAAACAAACTTGTGTGGTATGGAGTCAGTAAAATAATGATGTTGAATACTGGTATGGCAAATATGTTTTAGGGCTCAAGATCTTGGTCAATGAAATAAATAAAAATTCATCTTTTTATTGTATATGGTTACATTGGAGGCAATGATAAAAAATAATTTGCATCACATTAAGTGCACAAGCAGAATAGATGTGACATCTGGAGAGTAGGTATATAAAGCAAATTAGGCTCAGTTCCTATTTTCTGAGTAACTTACATTGCTCATTTTTATCGGATGGTGAAGTTTCAAGGTTGCATAAATCAAGTCCAAGTAGATTAAATGCACAGATTTTGGAAGGGCATTATAGCAAAGCTTAAATCCTACTGTATAAATCCTGCTTTTCCATTAAATGTCAAATTAAAAGCTTTTTGCATGAAAATCAGTTATCAAGTAATGTTCTGCACGTTCTACTAGTATATCCTTTTTGATCTACATACTAGGTAAAGGGAAGAAGCTATATAAATGAATTTAATAGAAACAGTCTACAGGCTGAATTTTAAGTCTCGTACAAGAAACAGCTTAGCCTACTGGTTACCTACAGGAAAATGCATTAGAAACATTACTCTGGAACCTATGTTAGCCTAATTAGCTGGGATACAAAAAAACCTAAACCAAAGGTCTACAGTTCCTTAGCTGGTTCTCATGGCTATATTGTTTTCCTTAGAAACATAATAAAATCTACTCCTTAAGACAAAAAAGGCATGCCATTTTCAGAGCAAGGCTTTGGTGAAGAGGGTAGGACAGAACAGAGTGATTCAAAATATATACTTAAATGTTCTGCATAATAAAAGTTATTAAATAATGGAAGAAATAATACTCAAAAATTATGTACCTGCTAGAATTATGTAAAATGAATTTACATTATATTCTTTTTCTCTATGACTGGAGAATGTGACAGTGGCCATCTCTAAGGAAATTACCAAGTGTTGGGATTGAGGGTGTTTTTCATAACATTGATGACTTTGATATCCTTATCATCAATGAACCCATAATATATGACAAGATCCACAAGTACAGGTAGTATTGACACATTTAAAGGCTTGACCATTGTTGCATGAACTAATATAATTTGGAGGAATTTGTTGGTGTTCAACAAAGTTAAGTTTGGTACATTATCCAGTGTTTGAGAATTTCTCCATCCATCCTCTGTAATATTGTGTGTCAATGAAAGAAAAATTTTCAAGCTTTTGGAAACCTCCATTGATTGGAACCTTGGATAAGAAAAAAAATCAAGACCCTGGGGATACAGGGTTGGAAGAAATGACATGCACAAGGAAGTATAGTACAGGGAAGACGACAATGATAGGATCAGAGGACCTGCTGCCGCCTCACCTGTCTGAGCACAACCTCCTCAGTACTTCAGTTTCCTTATCAGTAATGAAGGGGTTTGGACTAGATGGCCTCAAGGGACCTTTCCCACCCAAGGCTCTGTGATCCTAAGTGCAAAATAACATTTTTGGTGGTGGGCACTGGTACCCTGGCAGGATCAGGGAGGGCCTTATGTGGGAGGTGGCACTTCAGATGACATTTGATGGGAAATAGCACTAGGCATGGGGGACAACCTGTGCAAAGGCATGAAAATAGATGCAGTGTTTGTGCAGGAGGAAATAGTCATGGGAAGCGTGCCAGACAGATTCAAATGGTTTTCATGCCAAATAGATGATGTTTTATCTTGGAAGCAATAAAGAGCTACCAAAACTTCATGTTTGTGAAATTGTAATTAATTAAAAAATGATGGCAATCTTTGTAAGAGTCACAGCTGAAAACACCGAAGTCAGACTGAAATGGAAACATGAGGAAACTACCCATGTGCAATTTCATGGGGTGTTTTTGCAGCTTTTGCCCCTCAGGTTTTACTTGTAGACAGACTGGCTGCCAGCTGCCCTGCTCTCATCATCACCAGAAGTCCAGATTTCACTGGGATACTTGTTCTTATGACCCAGACCAGATAGGGAAAGCTATCAAAAGTGAGTGATCTATGAGACTCGGAAAACTAAAATGTGATGAGTTCGGGATTTTTTGGGAATCTTTCTCAGTTTGTTTTAGTCATTCACAAAGATGAAGTGCTGAGAAATTAATGTTTCTATGCATATATACAGTTTTGCCATAGCTTACAGCTTTTGTTTGTAACTCCAGCTCTACAACTTTGCTATGGGGCCATAATTAATAGCCTTCACCTTCTCAACTGCAGCACAGTTGAGGAAAAGGGGCTGCTTCTCTTTGAAACTGTTGCCCTTAGCCAGAAGGAAGTTTTGAGGACCACTGAATAATCTGTTGTACTTCATGGCACACTCCGCTGTTTAAGGTAGGGCGAGTTCCTCTAGATTGTTTCAAAAAACTAAAGTTTGTGCTTAAAAAAAGGAAAATAGTAACTGTTCTTAGTGTGCTTCCTCTCTCCTCTGCCTAGAAAATAATATATGCCTCCCTTCTCCCCCCACCAAAACACTCTGAACTTGGAAGCATGAGAATGTTGTGAGGTAAGTTCAGTAGGGCTCATGGTCATGGCATGAATGGTGGCAGCGTCAACAATGGAGGCCAATAGGAAATGGTATTAAATGGGACACCATCAGCCGTTTGTAGAGATAGCCCACCTTTAATGGCTTTCTGAGACTTTGGTTCCCCTAGATGTCAGTGAGCTAAGAGAAATGTATCTCAGTATAATTTCATCCATGTTGTTTCCATCACCACTGTGGTTTTAACCCCTCAGTAACTTAACAAGTGGTCTTCAAAAGTTGCTGTGGCCAGAAAAATCATGCTATGGTAAATTAGGCCTTTCTGAACTGGTTTAGACTAGTCCTTGGGCAGCAAACAGAGTGACTGGACGTGAGAGACGTGAGAAATGCAAGAGTCACAGAATCACGATACCAGGAAGGACCTAAGCAGCCAACTAGTCTGACCCATATCCGTAAAAGAATTCCCATGACAGCTTCCCTGACAAGTGGTTATCCAGCCTTTGCTGGAGGCCTCTCAGCAATGGAAAACTAATTTACTCCCAAGGTGACCCATTCCACCTAGAGGTAGTTACCTTTAGCAATCTTTTCCTTACAACAAAGCCTAAATTTAACCTCCTTGAAGCTTCTACCCTTAGACTGAGGTTAATGGAGCACCAGTCTCATACAGGCTAGTTAGCAGCACAGCTACATTTGAACACAGGTCCTTTGATGGCAAATCTAATGTTTCCCCCACTTACACCAAGGTCTTCTATGTAACTCAAAAGAAAGCAAATGAAATTAATTTAAATGGAGCAAAGATGAGACAGAGACATCATATACAAGTAAAAGTTTATTAAAATATTAATTTCTGAACACAAAATACTTAAAAAAACATCCTGTGTTTTCAAATTGTTCTTCACATTTTACTACAATCCATCTCCAAGCCATTTCTCAAGTCTCCCTAGAATAGGCTGTAGTTTTTTTTTTATGTAGAAATAAGAGTATGGAGGAAAGGACGATGTCACACACCCGAAGGAGCTGGATTCTTATGAATACACGCAGGGCAGCAATGCAGAGAGTCGTGAATAAACAAGTCACAGTCTACACAGAATGCATTCTGGCACACAGTACAAATATAAACCTGCAATAAAGAGTGGAAGGAGGGGCAGAGAGAAACAAAGTTCAGATTAATTGTCAAATGTTAAGTCTAACACAAGAATTTAAGAGATACATTATGAAAAGCTAGCTAGCAGTTCCTCTCTCCAGAAGGGCATTACTTATTTCACTCTTTATTTTTTAATTCTCCCTCTGTTTAACTCATTCATTTTATGACAGCGATAGTTAAATTTTTGCAATGATGAAACTATAAACAAAGCTAACAAAACTCTTGCTGTAAAGTATTTTAAATGATTTTTAAAAAAATGTTCCTAAAATGATAACAAATAAAATAAGGCTGATTTTAAAACATTAAAACCCTTATACTTTAAAGGCAATTTTATTTCAAAACTAACATTACAAAAACTTACTTAGTGATGAGGTCTGTTATGAGTAAGTGTTTTATAACTGGGACCAATACTGAATGCAATAGCCCATCATTTTCATTTCCTCTTTACTTGAAGCCAGTATTTTGCAGCTGGGGTGCTAGCTATGAATTCAAGAGAGAAATGTTTCAGCTGATCACACTTTCATTTTAAAAACGAGCATCCTGTCTCTCCCTTGCTCCTTTGTAGAGGTGGGGGATACAGGACACTGGATAGAATGTCAGCCTCTTGAATAGGTGTTGGTTTTGATAAACTTTCTTTAGCTCTTTTTTATTCATAATTATAAGGGATGGCTCTCTGGGAGGGGGATACAGTGGGAATTTATGTGATATAAAAAAAGATGGCAACAAAAATTATTTTTAAAAAGTGTCTTTTTCCAAATTCAGTGTTTATTTTATCTTCTTCCCCTTCCTTGGCAGAAAGGCAGGGGACCACAGGGGCAGAACATTACATACAATGTCAGACTAAATTACTGTATCAACTGTTTTGCTTAAATGTTTTTCTGTTACAAGGGAAGGATAAGAATGTCCAAAAATGAGTGATATACAAATAAGAATAACACACAATAAAGCTTACAAAAATACAGTGGGTTTTTTCTGTAGTTATGTGTTTTATAAACTGGCTTTGAAATTTTGTCAGAACCACGAAACCAATTTTCAAAATTTGGTAACAGTATACAAACTAAAATTCAAGACCACTAATGTGAACATAAATTAGTGATCATTGCTGTCTAGTTAGTTTCTTAAACATTCAAATTATATTCATATATGCTTGTTTAAATACCAGTTTTAACTGTGAAAACATTTTTCTATTCTCCTCAAACTGAATATACATTTTATTTATATATGTGTGTGTATGCCCCCTCCACCTTTGCCCAATTATCCAAAATGAAAATCAGTACAAAAAATTTTACAGCAAAAAAAAAATCTAAGAATACAAATACATTTATTACTTCACAAGGTCAATTATTACTTCACAAAGACTTTGCCAAGACAGACAAACTATGATGCTTTCTGCATTAATAGGTGTATATATTCAGTGAATTAATCTGTAACACAAAGAAACCAACTCTGTAGTCGTGTGATTGATTTTTGCCAAGCTGTGATGGCAACCCATATCAGATAACCTCATCCATATTTGGCTGACACAGAACAAAAAGGATGGTTAGGTTAGACATTCTTATCTGGTACTAGAATTTTTTTCCTCTGGAGGCCCCTTTAGATTACTTCACAGAACCTCAGGATTTAAAAGCACATAATCCGAATAACACTGAGGAATACTATTAATTAAACTCCTCTATTTACAACTTTAAATAATTTCATAAACGGGGCAGCTAGGTGGTGCAGTGAATAGAGCACCGGCCCTGGAGTCAGGAAGACCTGAGTTCAAATCCGGCCTCAGACGATTGACACTTACTAGCTGTGTGACCTTGGGCAAGTCACTTAAACCCAATTGCCCTTCCCCCCTCCAAAAGAAAAAATTAGAGCCATAAAAAAAAATATTTAAAAAAAAATAATTTCATAATGGAGTCCTAGTATGTAATGTGGAGTACAGACTTAAACCTTACAAATTTAATGCAAAGGAAGCTTATTATACAAATTATATAACAGTGTAATTAGAGAATGTTGGCAATGTAAACTCAAAACAATTAAACATTTCGGGAAATTTTAGTCCCACCTTTAAAAAATAATTATAGAATTCTACCATAGTAAGTAGCCAAATGCCACGAACTCATGAGCTCATCAAACTTTCAAAAATAACAAACTATTTCTTATCTTCAACCTCTTACTAGTGCCACTTCAAACTGACATAAGAAACAGAAATCCCAGATGTGAGCCTTCTCTTATAAAAATGATCAGGCATCGCTTCAGGAGAAACAGCTAGAGAGCCTTCAGTGAGAGTTTAACCTCTGAACTCTCCATCTTAATTACAACCTGACATCTTTTGAGGAATGAATTGTTAGCTCTGGGAGCTAGCTGGATAGAAATCTGGCCCTTAAGAACTTCTTTATCCTTTAAAAGTTTTCCTAGTAAGAGAAACATTAAAGACTTCTTGGTAATTAGAAACCAAGTGAACTTACATGTTGATCTTTTAATTCCCCTAGGCATCCCTGACAAAATCTGGGGAAAAAAAAAATCTTAATTACTTTTTACTTATTTACTTAATATTACTTTACACTTAATTACTTTTTAAAAATATGATTACCTCTAAAGAAACAATTTCTACAAAGTTCTATTATGGTGAAATTCTAAGCATTAGAAATAGTGCCAGAAAAATACAATGAATTATAATAAATTGAGATCCTCAATTAACCAGATTTTGTTGCACTTAGCTTTCAGAACAAACACATGACTGACATCATTAGTGTCGGTGAATAAATAAAAATAAAGGCATTTATACAGTTTTTTAAGGTTTGCAAAATGCTTCACAAATATATTACTTTACCCTCACAGCTGCGTGCTACTATTGTCCCCATTTTCCTGATGAGGAAACTTAGATAAAAGGTGAGTGATTCGCCCAGGGTCATCCAGCTACTAAATGTCCGTAGTGAGATCTGAACCCCCATCTTTGACAAGAGGTTCAACACTATCCACTGAAATACCTACGGTCACTATAATCAATTCACCCAGTAAATCAAGCCCTAAGAACTATTTAGTATCTATCTATACTATATGCCAGGCACTGTGCCAGGCTCTAGGGGTACGGAAACAAAAGAGAAAGTTTCTGCCCTTGAGAAGCTCACATTCTAACAGGTGAATCAATATGAACATATATATAAAAGACACACAAAAGAGAAGGGAGTTGTCTAGGAAAAAGAACTAGCAAATGGGGGAGGGCATGCACACATAAAGGAGGTAGGCCTTGAAGGAGGGCAGGGATTCTAAGAGACAAAGTGACGTATGTGACAGCCAGTACAAAGATACAGAAAAGAGAGATGGAGCAGGAGGGAACAGAGAAAAGGCCAATTTGGCTGAGCCGTGGAGGGCACTTAACATGATTAAGGCTAAAAAGGTACAGTGGAGTTGAGTTGTAAAGGAAAAGTCTTAAATACCAAGCTGCAGGGGGTGGAGGCTGGGGGTGTTTGATTCTAGAGGTAAGAACGTGTGACTGAAATTTATTGATTCGTCATCATCAAAAAACAACCTCCAGGATTACCAGTGTTATCACAAGTAGAGAAGAACAGCAGTAGCTTTGTAGGGGCAGGAAGAAGGGCATGTGATGCTGAAAATCACCTAAGAAAGGCACCAGGGTGGGCAGGGAGGAGGAGAGAGAATGTGGAACTCAAAGTTTTAAAAATGGATGTTAAAAATCATTTTCACATGTTAAGTGGGGAAAAATAAAATACTAAATAAAAAGGATAAAAGACACCAGTTCTTTTTTGACAATGGCCTATGGGCAGTACATAAAAAGTAGGGATAGCCACCATGTCTGGGCCTGGATTTGGAAGGATTTAGAACAACTTGACTCTTATTAGACTAAGACTTTCCTATACTAGCTACAAATCATTCTTATCTAAACTTTGTATTTTCCCAGAACCTAGCATACTACTCTGTACACAGTGGGTGTGTAACAAATATTTAATTATTTGACTGAAATCTTACCTATTTTTAAAAGCAGTACTACCTCTACTAACCAGGACTTGGGTACTTTATGTTCCATCTATAAACATTTCTGAGAATAATAAAGCTATGTTTCTTTTAAAATATTCTAAAACAAAATTCCCCCAAATTAGTCAAAATTATTGAGTATTTAACCACAAAAATTACGAAATGTAGTGTGGAAATACCTAATCTTCTTTCTCTCTCTCTCTCTCTCTCTCTCTCTCTCTCACACACACACACACACACACACACACACACACACACACACACACACACACAGCAGTGACAGGTTTCCTGACTCCAAGAAAAGTCCTCATTTCCTCACACTTCTGGGGTCACCAGATCAGAATTGGGACATGGAAAGACTCCTAAGAACATATGGTCCAACCCTCTCTTTTTACAGATGAGGAAAATGAAACCCAAAGAGGTTAAATAATATGCCCAATGACCACCAGGACTTGAATTCATATTCTTTTGATTCAAATCCAGCATCCTCTCCACCAGACTGCACTCCGTTCCCATGAAGCATTTTATTTTCCTTTCACAGTAATTTAGACAAAGTTCACATTCAGTAAACCAAAACAAGGGGTGCTTCCAAGGCTAACCTGCATTAACAACCTATCCAAACGTTTCCATATTAGAACTTACAATATATTATAGCTATAAATCAACTTTACCTCTCCCCATTATATTCTTCCAAAGAAACTTCTTGAAAAGCCTCCAAAGGAAACAAATGATGATAAGACCGTGCCAGATGGGGAGCAGATACCAATGTTAAACCTAACATTTAAAACAACAAATTTAATTGCTGAAAATAAAGGACAATGACCAAAACCCAAATTGATAAAATTCAACTGAGATCCTGCATCATTGTTTAAATTTATGGGCACATATCATAAGGCTTAAACAAAATCATTCAATTTACACAATGAATACATTTTCAATAGCCAAAAACTCACCATTCTTTACAGTAAGTTTCCTTTTGTGAATGAAAAAACTGAAGATTTTTTTTTTAAAGTTAAGGACTCTAACTTTGACCATCTTCCAGGGCTGTCAGTTCCTTAGGTAGAGAAGAAAGAACTCTCATTTCGAAACCTAACTTACACTTGAGCTTCAGGGGAGTTCCTCTTATGTCTGGTAGCCTTACTTTGCATATTTTTCTCTCACTCCCTAATCAATGCAGAAAAACATTACTGGAGCAAATCTTTAGGCAATAGTGGTTCTTCCCTGAGATAATCCACAGGGAAATGCTTGACTCCACATATAACAGCAGATGTCAGGAGCCAAGTGATTATTATACAAGCAGGGTAGAGAAGAATCCTTTCTACTGGGTAAGAGTAAACTCAAGAGATACAGGAAAGATTGAACTTTTAGATTTACTTAAACCAAAATCACAAGCCTTATAGCTTATTTAGTCCAGTTTCTTCATTTTATGTATAAGGGAAGCATGGTACACAAAGATTACTTTGCTTATCCAAGGTCATCCAAGTGGTAAACAGCAGACCTAGGATTAGAGGCGATCATTCAGATCATCAAAGTAAATAAAGTGAAATTATGAGTAACGGTGACTTACCACAGATTTTACATTCAACGGGAAGTTCAGAGTACTTTGCCCGACACTGTGGACAGAAATACCCTCCCAAAGTAAGGCCTGGCTCAGTACTGCTATCCAAATGCCTTTAGGGAAAAAAGTTTAAATGATCACTTTTTTGAGTAACAAAAGAAATTTTTGAATAAATAAATGGATGTGAATGTGTATCTGAATGACTTACTGTTTTTTTTAAATAAAATTTTATTGACAGCTTGTTTTTGTATCACCTACATTTCCCAATGTATCTTTCCCCTTATCTCTCCCAAAGAACTATCCTGAATAATAAAGAATAAAAAAGGGGGGGGGGAAAGTTCAGCCAAACTAATCAACATATCAAAAAAACTCTGACATTGTGTGCGTGTGTGTATGTATATGTATACAGTATTCCACACCCACAGTCCCCTACCTCTGCAACAAACTTGGCCACCATTGATTTCACTGAATTCAGTTTTGATTGTTTCTTGTTATTGTCACTCTTTCCAGTTACATTTTAGTCATGTTGCATCTTTTTTTCCTGGCTCTGCTTGCTTCACTTTGTATCAATTCATAGGACTTCCCAAGCTCCTCTGTAGTCTCCATGTTTTATAGCACTATAACACCCCATTATATCGATGTATTATAATTTCTTTGGCCATTGCCCAGTAGATGATGCCATTTATTTTGATATAAGACATTTAAAAATGATGACATCCTTAATGTTCAACTACTCTGGGATTTATCCACATCAATCCCAATAGCAGCCAAGTATTTAATAACAAAATTAACAATTTGGCCAAGAAACTATTTTAAATTAATCATTTCACTAACTTTCATTGTCTTTTGTTTGTAATAAATTATAGAGGATTAAATAACGTGCAATTCTGTCAATGATAAAATTGTTAAATCTTTACTTACGCCATGCTGAAAGAAGGTTTAGCATCCTGATCGGACAAAGAGGCAATGGTGTGCTGAGGAAAACCTTCAAAAAAGAAAATGTATTAATTTATTTCTCTCAATCAAGCAACAATTATATGATTTAGTTTCTGAATTTTTTCTTACAGCAGTACTAAGACAATTTTACAGCAAACTTCATTTCTCTACCTCTAAGATGCCTCCTAGAGATCACCTTCTAGTTAACTAGGTCTACAATTCCAAATCCAAAAAAAAATTGCAAATAAAAATTTAAGGCAAAAGAAATAGGGTGATAGGTGTAATTCTGCACACAAAGAGGGGAATCCTAACTCCCAGGATTCCATGGTGGGGTAACAAAGGAATTGGGCAAATAGTTGTCCAATAACGAAAATGAATGGAATGGAGAGGTATTTATCAAGCACTTACCATGTGTCAAGCACTACGCTAAGTTCTGAGAATAGAAATAGAGTAAAGCAAAATGAGACAATCCCTCCAAATGAGAGAAACAACACATAAAGGAGGGTTCATTTCAGGCAGATAAAAAAGCCAAGGGTATTAGGTTCTGACCTAAGGAGCAAGAAAAATGGAAAGACTCGAAGGACTTTAAGAAGCAAAGGCCCACATCTCTAAAATATACAGGGAACTGAGCCAAATTTATAGGAATACAAGTCATTCCCCAATTGAGAAATGATCAAAAAACATGAACAGGCAGTTTTCAGAGGAAGAAATTAAAGGTATCTATAGGCAAATGAAAAAATGCTCGAAATCACTACTGATTAGAGAAATGCAAATCAAAACAACTCTTAGGGACCACATCTCTCCTGTCAGATTGGCTAAAATGACAAAACAGGAAAATGATAAATGCTGGAGAGGACAGGGGAAAACTGGAACACTGTTACATTGCTGGTGGAGTTGTGAACTGATCCAGCATTCTGGAGAGCAATTTGGAACTATGCCTAAAGGGCTATAAAAATGTTCATACCCTTTGACTCAGCAACACCACTTTTAGGGTTGTATCCCAAAGAGATCACACAAGTGGGAAAAGGACCCATATATACAAAAATATTTATAGCAGCTCTTTTTGTAGTAGGAAAGAATTGGAAATCAAGGGGATGCCCATCAATTGGGGAATGGCTGAACAAGTTGTGGTATATGAAGGTAATGGAATACTATTGTGCTATAAGAAATGGGGATGATATGGACTTCATAACAACCTGGAAAAACCTACACAATATAATGCTGAGAGAGTGGAGCAGAGCCAGGAGAACATTATACACAACCACAGATATATGGATTCTGTGATGACTAACCCTGATAGACTTTGCTCTTCTCAGCAACACAAGGTGCAAAGACAACTCCAAAGGACTCACGATGGAGAATGCTATCTACATCCAGAGAAAGAACTATGGAGTCTGAATGCAGATTGAGGCACACTACATGCTCGCCTTTTTTTTTCTCTTTTGTTTTTGGAATTTTTTTTGGTTCTGTTTCCTCTTTCTCATGATTCATTCTATTGGTCATAATTCTTCTTCACATCTTGACTAGTGTGTTATACATAGAAGATATATCGGATTCCATGCCATCTTGGGGAGGGAGGTGCAGAGAGGGGGAAGAAAACCTGGAACTCAAAATTATGTAGAAGCAAGTGTTGTAAACTCAAAATAAAAACTCTCAAAAAAAAAAAAAGAAGCAAAGGCCCACAAGATAGTCCCCTGACCAAGAGGATAGTGAGTCCAAGGGTCAAAATTGAGATGGGCTCTGGGATAACTCTGGAAGATATGAAGATAGAAGTGGGTGGTGTATATGTGCCACCATCTAGCTGGAAGTACACAACTAGCTCTTAGTAGAAAGCAGAATATGAATTCTGTGATATGTATTCACCAAGGATACAGGGGATTTGATCCACATGTCCAAAGACAATCAGTGAATCATACAATTATTAGATGACTGATATTGATAATTAAAATAATTTAAACAAAAAAAATTTGCCTTTCTTTGAATTATCTGGTTTGTGGCACACTAATGCAACATTGGTGATCCAACCATTCTGGAGAGCAATTTGGAACTATGCCCCAAGAGGTATAAAACTGTGCATACCCTCTGATCCAGCAATCCCACTGCTAGGTCTATATCACAAAGACATCCAAAAAAAGGGAAAAGGACCTATTTATGCAAATATATTTACAGCAGCTCTTTTTGTGGTGGCTAAGAACTGGAAATCGAAAGGATGCCGATCAATTGCGGAATGGCTAAGCAAGTTATGATATATGATCATAATGGAATATTACTGTGCTGTAAGAAATAACAAGCAAGATGATTTCAAAGAACCTGGACTTACATAACTGATGCATAGGGAACTAAGGAAAGCAAAGTAACAGCAATATTGTAAGATGAACAACTATGAATGACTTAGCTACTTTCAGTGATACAATGATCCAAGATAATCACAAAGGACTAATGATGAAGCTTACTATCTGCCTCCAGAGAAGGAACTGATACTGTTTCAATACAGATTGAAGAATGCTACTTTTCACTTTTTTTCATTTTTTTTCTTTTACACAAGTCTTCTTGTACAAAATGAATAATATAAAAATGTTTTATATAACTGCACATGTATAAACTATATCTGAATGCTTACCATCTCAGGTAAGAGGAGGGGAAGGAGAAAGATAATTTGAATCTCAGAACTTCAAATAAAAATGTTAACACAAAAAAAAAAAAGAATTACCTAATTTGGCTAAGATAATCAGGAATTCACAGAATAAATGTACAAGTTCACTTCATTTTAGCTGACTGAATATAAGTGGTGATGAATCAAAATAGTTATTACTTATTTTCTCAGAAGTTAGAAAATTCTCTCAAAATTCCTTCATTATATTTCACTATCTTCATTTGAAGGCACACTTCTATAAGGTAAATTTTAAACCTCATGTATAGTACAACAAATTAAGATTTTAGTTGTAATTTGTACTTAAAAATCAATATACTATGCTCATGCTTAACATTATTTGAATAAAGGAAACCAAAAATACTAAACCTGTCAATGAAATATGTTAGCAAATAAGACTGAAAATTAGGAAATCTAAATTTAAGAATTACTTAAGAGAGATAATATCACTTTGTGCAAGTAAAAAACTAAATGGCTAATTTGGCCAGGAATACATTGGGAAAGGCCATGTCACAATTGAATAGTCTATGAATGTGTTCCCTTTACATTATAAATCTATTTCATCAATGTAATACTATATTACTGTGCTGTCAGAAATAATAAAGATGAAGAATTCAGAAAAATAAGAAAACCTGTAACTCATACAGAGTGAAGCAATCAAAATCAGGAAAATATACACCACTATTTAAATGGAAAGAACAAATACATGACACTGAACATTATATATATAATGACAAAACTTGGTCCTTGCATTGAAAGGAACTTGCTTCCTTTCCATGCAATTCTGAATGGGAGATACTGCAAATCCTGTCAGACTTCACTGATATTTTCCTTAGCTTTGCTGAACTTGTAATTCTTTTTTTGGGGGGGCAGAGGAAGGCATTTTATTATGCTCCTAAAGAGAGCGGGCGTAGTGCTTACGGAAACACTCACACCTGTAATTCTTTTTTAATCTATTACAGGGATGGCTTGCTGGGTAGGGGAGGACACAAATCTGGAAATGAAAGTGATGTAAAAACAAAATAAATCAAAAGGAAGAAAATTTTTTGAAGTTAAAACTAATTCTTCTGTTAAAACAAAAACAATAACCGATAGTTTAAAAATTACTCATTTTGAATAGTCAGTATTAGAGGGATTGTGGGAAAGTAGGCACACTAATACATTGTTGGTAGAGTTGGGAACCAGTATTACCATTTTGGAAAGAAATTTGGAATTATGCAAATAAATGGATAAAATAGTTATAAGTCTTTGCTCTAGAGACTCTACTGTAAGGATTTGATCTATTAATTCCACTAATAGGGAAATATCCCAAGGAAGTATAAAATCCTGATACACATCAAAATATTTATAGCAACACTTTTTATAGTAGCAAAGAAGTGGAAACAAAGTAGACATCCGTTCACTGGGGAATGGCTAAACAGACTGTGGTAAACTGATGTGATGGAATTTTTATTGTGCTATAAAAGATCATAAATACAGTGAACACAGAAGCATGTAGAGACTTACATGAACTAACAGAGAATGAAAGAGGTAGTCAAGAGAACAATATGCACAATAATTACAACAATGTAAATGAAGAGTAATCACCATAAAACAATCTAAAATGAATGTTGCAAAATTACAAAGAAAAAGCATGGCCACAAAGAAAGGATGAGAAGACATCTGTACTCCACTCCTTTACTGGTTTAGAACATTGAACATATTTTCAGACTTTTCTCATGTATTTATTTGTTTTGATTTTTTCCCTCTTCTACCTTTTTTTTTCTCTAAAACATATTTGTTATATGGGATAGCTCTGTGAAAAATGGTAGGGATACTGAGAAATTTTGGCAATGTAAAAACAAAAGATCAAAATTTATTTTCAAAAATAAAAATAAACTGAGAATAAAACTCACCCATACGAATAAGAGAGCATTCAGAACTTGAACTAGCAGGTGGAGGACTAACATGATGTGTTAGGAGTTCTTTATAATGACTTTCATCTAAAATAACATGGTATGTTCCTAAAAATTTGGAGGAAATATAAAAATTTTAGCTTTTAACTATACAATCAAAGCATCATTTCTATGACATTTCTTTAGTCATTTTGGCCATAAAAATATAAAATACAAAATTTGAAATTAAAAAGCTTTAAGGTAAATTATCATTAAAAAGGCTTTATTTGGTTAACTTTCCCAGCTAGATATCAGCTTTCTAAAATACAGCTATAATTATAATTTAGAAAGATTAAAATTATAAAGTTATAAAGAATCTTTTTCAAGGACTTAGCATGGAAAATTTTCCTTTTAATCTATATATTTCAGTCTCTCTGAAAAACGCTAATTAATTATAAAAGTTCTTCCGTTTTGCAAATGGATGACACCTCCATATATAAACAATGGTAAAAATAAGATGGCTGCCAGTATTGCTGGCTCTAAGATATACAGTGCTATCTTAAGTTGAGTAGCCATAAAATACTGAATGACTTAAATAATGTAATTCAAGAAGTTACACTTCTTAAATGGGAGGATATGGTGAGTATTCTATAGACTTACCACCAGTTTCACGGGCAAGAACAGTGCAAACTCGAACTTCTGCAGACAGGCCGATAACAGACACTCTAATTTTAGCTGCCTTTAAACTCTTCATGAGAAACAAGAAAGAAGAAGTGGTAGAGACATTCGATGATCACTTAACAGGTATGTTAAATATGCAGAGTACATAAAGACACTAAAGTTTATCTTCAAAGTTGTAATTTTGTTCTACTTTTAAACAAATGAGCATCACCTTGATTAGATCATAGATGTTAGAGGGATCACAGGTAGTGAGACTGCTAAAGATGATCAGGACTTCTCTACTTGTGTGCCCTGGCATATGTCTAAAGATAAGACAAAATACACTATGATTAGGAATAGGAAATTATATTTACATAATCTACATCCAGCTAAAAGAGTAGAGAGTTTAAAATTACAGGAACAATAAGGAATAAGGCATTCACTATGTGGTGATATCTTAGGGAAACTCTGAGGTGGTTTCAGTTGTTTTACTCCAGCACCAAATGGCTCCAAATTAATGTTAGTTTCTTAGAGGTTTTCTTCCTAATACTTTGAGTTCAGCTGTCATTTTATATGGTCAATGGGCCTACATATCTATGAGATTATTCAAATATGCCATTTCTAATTTGCTATACAATGAGAAATCAAATATCCACACTTGTTAGAAATGTTTGTAAAATGAGAAGAATGTTCCAAGCAATATGTAATAACATTTATAAGAAATTTTCTTTACAAAGCAATTTCCTCACAGCAACCCGCTGAAGCAGTACGGTGTTACTATTTTCATTTTGCAGATGAGAAAAAGGAGGATCTGAATGGTCACACAGCTAGTGAAGTAAGAGCTAGAAGCTAGAAGATTAAATCCAAGTCTTTCTAACTCAATCCAGTACTCTATATGCTATACTGTGATGCCTATATAGTGAGGAAAGATGATTCACATGAGTAACTCCAACTCAATTAATTGAGTAACAATGATAATAAATGATATTTCTAGAACCCTTTAAGATTTAGAAAGTGATTTGCAGAAATTATGTGATAGTTACAACCACCTGGCACAGTATGTATTTTAGGTATTATCATCCCCAACTTATGAATAAGAAAACTCAGGCCCAGAGAATTTAAGTGACCTGACAATGGCCACATAGCTAGTGGTGGTGACCAAATCCTGAATCCAGGTTCTGTTCTTCCAGTATCACCAAAGCCTTAACAAACCCTTCTCACTCACCTGCTGTCTGCAGGGCACAATGACCCAGGAATTAGCTTTAGGAGATGGGTTTTTGTGAAGTCGATTTTGGCCATTCAGGGATATTTCTTACTTCCTGATAAATGGAAGATTGGACTGTGACGTTGCCAGATAAGTATGAGTTCTAGGCAAGGACACTAGGGGAAAAGTCCTGTCCTATATTCAATGAAAGTGAAATCAAATCACCAATTCTTACACTGTATTTCTTACACCAATTATTTTTAAATATTCATTACACTAAACACATTTACTTTGAAATACAGTTAATAATTATCCATACATCTCTAAAATTTTTAGTGAACAAGGTACTTGCCTCCTGAAACCTCAAATGAGGGAAGTAGAAATATTTTCTAATATCACCCCCACATAGTACTACATAACACAAATACCCTTATGTTCCCCTAGCAATTAACAATATTGTTACAACTATGATTTTACAGACCCAGTCTAGCACTTTAACCCCTTTAATAACCTGCCGAACAATTTAAATTAAATAATAAAACATGTAAAACACTGACTTTAGTGTCTGCATGGCCAGGTTTATGGAATTGTAGAGAGATGGCTCTCCATGGCAAGTCATATCTACCGCTTTCTTGAGAGAGGCTATATGCTTCCTTGGATTTCCTAAAATGCAAATGAAATTTTACTCATTTTATACACACACATTCATGTTTATTAGTTACACATGAAATCCTAATAAGATTTCCCCCCAAATATCGGTGTTGGTACATATATTGCTAACATGGTAAAGTCTTACAATTAACACTTTTCTCAGAAATGACCAACAAAATCCCATTTTTCTTTTACTCTGAAACTAGTTCAGGACAGAGATTCTATCTATGCAAGGTCTTAACAAATATTCAACACTTTGATGTTGTTTAGCTGATACCTAAATTGATGCTGAGGAGTTGTAATAAATGGTTCCTTGGGAAGGTACTAAGGATGCTTAGGATGAAGGTAGTCTCATTTGGCCAGGTTAATTCAGTGTGAGCTACGGTTCTCTGGCATTCAAGTATTACCAAAAAAAAAAAAACAAAAAACCAACCTAACTGATTCATTAATGATTTCTCTCTCTCCCACAGCACCTAGAATAGTACTTTGTATTAAAGATTTAAATATTTTTGTATCAATTAATTTGTCACTTTATCATTTCTAGCTTTTGCAACACTTCACCCCTCAGAAAAATGTAAATGAAAGGTGCTAACCCAGAATCACACCAGAAGAAAATATAGAAATCATCTAACCAAGGAGTTCTTAACCTTTTTTGTGTCATGGACCTTTTCCGCGGTCTGGGTGAAGCCTATGGACATCGCAGAATGCATTAAACAAAATATATACAATTACAAATGAAGTCAATTATATTGAAACATAGTTACCAAAATACTTTAAAAAAAATTAATAGGGGCAGCTAGGTGGTGCAGTTGATAACAGCACCAGCCCTAGAACAAGGAGGACCTGACTTCAAATCCAGCCTCAGATACTTGACACTTACTAACTGTGTGATCCTGGGCAAGTCATTTAACCTCAATGGCCTTGCAAAAAACAAACGAAAAATTAATGGATGCCAGTCTTATGCACTTGTTTTATAGATTAAAAAATAAATACAGAAGAGTTAAGTGAAGGGGCCAGAGATGGGTCTAGAACTTAAGTCTCCTCAATCACAAACCAGTGTACAACACTAAAGTTACTATCCCAAACTGGTCCTACAGAAGCTCTACCAGGAAATATACAACAGCTATGTCAGAGAAATTTAATATTTAAGGGGAAGGCATTCAATCCAAATAATGTAGCTAGTTACTGATAAATGCTGGTAATTGCAATGAAAGGACTCTGTATAGGATGCATATTTCATCTGCTCAAACATTCACAGTACCCAGGGTTCAACAGCAGGCAATCTGGTTTTAAGTAACCTGTGTACTGCATAAATATTCAATTCAGAGTCAATGCTATGATTCAGAAGTTTGGTTGCCAATTTTCTGAAGCTATCACTATTCTTTTCTCCTTTTTACCAAGGAAAGAGAAGAATTAATAGAGCATTTGCCAGTTTAAGTGTAATTTAATGTAAAGAAAAATATTTTTAAAATAACAACTAAATGTGTTGCTTGTGGTTTTTCCTGTGCTCTTTAACTTGGAAGGTACATTATTTAACATTTAATTGATTTTTGAGCAGTTCTGATGAATTTCTTTGCCTTTACTTAAAAAAAATTCTTCGTTATACAGGTGAGAATGTATGCAAGGAGAAATGAAGGTAACGTAAACACAAAAGATGCTGATACAAAATCATAAAAAGGAACAAAACAAATCTGACCAATTTTAAAGTTAATTGGGAACTCAAAAGTTCTTTCATATATACAAGGTTTTAAAGGGCTTGAAAAAATGCAGTGAAGTCACTACACTATATCACAGTGACCAATGAGCAAAATTCTGTCTAAGAGAGGTTCACTTAAGTATTTTGCCATAAAGTCCCTTCAGAAGGTGCACTAAGGGCACACACCCAAAGAGCTTGGAGGCTGGAAGGAATCCAACAAGTCCCATAGTCTAATCTCCTCATTTTCCAGATGAGCAGAGTGAAGCCTAGGGAAATGGTGTTCCTGTCTCTGGAAATACAACCAGCACCAAGCAGAGCTACTGTCTGAATCCCAACCTCCTGCCTCTTAGACCAATGGTCTTTCTCCAGTATCTGTGCAAGAGAATGGTATTTAATGGGTATGGTTCCTGATGTTTCAAAGCCCACAAATCTAATCAAAACAGCAGTGATTAACACACATGTGTAACAAGCAGGACATACCTGAGAGTTCTGTCAGCTTTTCAGCTCTCTTACTCTTAGTTACGATTATCCCAATCTCAAAAATAAATCAAAACCTTCTATTATTCTTACATATTAAAATTTTCATAAGAACTCAAATAAAACAAGCAATTAATAATCAAGAGATCATGATTCATAGTGGGCATTTGCTTACAATACTTTAAAAAATTTCTGTCAAAATTCAGTTTTAAGATTCCACTCTATTTACTGCTTAGTTCCTAATATGCATTTTTTTTCTTGAATTGTTTGTCTTAGGGCAAACACTTGGGACATTTATTAATTCAGGAAAATACCACTTGATTCATAATTGATTTTTTAACCCTATCAGATTCTTTTAAAAAAGACACTAAAAACAAGTGATAAATGCGGAACTGATTTCATTTCATCAATTACATTTGGCTACATTAATAGCAATCTAGTTTTACTTTCTATCACAGAGGTACATACCTGACTAATAGGATTCTGATCAAAATACTCCTCTACAAAATATTCTAATAACTGTAAAAATGAAAAATTACATATTAAATAAACAATACAAATATTTCCCATCAAAAGACCTTATACAGAACTTGATAAATGCTTATACTTTCTCTTCTAGTGTTCTGAATTACATACCACTACATGTCCTTCAGAATTCTCCAATTTTTATTTCATTTACTACCATATAATTACATACATTAATGTCTAATATGTCTAGTAGATTTGAAATACTGAAATATTCAGAATACAAAAAAAACCCCTAATTACTAGCTACACTGTAAATTCTTTCTTTGACCCTTAATTTTTTTTTAATCAAAACTAAATGCTACAAAAATATAATAAAGAAGCCTGGGCCAAAGGAGACAAGAAAAACATTTCCCTGAGTTTCTTTGCAGTGACTGGGTACCAAAGATACGGAAAACTGAAGTCAGACTCACTTGATAAATTCAGTTAGTTTTGTAGAACTTTTCCCCCCTTTCTTCTTTTAAAATTCTTTATTATATAGGAAGGCTCTCTAGAAGGGGTGAGGAGAGCAATACATTAGAAAATGCTGGTGATATATAAACAAAAGATATCAATAAAACCTTATTAATGGGCCCTTCCTTAAAGAGTTGCCCTCTGAAACAAAGAATGAGAGAGAAAAAGAAAAAAACTAACCAACACATCAATTGAGTCTGACAACATTTATGTAATGTTCCACACCCGGAGTTCTCCACCTCTGTACTCTGCATTATAAATTCAGAGCAGCATCTAAATCAAAATAACTCATCTTCTAATGTATGGATAGGAATTGATTTTATTGGAGGAAGAGAACCCAACTACTCAAAACACAAAACTAGCTAAAATAAAACAAATTTGCAAGCAAGGTATTTCTTAATTGCTGGAAATATTTGACTCATTTGTCATTGGTTTTCAGAAAGTAATTTATCATTCAACCTCATGAAAATGAAAGATTCTAACATCTGTGATTCTATGTGGTCTACTGTTAATTGCTAATGCTTAAATTATATGGATCCTAACTTTCAAAGAAAATTAGATTATGTACTTAATGGCAAAGTTTGAAGCAAAACATGCTTCTATTTGAATTAGAAATGCATTATATTTTACTCATGAACTTTTTAAAAAGTAGGATACGTAATAATATTATTTGTTGGGAGGCAGTGTGGTAATGAAAAGAACTCTAGTTACCTCACCGCTTCAGGCTTCAGTGTCCTCATCTGTAAAATGGTAGTGATGATGTTTACACTACTTGACTCCCTGGATTATTTTGAGGAAAGCATTTTGTAAACTCGATAAAGCACATGTGTTTTATCATTATTAGCACCTGCAAATGAACTCAGAGTTTTTAATGTTTTGTACTGTCAGGACACCACACCAAGACACTCAATAAAATTATTTACTTGAGAGCTAGTAACATCAACTTTTCTTGAGTTATAATTATGAGTTTAAATCAAAACTGAGAATCTAAAAACTGGTAAGCTTCCTCTGATTTCTCTCTCAGCACACAATACAGTCCTCCAGTGTTTTAATTTCTTCAAAGATTATTTCCTTAGATGAATAAAGTCTTATTAATTGAGGCTCTACTAAACTGGGATTCTGGATAAATTACATAAGGGTCCTGTCTAACTTTACCTTTAGATTACCAAATATTTACAATTTGTTACCAAACTATTACAATATTTACTGACCAAACAATTAAACGGTAATTCCAGGAAAAAGCTTAGCCTCCCTAAGATAATAAACTACTTTCAATCAGGTTGAGAACACACATTTCTTGGGGGGCAGAGCCAAGATGGCTGCTTAAAAACAAGAATACACATTTCTATACTAATATTGAATGTTCTAATTAAAAGTAACTTCACCTTTTGATTAAAAGAATCAAGGCAACCTTTACTTAACAACACTGCAAACCATAAATTCAGTTACTGTATATAAATAAAACAACAAAATTATATTAAAAAGAGAGAGCAATTAAAACTGTGTCTAAACTGTCTTTTGATCAGTTTAAATTAGAGATGTTTTACCTTTAAAGTGCATGTCAGTCTATTAGGCTTTAAGTCTTGGTCTTCCATAGTTCTTGATCCATCTACAACTACATAAAGGTGTCTCATCTGCAAAAATAAATAATGGATAATTTTTAAGGATAAATTTTTAGCTTCAAAAAAGTCAGTATTTGATATCCACACTAATTCACATACAGACAATATGAGAACTGTTTAAAAAAAAAAACTGAACTTGAAAAGTTTGTGGCCATGTTACTCATTCTACAGGACCATCTGTATATTACAGGGAAAATACCTACAACAGTGGGGAAAAAAAAATAAAAACATACCATTCCAAGTCGAACTTGTCCATGGTGTTCAAATACTCTGTTAAAACAGGTATTTCAGTACAACACAATTCATTACCATAATATTAATATTGTAATCCTATGAAATCACAATATGCCACATTTTAAAGATGAAATAATGTAAAGTTAACATTTTTATGACCTCTCATGCTAAAAGAAGACAGAATATATCAGGAAGAAATAACATATTTGGTGTCAGAAGAAAAGCTATGTAATCTTAGGCAAGACACTGAGGCACAGACTCTTTGGGCTTCACTTATCTGTGAAACAGGGATAATATTGTACAATTAACCTAGCTACCTATCTACTATTGTACTACCTAAAGTTCTCATGAGAATCAAAAGAAATAATGTACATAAAGTTCTTTTATTATCAAAAATATTATTTAACGTGAGCTAGCATTCCTAGTATGTCCTTGTCATGTTGGGACCACATCCCCATTCTAGCCTTAAAGGTTCGCTATGTCTTCCCCCTTGTTCAATAGGCCCTGGGGTGGCTTCTCTGAAACATAACAGAGGTTAAAAAAAAAAAAAGTTAGAGGAAAGAATAGGAACTTACTTTAGCACATTCCCTTCAACTCGAAAAAAATAAAGAGCAAGTAATTCTGAGTTAAATGAATTTTATTCTCTAGATGGTCTAATTTATATGTTTTTAAGTTAATGAACCAGAATAGTTCTGTTGTGGCTTTAAAAGAATTGAATAAAAAAGAAAACATTAAGAACAATTTGCTAATATCCTCTGAAAAAAAATTTACCAAATGGAGCATAATGCAAAGGTAATACCCCTTTGGTAACCTTACATTTATTTCAGCACTATATTTAACAGCTGAAGTGTCAACTTTAGTAAAGCACAGGAACAAATTAGACTTAGCTCATCTAGGGACCTCTTTAGAGACTGTTTCTCTAGATTTTAAGAGTTACAGCAAAAGGCTGAAAATAATGGAAAAAAGTTCTGGGGGGAAAGAAAAAGCACAAATGTAGGGACAAAGGTTTTATGAGGATAATCTGAGAGCCCAGAGAAAAGCCTTCCATAGTACTGTACATCCCTTTATCTCCTCACAGAAAGGGACTTTGAAATTCACCCCTGTACAAAAATAAATCTAAGTCCATAGCAAACTTCATTACAGATATATCATGCACTTTTATTTTATGCAAGGTCACTTTTAAAGGAAAAATACAGACTCCAAAGTCTGGTAAGGGAATAAGAATCTTGTTTTCTTAGCTATCAATAAAAGGATGATCTAGTAACTAGATTCTAGTCGAAAATCTTTAAGTGAACTCTTGGCTTACCTTTTTCTCTTGGCCTTGAAAAGAATGTCTTCTATCGTAGCTTTAAGTGATCCAGACTCATCTTCTTTAAGAATTTCCCTAAAAGCAATAATTATTTGGGTTATTTGGGGGTAAAAAAGAAAGAAGGAAGAAAGAAAGAAAAAAGTTGAAAGGGACAATGAAAAATAGAATAAGAACGCTTGGGGTGGTGGGATGGGAGGGAGAAAAAATTTGCAATTGGAAAAAACAAAATACTACTTATTTTTTAAAGAGCAGAACAAAACTAGATATTATATTTACCATGTTCTTTCATAGCCTCCTTCCCAGCGTTTTGTTTTTTCAGGTTCTTCATCCATTTTTCCTTTTGCGGAGTTCCAATTATCAAAAAGTAAATACCCTGTAAGACAAAAGCATTCAATTTTTATTAGTACATTTTGGATGTACTAATTCTTTTACAACTCAAAAGCTCATTCTCTTCTCATTCTGCCTGTTTTCCAAAGGGGCCCTTCTCTTGGGTACTTGATCCCATCTCGGTTGAGATGCTGCTATATCAATCATCAACTTTCTCTCAAGAATATTTCCTTCTTTCTCTAGGCTTCTTCCCTTCTAGTTGCAAATCTGTTCGGGTCTCCTGCTGGAAACAACAACAAAAACCTGCTCTTCACTCTTCCACTTCTCCTTCAAGCCAAACAGTTGTGATCTGCACCATAGAAGCTTTGTAATGAGAATGGAAGCAGCTAGGTGGCACACTGAATAGAGTACCAAGGCCTGGAGTCAAGAAGACTCATCTTCCTGAGGTCAAATCTGCACTCAGAAACTTACTCAGACCCTGGGCAAGTCACTTAACTCTGTCTACCTTAATTTTGTCATCTGTGAAAATGAGCTGGAGAAGTAAATGGCAAACCACTCCAGTATCTTTGCCAATGGGGGTCATGAAGAGTGAAAAATGACTGAACAACGAGAACAGTTTGATCCTCCTAAATACGATATGTTAAGAAGTTCTTCCAGGAGAACATTACACACAGTAACAGCCACATTGCTCAAGGACTAACTTTGATGGAATTATCTATCTCTTCTTAGCCATGCAAAGATCCAAGATAGCTCTAAAACCCTCATGATGCAAAATTCAGTCCACATCCAGAAAAAGAACTATGGAGTCTGAATGCAGATCAAAGCATATTCTTTGCGCTCAATCTCGCTCTCTCTCTCTTTTTGTTTCTTCTTTCTCATGGTTTCTCCCATTAGTTCTAATTCTTCTTTACAATATGACTAATGTAAAAAGATGTTTCATATGGATGTTTATATAGAGCCTATATCAAATTACAATATGTCTTGGGTGAGAGGAGGGGAGAGGAGAAAATTTGGAACTCAAAATCTTATGGAAGTGAATGTTGAAAAGTAAAAATAAATTTATTTAAAAGTAACACTTTACATGATATTTTTATCAATATCCATAATTTTGAATTCTCCAGGAAGCTGCTAATATCAAATCAATGCCTAGGTTAGTTTTCCTTTAACAAACAACTACTGGGGATTTTCCAAGAATCATAAGCTTTTGGGCCACAAGACAGCATAGCTCATAGTTTTAAAATAAGAAGGGACCTCAGCTGAAATTAATTCAACCCCCTTATTTTACAGATTAGGAAATCATGACTAAGAAAGGTTAAGTGACTTGTTCTCGATCAAACAGTGAATGGCACAATCTGAATCAAATCATTCCAACTCCAACACCAGTCTCACTACCTCAAGTTGATATTAGGGATTATCTTCCAAAACCCCTCATTTTGCAAGATGAGTAAGTGGAGGCCCAAGGAGGCTAAATGATCTGCCTAAACACACAAGTTTAAGAGGCTAGAACTGAAACCTTCTTATATCAATCATGGCCCTTCCCGATACATTACTCCAGGAAAATTCTTATCCATTAAATTATCAAAGATTTACCTTTTTGGGGTCCCAATACAGGGGCAACACCCTTATCCAGGGGTTTTCAGCAACAGCTGGTTGACACAAGAATAAAAGGAAACACTAAGTCAGTTTACAATAATAATACCAATCGGCATTTATATAACGCTTTAACATTCGCAAAGCGCTGCACACACACTAGTTCATTTGATGCTCACAACAACCCTGTGAAGGGGAGTGTGCGCCCGGGCTGCAGATGAGAAAACTGAGATTGAGGGTTAAGCAACTAGTCTAGGGTTAACAATGCTAGCAGACGTCTGACGCGGGATGCGCAGATTCCCAAGTCCGTTCATTCGTTGCCACAGTAAACGCCTATTAAGAGCCCCAGGGGCAGGCACCCAGCTGAGCCCCGGAGTCCAGCACTCTTCACCGCCCTTATTTGGGGATTCTACCCCGATCTACTCCTCCCCTCTCCAGGAAGGTGCTTCCCTTCCCACCCCCAATCCCTCACAAAGCCCATATTTAAATAGTCCCGGTCCCTTCCTCTCTTCCCCCCAAATCCTTCAGACATACCCTTTCCGGTTGCGGTGGCAGCGCCGCCCCTCCTCCGCCTCCCCCAAATTCCAACAGTCCTCCCCACCCCCACCTCAGGTGAGGCTCCTCCCCTCTCCAGGAGCCAGGGGCAGCTTCTTCCCAGACCACCTGCCCGCCTCCCTCCTCCTCTTCCTTGTGCTCCTGCTCCCCTCCTACGACGAGCTCCCCAGGCCCCGGCCAGAATACTCACTGCGGCACCCGGGAAGGCGGCGGGATCCAGAACTGCACGGACAGCTGCAGGTACCGCGTCCAACTCGGAGCGCGCCGAGTGCGCATGGCGCACGGTGCTCAGCTCAAAACCTTCCCCGCCACGCCAGGCACGCCGCTCCAGCGAACAAACGTTCCGGGGGCACGGAGAGGTTCCGGAAAGCGAAGTCTCTGCTCCCCGCCAGGGGGCGCTGGATGCTGAGCGGGGCTGGGCACGTGGAGGTGGCTGAGCCGGAGAGGATGCGCCTGTGCACCTCGGGAACCTCGATTTCAGAAAGAGCAAAGGGTTAGCCCAGGGAGCGCTTGCGAATGCTAGTCAATAACCAGGTCTAGCATTCATAGAGCGCGCTAAGGTTTACAAGGCGCTTTACAGCTTTTCTTTCATATTTCATCCTATCATAGTTCATTATTAAGTTGTGTCTGACTCTTCATGACCCTTTTGGGGTTTTCTTGACAAAGGCACTAGAGTGGTTTGCTGTTTCCTTCTCCAGTTCATTTGACAGATGAGGAAACTGAGGCAAACAGGGCTAAATGATTTGCCTGGGTTCCCACACCTAGAAAGTGCCCATACTGCCTTGCTATCCCCACTTTACTGATAAGGAAACTGAGGTAGCTGGTAAGTGTCTGAGGCTGTATTTGAACTGAAGGCTTCTGAACTCTAAGCCCAGTGCAGTGCGGTCTGTCTGCCAAGATCAAGAAAACTAGGGTTTTCCAGTGTGGCAGGCCTGGACCTTAGAACTGTTTTTATTTTCTTTTAAATTACTGATTGTTTCAGGAGGGGTGCAAGGGTGCGAAGAGCAGAGCTCACCCACCCCCTACCTCCAAGGAAAAAAAATTAAGCGCACAGGAGGTGCGGCTGTTTTGCCGCAGACTTTGCCCCAGCCTCGTCCTGGACTCACGGCTGCAGCTGGGGAGAAAAGGAGCTAGTCTAGGAGGCGGCCAACAGACAACTGAAGGGTGGACGTGATTGACATAATGCAGGTTTGAGCCCCACTGGGAAAAGCGTGAGGGACAATGGACAGCTGGAATACTGGAAACCTAGCTCTGCTACTGTGTGACATAGACAAGCCACTTGACCCATTCTAGTCCTGGGTTTATATTCAAAAGGGGATCATTACACTACCAAGTGACTCAAGACTTAGATCTCAAAAGCAGCCTCTATCCCTTGACAAGTCACTTAGCTCATGTCTGCCTCAATTTCCACAACCATAAAATGGGTATCATTATAGCACCTACATTCCAGGGTTGTTGTGAAAACTGAGATAATAATTGAAACTTAGCACAGTGCCATGTACCTACTAGGAGCTGTATAAATGCTTATTCTCTTCTCCTCCTCTACCTGTCTCCCAGGGTTGTTGTGAACATTAAAGAGGCTGATCCATAGGAGTTATCAGTCTTTCTCCACCCTCACCCCGCGCCCCCCCCCCCACCAAGATAGCCATAAATGTGGCAGAGGAGGGTTGGGACCTGCCTGGATGCTACTGGAGGTAGACAGAAATAAGGAATACTAAACCAGCCTGAGGCATGTCCGGACTTGGAGTAGGTTTGGGGAGAGGAGGGAGGAGTGGGAACATAGAGCAGAAAAGGAGATAGATACCTGAAGGCACTGAGACTTGAGGATCTTGGGCATCTTTGCAAGGGGTACTGCTCTGTCCACCTCATCTCTTTTCCTCTGTTCTCCCTCTAATGAATTCTCTTCTTGCGTTTAACTTCTTTTTCTTTTCCAGATCCCTTCCTGCGGAGGCCTAAATCAGTTTCATGGATGTAGCCTTAAGTGTGTCAATTCTGTCTCATATAAGTTGCTATTTTTACATAACATGACCCTGTGCATTTATTGTTCTCTCATTTGTGAACACTCATAGTCTCCCATAACCTCTTTCAAGTGAAGCCTTCTACCAGCTTGGAAGATATTGAGGGAATGCTCTTCCCCCAGAGGCCCCTGGCTCCTGCCGCCAGGATTAGGATAAATATGTTCCTGAGATCTTTTCCCACAAAAGCAGTATTATAAATAATAGTATCTAGCTAGTACCTTCGATACTAGTGAATCAAGAAGCATCAAGAGTCAGGAAATGTCTACTATGGGTCAGGCACCTTGCTTTGTGATGGGGAATCAAATACAAAATTGAGATAATATGATACTAGGGAGCTAGGTGGTGCAGTGGATAGTTTGCCAGGCCTGGAGTCAGGAAGAACTGAGTTTAAATCCAGTCTCACTTACTATCTTTATAAGCCGGAGCAAGTCACTTAACCTTGTAAGTGACTTGCCCAGGGTCATACAGCTAATAAGTATCAGAGGTCAAATCTGAACTCAGATCCTTCTAACTCCAGGGCCAGTGTTTTGTCCACTGAGCCACCTAGTTGGCCCCAGAGCTAGTAGTTTTGAGAGACCATTGTGAGGAGGAAGAGCCTTCTGGACTTGTGCAGCCTGTGCAAAGGCAAAGGAGCGATCACTTAACCCCGGTTTCTTCATCTGTAAAATGAGCTGGAGAAGGAAATGGCAAACCAGTCCAGTATCTTTGCCAAGAAAACCCCAAATAGGGTCACGGAAAGTGGACACAACTGAACAACAACAGGGAGTTACATGCTCAGTTAAGTAAATATAAGATACTATATTTAAGTAAGCATAAGATACTGTATATATAAACTAAACATGAAGTGATGGGAGTTAGGGTGGGATACAACTGAGAGATTAAGGAAATGCCTCTGAAAGGCAGTGAAGCTTTAACTGAACCTTGAAGAGAGCAAGTAGGTTTTGTTGGGTTGTTTGGTTTGGTTTTTTTTTTTTTTTAAGGCAATCAGGGTTAAGTGACTTGCCCAGGGTCACACAGCTAATAAGTATCTGAGGTCAAATCTGAACTAAGATCCTCCTAACTCCAGGGCCAGTGCTTACTCCACTGAGCCACCTAGCTGCCCCCAGTGCTAGCAGTTTTGAGAGACCCATGTTAGGAGGGAGAGCCTTCTGGACCCATATAGCCTGTGCAAAGGCAAAGGAGCAATCACTAAACATTTATTGTGGTTTCTACAGATATTTGTGAGCTCATGTAGGAACCTAATCCTATGGAAAACATTCTTTCAAAGGAAAGAATGTCTTTTTGAAAATGTCGAACAATGCCTTCTCCAGTTGGGCTTGATCTTGGTGCTTTACCTCTGAGATTCCAATTTATCTCGTCTGTATCTTGTTTGTACCTAGTTGTTTACATGTGTCTCCCCCATCAGACATCTTGAGAGCAGTGACTGGGTTTTGTTTAGTTTTCTGCCTTTCTGTTGCCAGTGCTTAGCATAGTGCCTGGCACATTTTATTGTTGTTGAGTCGCTTCAGCCATTGGCCCACTCTCTGTGATGCCATTTGGGGTTTTCTCGGCTTGGCACATAGTAGGCATTTAAAAAATGCTTGTTGACTGACTATCCAAACAAACTAATTTATAAATGAGCTTGATAAGTTAGAGACTAGCTGTATGCCAAAATTTACCTCACTTGTAATGCCAGATGCTTCTCCACACCCCTTCCCTCTCAGCACCAGATCCAATGCAAGTCCCACCTAGGAGGAAGTCTTTCCTGACTAACATTGTCTAACACCTGTCACTCCTAACTAATTGTGCTTAAAATGGGCAGGATCAGGTAATGAAAAATATGATTCAGTCAAAAGGACTTTCAGCTTGTGAAATGATTCAAACAAAGTTTTGAAAAAAAATATGAGTACTTTGTCCAAGAGACCCAGCCCATGAAGTTGAGAAACTTCAGGTACCAATGTCACACAGCCACCACCCAAGTTCAGTCCTTCATGACAACTGGGCAGTTTGCAATAGCCTCCTATATGGTTGCCCTGCCTCGAGCCTCTCCCAACTCCAATCTATCATACAGCCACCAAAGAACTTTTCCTAAAATGCAGATCTAACCACATCATTTACTATTCAAGATATTCCAGTGATTCCCTATTTTTCTCCAGGAACAAAGATAAAGCCATCTGTTTGGCTTTTAAAGTCCTTAATGACCTTGCCCCTTGTGTTGTTGTTCAGTCATTTCAGTTGTGTCCAACCCTTTGTGACCCTGTTGGGGGTTTTCTTGGCAAAGATACTGGAGTGGTTTGCCATTTCCTTCTCCAGCTCATTTTACAGATGAGGAAACTGAGGCAAACAGGGTTAAGTGACTTGCCCAAGGTCACATTGCTACTAAGTGTCTGAAGCCAGATTTGAACTCAGGTCTTCCTGACTCCAGGCCTTGCATTCTCCACTGTACCACCTTGCCCCTTCCTACCTCTTTGTTCTTGTTAGATATTAGTGCCTTCCACAAACCTGCCCTCTGCTCTATCGTCCTGCCATATTGGCCTACTTGCTGATTCTCTCAAATGACATCATCTCTTCCCTCTATGCCTTTTCACTGGCTATCCACCTTCCGAGCACCACCCCTTGGAATCCCTAGTCTCCCCAACAGCTAGTGCCTTCCTATCCAAGGTTACCATTGTCCCCTTTGTACTTACGCTGCATATTACATACCTAGACATGTCTCTTTGTTGTGATGCAATCTCCTTGAGGGCAAGGACTGTTTTTGTGTTTTCTTTGTAGGATCAGCACTTGGTACTGGGCCTGCTACATTGTAAATTCTTAATGAAGGTTTGTCAACTGATTTATGGCTTCACATCTTCCCAGTCATAGGGCTTGACCACTCAGTCACCTTTGACTTTTACTTCTTCCTCATTCCCTACATCCAGTCACTCTCAGAGTAATCTTTCTAATGCACAGGTCTCTCCATGTCATTCCAAAACCTTCATTGGTTCACTCCCTATCACCTATAACACGAAACAGGAACTCTGTGATCTGCCATTGGAAGGCTCTTTACAATCAGACACCAACCAAATCACCCCAGTCACCAGCTCTGTGCACAGGCAGGTTTATTTGCTCACCACCCCCAATACCCAGAAAAAATTCTCCATCATCTCTGCCTATTCAACAATTGAATTCAATACATATTTATGAAGCTCTCATCATATATAAGGCATCTTACCTCGGGCTGAGGATATGAAGAAAAAAAAATCACAGAATCATAGAATTTGAGTTAGAAGGGACCCTTGATGGCCCAATAGTCCAACACATACTCAAAAGGAAACCTTACTATAGCATGGGAATGACATGGTCCAATCTGTGATTATTTTGATAAGACAGATCTAAGAGCGGAGATATTGGGAGGATGCCAATTGGATCAGTTAAAATCTCTCTTCCTTTATGACACAGATTAGATACCACTTCCTCCACGAAGCCTTCCATGAAGGGCCCAGCTGAAAGTGGTCTTTTCTACCTCTGCTACTACTTTTTTAAAAATTATTTTGTTTTCAACATTCACTTTTATAAGCTTTTGAGTTCTAAATTTTCCCCCTTTCCTCCCCTCCCCCATCCCCAAGACAGCCTGCAATCTGATATAGGCTACATATGTACAATCATATTACACACATTTCCATGTTAGTCATGTTGTGAAAGAAGAATCAGAACAAAAGGGAAAACCATGTCCTACCTCTACTTCTTCTTAAGACTATCTAGACCAGGGGTTCTTAACTTGGGGTGTATAATCTTGGTTTTTTTAAGTTTGATATCTGTATTTCAACATGACTGTTTTTCTGTGTAATCCTATGTATTTTATACATTTAAAAACACTATTCTGATAAGAATTTGGCATTCACCACTGGAACTTTTTGGTGTCATGGACCCTTTTGGAATACTGGTGAAAAGTTCCAATCCCAGGACTTTGCCCTCAGCAAAGTACATGCACCATACATCGGTGCATGTCTCATATCCCCTCTATTACAGTGTTTCTTGAAGTAGGGAAGTACTGTTCCCCAAAACCCTGCAGCACATAACCAGTGCTTACTAAAAATCTGTTGAAATTATCAAGTGCAAAATATTGTATACACAACTAAATTAACAAAAATAACTTAAGTAATCATGCCATGTTGATAGGTTTTGGGGAAGCTAGCTGGAAAAGAGCACTCATGATGGTATATAAAGATTTCTTCTTGGAGATCAGTTGAATTAGACAGCCTCTGAGGTTAGGGGATTTCAGAGTAAGAACTAATCTCGAATACCATCTAGTCCAACCTGTACCTGATGAAAGAACACTTCTACAATACGTTCAACAAGTGAGAGTCACCCAGCCTCTGCCTGAAGACTTCCAATGAAGAGGAATTTTATCTTTGTGCATTCCATGCTTCTAAGGATGGAGCAATTAAAAAAAATACTGCATTTTAAGTAAAAAGATCTAGGTTAGAATTCTGTCTCTTCCCCTTGGTACTTACATGACCTTTGAAGAGAGATTTAACTTTTCTGGGATTTTATTTCATTTGTAAAATGCAAGGCATTTGCTAGATGACCTCTGATGGAGATTTCTTTCCTCCCAATCCTGAACTCCCTCCATCAAACCTAAACCTTCCTTTCTGAAACTTCCACCTACTATTCTTTGTTCTGCCTCTCAAGCCCAAAAAGAACAAGTAGAATTCATCTTTCTACAGACAGCCCTTCACATATGAAGACATTTACTAGATCCTTACTATATTTTCTCTTTTTCATCCTTACTTCTTCAACTAGTTGTGATGTTTAAAAAGGCTTGAGACAAATTTCTGGGTTACTTTAATAATTTTGTTAGTAAGGCCAGCAGATTACTAATAAAAGGATGGTCATTTGGTCTCTCAGACCAAAGACCACTAATGGTCGTGGGGTCGCAGTTTATATGTATCCCTTCGAGGAGGAAGTGTTCCCAAGGAGTGCCTACTCAACTCTGATTGGTTAATCAAATGAGAGGTGGGCTATTTTAGGGTGCATGACTTGAGTCACTCACGTAGAAGTCAAAGAGACATCAATTCCCTTATCACCCATCTTTATAATAGGGAGAATCAACATTTCCCCAGGACCTGTCTGAGCAGACACAATGAGCAGGAATACACCCATTAGTCCAAACTTAGAATTTCTTTTACTCTCTTGTTTAGATCTTGGCCTGGGTAAATTTCCCCATGCTGTTTGATTTCTGGATGAGGAAGTAGAAAAGGGGAAAAACCTTGGTCCCAATACAATAATTAGTTATTAAATATGAGATAAATATTTATTTCTCACACAGTTCTCATAAGATGTGGTCTCTGGTACCCTCACCATTGTAACTGCTCTCTTGGGACAGAAATTCATTCCATGTCCCTCCCGAAATGAGGTGCTTATAATTGTACTCCAGATGTAATCTACAGGGCATTCCTAAAGTCTGGACACATAGGAAATGTGGAGTTGCTGCATCAAGTTCACATGAATCTTGCAAAGTGCATCAACCTTTGCACCACAAATGATGGAAATCATATTGAGGATGTTATTTGTTATTATTCCAATTAAATAAAATGTTGTTGAAAATTTCATTCATTTCATTTCTTGAAAATATGCATTTTTGCCTATGTATCCAGACTTTAGGAACACCTTGTATATGGAAGAGTACTATAACCAAAGATGCTCTCAGCTGGTTTCCTCATCTGTAAAACTGAGGCAGTTCTACATGGCTACTGTGAGGAAGAAAGGAAACATTATAGTGCTTACTATGTGTTAAGCACAGTGCTAAGGGCTGAGAATACAAATTCAAGCAAAAAAGACAGTCCTTGCCCTCAAGGAGCTTGTAGTCTAACAGAAAAAGACAACATACAAAAGGGAGCAGAAATGAGATGAGGAACAGAGCTGGGAGGTAAAAGGTCAGCTGGCCTGAGTCCCTTCACAAGCTACAGGAGGAACTCACACATGGTAGAAGGGGGTGGGCTTTGCAAAGGGATATTCCCAGGTAAACACTCTGTAAAAGTGGTTGGATGTGTGTGGGCCAGGAGGCCCGAGGTGCTGAGGGAAGTTTAAGATAAGACAACAATAGAGGTTTGGTTTTGAAACCCAAAGTTAGAGCCAGAGCCAGGAGGGGGGAATGAGGAAATCTGGTCTGAGTCTCTTCACAAAATGGAGCTCTAAGGAACTCACTACTGGGAGAAGGTAGTCGGATTGAAGAGGGACCTTCCAGGATGAGCAGACCCCAGGGATGGTAGGATGTTTCAGGGTAAGGAGGCCCCAGGTGGTGACAGAATGAATTTCCAGGATGAGACAGCAGTAGATGCATGGTTTTGAAGTCCAGAAAGTCAAGAACAAGGCCAGGCTGGGTATGAAGGCTCATTTGAGATTAAAATGTGCCACTTTCAGTGGCAGTACCAGGCAGGACTACCAAGATTAGTCTTATGACTCCCAGGTAAGAAATGAACATTGTCCATATCAGGGGCCACTCTAGGACTGCTGATTCCTAGGGCCAGTCCAGCATTGAGATTCTATGACTTAACTGAATAGAAAACTTCTATATGACAGTTCTGCTTCAGTTAATGCTTTGCAATGATACCTCTCCCCAAGCAGAGAGAACATGAAAGAATTCCCTAAGAAACTTGCATGAGAAATCTTTTTTTTTCCTCTGTATATATTTAATATTTTGGTTTTCAATATTGATTTCCACAAGATTTTGAGTTAAATTTTCTACCCATATCTACCCCTCCCCCCACTCCAACATGGCATATATTTTGATTGCCTCATTCCCCAGTCGGCCCTCCCCTCTTTCACCCCATTCCCCTCGCCATCCCCTTCCCCTTACATTCTTGTAGGGCAGGATAGATTTCTATGCCCCATTCCCTATATATTTTGTTTCCCAGCTGCATGCAAAACCCCCCTTTTTAAAAATTTTTTTAAGTATCTGCTTCTAAAACTTTGAGTTCCAAATTCTCTCCCCTCTTCCCTTCCCACCCACCCTCCCTAGGAAGGCAAGCAATTCAAAATAGATCACACAAGTATCATATGCAAAACACTTCCACATGTTGTGAAAGGCTAACTATATTTCCTTCCATCCTATCCTGTCCCCCTTTATTCAATTTTCTCCCTTGACCCTGTCCCTTTTCAAATGTTTGCTTTTGATTACCTCCTCCCCCTATCTTACCTCCCCCCCATCTTCCCTCCCTTCTATCATCCCTTTTTTTCATCCCCTTCCCCTTACTTTCCTGTGGAGTATGATACCCAATTGAGTGTGTATGTTATTCCCCCCTGAAGTTGAATCCAATGAGAGTAAGATTCACTCATTCCCCCTTACCTGCCCCCTCTTCCCTTCCAACAGAACTGCTTTTTCTTGCCACTTTTATGTGAGATAATTTACCCCATTCTGTCACTCCATTTCTCCTTCTATCAATATATTCCTCTCTCACCCTTAAATTTCATTTTTTTAGATATCATCCCTTCATGTTCAACTCACCATGTGCCCTTTGCCTATAGTCCCTTCAACTCCCCTAATACTGAGAAAGGTCTCATGAATTACACACACCATCTTTCCATGTAGGAATGTAAACATAACAGTTCAACTTTAGTAAGTCCCTTATGAATTCTCTTTCTTGTTTACCTTTTCATGCTTTTCTTGATTCTTGTATTTGAAAGTCAGATTTTCTATTCAGCTCTGGTCTTTTCATTGAGAAAGCTTCAAAGTCCTCTATTTTATTGAAAGTCCATATTTTGGCCTTGGAGCATAATACTCAGTTTTGCTACGTAGGTGATTCTTGGTTTTAATCCTAGCTCCTTTGACCTCCGGAACATCATATTCCAAGCCCTTTGATCCCTTAATGTAGAAGCTGCTTGATCTTGTGTTATTCTAATTGTGTTTCCACAATATTAAAATTGTTTCTTTCTGGCTGCTTGCAGTATTTTTCGTTGACCTTAAAACTCTGGAATTTGGTGACAATATTCCTAGGAGTTTTCTTTTTGGGATCTTTTTTAGAAGGCGATCAGTGGATTCTTTCAATTTCTATTTTACCCTCTGGTTCTAGAATATCAGGGCAGTTTTCCTTGATAATTTCTTGAAAGATGATATCTAGGCTCTTTTTTTGATCATGGCTTTCAGGTAGTCCAATAATTTTTAAATTATCTCTCCTGGATCTATTCTCCAGGTCAGTAGTTTTTCCAGTGAGATATTTCATTGTCTTCCATTTTTTCATTCCTTTGGTTCTGTTTTATAATATCTTGATTTCTCATAAAGTCACTAGCTTCCACTTGCTCCAATCTAATTTTTAAAGTAGTATTTTCTTCAGTGGTCTTTTGGACCTCCTTTTCCATTTGGCTAATTCTGCCTTTCAAGACAGTCTTCTCCTCATTGGCTTTTTGGAGCTCTTTTGCCATTTGGCTTAGTCTATTCTTTAAGGTGTTATTTTCTTCAGTATTATTTTGGGTCTCCTTTAGCAAGTCATTGACTTGTTTTTCATGGTTTTCTCGCATCACTCTCATTTCTCTTCCCAATTTTTCCTCTACTTCTCTTACTTGCTTTTCCAAATCCTTTTTGAGCTCTTCCATGGCCTGAGCCCAATTCATATCTTTCTTGGAGGCTTTTGATGTAGGCTCTTTGACTTCGTTGACTTCTTCTGGCTGTATGATTTGATCTTCTTTGTCACCAAAAAAGGAATATAGAGTTTGAGTTTGAGTCTGAGTTCGTTTTCAGTGCCTGTTCATGTTCCCAGACAACTACTGGACCCTTGAGCTTTTTGTCAGGATATGACTGCTTGTAGAGAGTACTTTGTCCCAAGCTTTAGGGTCCAAGCACTGCTGTTTTCAGAGCTCCTTCTATTCCATAGTCACCCCAGGTTCTGTCACAGTAGCACTCCTCTTCCCCCAAAAATCACCAAGCAGGACTGCAATTCAGATCCAAGCAGGGAACAGCAAGAGAATCTGCCCTTGTGCCCAAAAGGCACTCCTTGCATTTCCGCTCTGATCTGCTGCTACATTCCTCCCACCATGTGAGCCAGGGACTCGGGAAGCTGCTGACATTGGCGCTCTGGAGGCAGCCTCAGGAGCTTCCTGCTGCTGCTACTGCCACTGCTGCAAGACCTCTTCCACCTCCAGAACTGGGAGCCAGACCGCTCTGAATTCAATTCCACGGTTTCCCCCTAATCTGCTCTTTGGCATTTGTGGGTTGAGAAGTCTGGTAACTGCCACAGCTTACTATTTCATGTCCCCAAGGCCTGTTCTGGCTGGCTGACTCCGGAACTGGTCTGTCCTGGCACAGCCCACACTGGGCTACCCTCCACTGTCAGCACTGTGCAATAGACCCTTCCTGGCAACCATGCAGGCTCTCCTGAACTGGAGATCTGTTTCCTTCTGCTATTTCGTGGGTTCCGCAGCTCTAGAATTTGTTCAGAGCCATTTTTTACAGGTGTTTGGAGGGATTTGGGGGAGAGCTTAAGCAAGTCCCTGCTTTCCTGCCACCATCTTGGCTCCACCCCCCGAAATCTTGCCTTTAAAAGGAATTCACTCCTTAATTTAAAGCAAGGCTGCATTGTTTTCTCTGAAGTGTTAGGTATAAGTTTATTTAAATAGAAATTTTAAAAAATTCATTCTCAAGTGATAGGATAATTATCCATAATTCTAGATTAGTCTGATCATTATTTCATTAGTTCACATAATTGAAAGAGTTCACTATTTATGTTGGCCCTATCCATGTTATGTCAGACTAGCTTACTAAACCCCCCCCAAAAAAAACCAAAACAGAAAGGTAATATTAAAAAACATCAGTTTATGCAATTAATTTACATTCTAAAGGGAACTCTTAAGTTTCAAATAATGAGGGTTTAGCACACTGATGCTACAGTGATTGCAGAAGCAATTCTAACTTGAGTTGTATGTGTTTGAAAGGAAATAGCCTTCACCACTATGGCTAAACAGTAAAACTGTCTAACAGAGTATAAAAGAAAAAACAAAGCAATTTTGACTATATAAAATTAAGCTTTTACACAAATAAAATAAATGTAACAAGAAATTGATGAATTGGGGGAAAAGTCTTCATATAAAATATTTTTAATGAATGTGATATCCAGAAGGAAATTGATAATTATAAAATACCAAGAACTATTCCCCAATAGTTAATGTTATTTCCCTAAATAATCAAAGGACAAGAATAGTTCTTTAAAAAAAAAACTCTCTTGATTATCTTTTGGTTTTACATTTCCAAAAACTGCTCTCAACACCTACACAGCAAGCCATCTCTTGTAATGAAGAGAAAAAAAAGGCAGCTCAGGGAACCTTTGTTGTTATTCAGTCATGTCTACTTTTTGTGATCACATTTGGGGCTTTCATGCCAAAGATAGTGGAGTGGTTGGCCATTTTCTTCTCATTTTACAGATGAGGAAACTGAAGCAAACAGGGTTAAAAGATTTGCCCAGGGTCACACGGCCAGTAAGTATCAGAGGCTGGATTTGAACTCAAGAGGATGAGTCTTCCTGACTCCAGGTGCAGTGCCCTATCCACTGCACCACTTTGCTGCCCTAAACAAACCTAAACCTAGTTAACATATGAATGGTTTGACGATATATGAAATCATTATTAACAGTATTCAAAAGAATTGCAAACCATCAGCAATTATATAATAAAAAATTCCAAATCACTAATAAGAGAAATGAAAATTAAAACCATACTAAGGTTTCAAGCTTCACAGTCTTCAAAATGGCAGATAATCAATGTTAAAGGGGCTATGGAAAGGGAAGCATGCTATTGCACATGTGGAACTATTATTGGGCCTGGTGGTTCTGGAAAGGTTTCAAATTTTGCAAAAATGTTACCAACACTAAACTGTTCAGACTCCTCAATCCTTCTGTTGGGTACATATCCCTGTGAGGTCGAAGACAGAAAAAAAAATCCCATTGATTAAAAAAAAATACAATAGCAGCACTTTCTACAATAATAAGAAACTGGAAACAAAGTTAATGCTTGTCAACTAAGATATGGCTGAACAAACTGTGGTATATTAATGTAAAACTTACATGGGTCATACTGTCAGAAATGATAAATGTAAAGAATTCAGAGAGTCACAGGAAAACTTCTACGAACCAGGAAAATCCTACACATATACACAATGACTATAATAGTGTAAAGTTGCAAATATAGGGCTGCAACACACTAGAGGGATCCTGAACCAGATTTAAAAATAATTGAGAAATATTTAAGATAAATTAAAAAACAATAAAACATAGACAATGTTAATATGTGGATACGTGGTTTTCTAAATCAATGTACAGGGAGCAAGGATCCTTATATACAGTCTAGGGGTTCTATATAATACAAAAAAAAGGCTTTATTGATATTTTCTGTTTTTTAACATCACCACAGTTATCCCATATTTCCTTTCCCCTTCCGTGTCTCAGAGGGTAATCCCATATGACAAACTGTATCTTTTTAGAGGGGAAAAAGTCAGCACAAATTATCAATATGCTGAAAAATCTGAAAATATATGCAAAATATAAGACCTGTGAAACCGTTCCCCCCCTTCATGAAGGGGTAGATCAGAGGTTTCTTCTCATATCTCTTCATTGTAATCCTGTTTTATCTTTATAGTTACTATGTAGGGGCAACAAGATAGTACAGTGGATAGATTGCCAGGGCTGGAGTCAGGAAGACTCATTTTCCTGAGTTTAAATCTGGCCTCAAACACTTAACAGCTGTGTGACCCTGAGCAAGTCATTTAACCCTAAGTTTCCTCATTTGTAAACGAGCTGGAGAAGGAAATGGCAAATCACTGTAGTATCTTTGCCAAAACCTCCTCAAAAAATGGAGTCACAAAGAGTCAGACATAAGTGGAAAAAGCCTAAACAACAAAAATAAAACTAATTATAGGACTAGGAAAATCCACTTTGAAAATTCAATACATATTATAACACACGATGTCAAACAAGTGTATTATTTTTTTAAAACCCATTAAGAAAAAGTAAAAATGAATTCAAGAAGTAAAACTCAATCTGATATCCAATACAGTAATACCTTTTAATTAGTGAAAGCTTAAGGTATGAATATACTATTCTTTGAGGTTAATGGACTATGCTCTTTCATGTATATAGCACACAGAAAAATATAAATTTCTTCAATTTGAAGAAATTAATTCAATAACCAATATAACAGGACACATCCTTTTGCCAATGACTCATGTCTTTGTAAATGATACTTCATCATTATTATTAGTAAGTCATATCTGGTAAGTGTCTTCAATACACTAAAGATTAAAGCTGAATACTTAAAAGTCTTAGGATAATTTTTTAAAGTACACCACTGACTTTTTATGAAAGCATTTCTAAACAATGGTAAGATGAACAGCAGTCAGCACTAGTTGAGCTAAATTTATTTGACTACTCATAACTTGAGAATAAATGGAACACACTTAGACTGAATGACACCACTGGAAATCTCTATTACATTAATTGCCATGTCATCTCCACTTTTCACATAAAACTGTTGTCACTATCCAAAAACTCAACAACCTAACAATTAGCATAATCAACAACCAGCATAGTGTGAATAGACCTCTTCACACTGCTACCACCAGAATTACTACCACTGAGTATGTAAGGTTTTTCCATATGCTAACATGATGAGCACTCACATAATATCAAAAAAGGGTGTGTTACTAATTAACCAGGTTGATTCGTCGATAAAATTATGTAAAGGGCTGAAAAGTTCCAGTAAGATATAGTTCAAGTTATAACTGTATTACAAAAGTAATTTATGTTTTATTATACAAAGAATCTAATTGGTTAAAAAAAAACATGTAAACGAAAACAGGTGAATGACAGTCATTCAAAAATACATGACAGAAATTCTAACCTACATCATCATGAGTCTAAATGCCCTGATTAAAAAAGTAAAATATATACACTTAAAATTTCATACACTTGATATTTTTGCATAATTTTGGTTAGGTAGCATCAGCTGAGGAAAATAGTTCACAATTTTCAAGCCACTAAGAAGGAATCAATGGGGCTGTGGTTTAGAATGCAGCATATATAGTAGACATGAATATATTTAAGGCAAAGACCTTCATTTTTAATATATTCAGAGTTTTATATAGAGTTCACCTGAATTGTGAGCTAAAACAGTAGCAACTCTATTGTGGAGAGAGCTTTTCAATGAGGTTACATGTCCAGTTGAGAAGACAAAGGAGACTGGAGTGTAAGTTACAGATAGCGCTGGTGACATCTGAAGTAGTCATTAAGGTTAAGTCTTCAAAATATATTTGGTCCTTAATACTAGTACCTAAATTTAAAAGACTAAAACCCTTAATGTCAGAATGTAAAGGTGAGTTACCAAAAAGCATTATAAAATATATCAACACTGATGCCACTGAATTAGCTTTAGGTACCAAAACTTTATAAAGGTCGCAAAGAGATATCTTCTCATTGATTACACTCTAGAGATATTTTGTCTTCAGACAACATTGGTTAAGGCATTTGCAGAGAAGGCAAGGATATACTCTACAGTCTCTCAAACCTTCCAGTCACTGACTTTATGTTTTTTGTCTATCATAATCCGCAACCATCTTTTTGATATGAGACAATTTGCTTTTCAGCTGCTTGCAATATTTCTTCTTATTCTTATAATCTGCAGACTAAAAAAAAAAAAGAGGGAAAGAAAGAATTAGAGAAAAATTATCCCAATGCCTTCTGTGGGTTCTCTTTTTAGAGATCCCACAACATTATAAGATGAATAGCTCTAATGGGCAGATAAGGATATACATTTTCTCTTTCATTTTGTACACTGAAAAACTTTAAAAAAAAAGTCAAAAGCACTTTAAGTGTTCTAGTAAGTCAGAATCTGTCAACTGTGACAGGGACATTTTAGCTAGTTATGAGTGTTAATTATCTCCTTTCTAGAGAAATAATGAACTCTCCCCTTCAACCCTCAACTATAAAGACAGAGACTGTGGATGCTATATTGTCAGGGTGGGGCTACTTAAGTCTACTGATTAATTGGCTCTGTTCAAATTTTTTTCTTTATCACAACAAAGAATTCAATAGGAGTGTGCTTAAGGGGAAATTATTCTGGTATAAAAACAAAAGGCAACAAAACTTTAATACTTGTCACACACACATATAATTTGTCTATTCTCCCCCCTCCCTATCAAATCTTAAACAATTTCTCAGGAATTAAGCTGGAGCAGCCAGTAAGTGGCCCATATTAGTGACCTAGCATTTTTGGAATTAATATTATGGGAGAATTTCCAAAAACTTCAGAGTTTTGATAGAACTGTGTGTATATGTGTGTTTGTTCTTCCCTCCAACCACACCCACAATCCAACTCATGACAATCAGCAAAAGCAGAAGTTGTGACAAGCAAGGACATCATGTACAGTGGGGAGTGGGGGAAGGGGACAAAGAAAAGATAAAACCCTAAAGGCTTCAAAAACTTATTTTTACTGGGTGAGTCATGTCTGCTCAAGTAGGGCAAAGGTTTAGGAGGCACCAGCTAGATAAAATGAGTAGGGAGATTTCATTAGATAATTGAATTTTAGCTTATGTCCTTATGTCTTACTGTGTCTCCTATATAAAATAAGCTTAATTCTCCAAGCACAAGCAGAGAGCATAACACTTAGGGAAGTGAAGGGAGCTTCTGAGGACAAGTGGCAAGGTGAAATGAGGTCAATACATTTCATAATATTCTCATCTTGAGTTTCACATCTCCCAAATAGAAGATTTGGTGTCAGAAGCCAATCACAGACATTAATCGATAGCTACCAAAAAGATATAGGACTGTGGGAACTTTCTTCTTGCAAGTTTCAGGGGCAAGGATAATTTTACTGTGACCTGCAAATTGTGTTCTATGGGTTCCTGCCAGCAAATACATAACATTTTTATATGAACAAAGTTCAAGTTGGTCTCTACCTAAAAGGAGAAAGTAGAAAGGGCTGGAGGAATACAGTTCTACTCTCCAGGTTATCAGAGACAACGAAGTGTTGCTTGGGGGAAAAAAACCAACTGTTTTAGGGAAAAAACAAAACGGACAAAAAGGATTTTTACATAGAGGGGGAGTCTCATCATTCTTAGAAGGATGGACATTAGGAAAATATGACAGAGAAGGAAGGGAAGAAAGAACAACGAATATTTGGAGTTATAATAATAGGACTGAGACTTTTTTTGAGACTTTTTCTATAAAGAAAATTGGACTATGTTAAGAAGAAATCAGCTTCTTGTGCTTCAAAGAATGAGGATATGGGATCGATAGATTTCACCAGGTGAGAGGTCTTCCAAAAATGCTCACAGGAAGAGAAGGATAGTTAGTGGAAGTTGGTAACTATTTGCAAGGGGAACCAAAGGAGCTTTTTATTTAATTGACCATCAGGAATAAGATGTCTGTTTTCTTTGTCTTTCATGGTCATCTACACTGACAAAAATTATTAACGGTGACAACCACCTCTGACGATTCATATGAGAACAAATGAAACCATCCAAAAGAACCTAGAATGTGTTTCTAAAGATTGGAAAGTCATGGGAAAGAAAAACAAACATCTTTGAAAAGAGGATAAGGTGGGTAAAATTTTACCACTATTGCTCATTGAAGGTAAGAAATTCAAAGAAGATCATTAGATTTCAGAAGTCAACTGCTGAGTAAAAAGATGGTGCCTGAGATTTGGAGCCATAGGATTTGGATTTCTGCACCATAGTTTAAGAACACTGGATTCTTAGCAAGGGCCAATAAGCCACATTTTCCAATCTTGCAAATATAATCGAAAGAGAGAAAGGCAGGAAAGATACTCTCAAAGAGCTCTGTCAGGTCTTATATGACAATAACTTATCCATTCTATGATGTAAGTGCTGTAGATATCATCACCATTTTACAGATGAGGAAACTGAGTCTCAGAAAAGGTAATGACTTTTCAAGGAGCATACAACTGGTAAATGTCTGATACAAGATTTAATCTCAAGATTTCTTAACCCCAAGTCCAGAGACCTAAATACTATGCCATGCTGTTTCTCATCCAAATGTGTTCAAAAATGTACATATGAATTACAAAAAAGGAGCAAATAACTGAGGATGAATAAAAAAATACCATGGTTTTCTAAGAATTTCATCAGTCCATAATGAATTGAAGGCCATAGATACTAGGAACAACAATGGAATAAGAATTAGGACTGGCAACCCCCAAATGAGCAAACTACTTCTACTAACACAAGGTGGAACCTTCTCTGAAACTTAATAGTCTCAGACAGTATGCTAGAGCAGAAGGGTCAAATAATACACAATTCCCTAATGCTGCCCAAACCAAATGAAAATGTAATTGGAGAATATTTAACACAAATAGAAATACAATATTTAATATTGTATGGTTTCCAAAGTCAATATGTAGCCCTCAGGGATCTTGATGTATGGCACCCCATTTCTATTTGAGTTTGACATCAGTGTGCTAGAGCTCAGAGAGGCTAAGTACCCAGGGTCACATAGTATATGTCACAAATGGGACTTTAAGCCATTTCTTCCTAGCTGTTAGGGCAACCCTCTATCCATCACACAGAGCAACAAAAAGTGTATTTTTAAAGCTCTGCTCAGGAAAAGAGGAAAATAAGTGGGATGGGACAGTTATTCTAGGAGCACAAGATGGCAACAGATGACTATTAAGAAAGCTCAGCTCTCAATTTCCTTTTGCCTGGGTTTTCTCTTCCACAGTGAATGTTCTACCAACTGGAAAGGATAGAACATAAATGGTAAAGAGGAAGAAAAATGCAAAATAACATCTAGTTCTCAGAAAAACCTGGAAAAGCTGACTTGAACTGATACAAAGTGAAATGAGCAGAATCAGAAGAACATTGTATAGAGTAACAGCAGTATATTATCATAAGCTTCTCCAAAATGAGGTAGGCTAGTGCTGAGAAGACTGGCCCTCACCCTCTACTTGAAGCTTCTGCCCCAGTTCTGAAGAAGCTTCCAAATCCTACATTACATTGCAGAGTCATCAGAAGAAGGGTTTACCATATGCTACTGCTAATATGCACATTAAAAAAAAAATCACCCCTACTACATTGCAAGCTGCCTAAGGACTGGGACGCTAACAATTTATATTGTATATCATTCCTAAGGTCTGACAATGCTTTGTATGTGATAGACATTTCATAAATATTCACTCAACTGAATTTTTTAAGAGAATAGATCATAGAGAAATTAAGAAATAGATAATACTTACCGCTTTCACTTCCTTCAGTCGATTATATTCATCAGCAGCAGCCTATTAAGGAGAAACACAGGCAAATGCATGCTTATTGTGGCATTTATCTTAAGCATAATTATAATTATCCTAGAGTCCTCTAATTTACTCTGAGGCTTCAAACCCCGAATTATGTTTAAAAGAAAAAAAACAGTGCCATGTTATCTCATGGCACTTCATAGATGTCATCCACATAGGCAAAGAAAAGCTAAAATGATACAGATAGGCAAGCTCCTGTTTCCTTTACTAACTCCAAAAGCCTCTTTTACATTTTAGATAGACTTCATGAGGCTAGGGAGTGTTGTCTAGATTGAAGACTTCTTTATGTTAATACTATTTTCAGAGAGAATCACTGGTTTTTACAAAACAAAGCCTCAGACTGTTTATCAAGGTAAAATAAAGGTCCCCAAAGTTTTGAATTGGATAAATTCAAGATTAATAGTGCTTTTGCTGGGACATGAATGTAAATGTTACTGATACCATACAACTCATTCAGAATTTATTCTGTTCATCATCAAACCAGTGTTTACTTCCTCTAGTTTTTTTGTGAAGAGGTTTTCAATCTCTGGAAACTCACCATGTATTCCTCACTTTCTTCTTGATAGTCATCTAATTCTTTATCCAGGCGGGACAGCTCTTTGTTGATTTCATCAATTTCTGCTTGTAGGCTCTTGTATTCTTGTAGGCCACTGTCAAAATTTTTCTTATAAAGCTGTCTCTGCTGGTCTGAAGTTATTGGTGGGTACTCCCTAAACATTAAGGGGAGGAAATTGTTAAATATCTTTGTTGCCTATCCAGCCATTTTTCAGTTGTGTCCAATTCTTTGTAAGCCCATTTGGGGTTTTCTTGGCAAAGACACTAGTTTGTCATTTCCTTCTCCAGCATATTTTACAGATAATGAAACTGAGGCAAACAGGGTTAAGTGACTTGCCCGAAGTCACACAGCTAGTAAGTATCTAAGGCCACATTTGAACTCAGAGAGAGATGAGTCTTCCTGATTCCAAGCCCAGTGATCTATCCACTTGACCACCTAGCTACCCAAAGAACACTAAGATGAGGTTCGGTTATGAATAACGGGTTCCTTATTGATTCTTCTGTCTACAGCTACCCATAAGCTAAATTAAAAGAATCTACAAGACTATGTAACCTTCCTTTAATATAAGAAGGATCAGTGTAAGTTTCCTCTTCTACCTCTAGCTACTGCAACCTGTCCATAACTTGTCTAGATGCACTTGGTGGAGCAATGGATAGAACTTCAGGTCTGGAATCGGGAAGACTTCAGTTTAAACCTGGCTTTAAACACTAGCTGTATGGCCCAGGGTAAGTCACTTAACCTCTGTTTGCCTTAATTTCCTCAACAAAATGGGGACAATAATAGCACTCGCTTTGTAGAGTTGTTGTTAGTATCAAATAAAATAACATTTGTAAAAAGCACTTAGCACAGTACCTGGCACATAGTAGGCATTATATAGCAGCTTATTCCCTCCCTTACTCACTATAGTTTAACAGATAATCTTTAAGAGTTTCTGAATAATTTCTGACCCTGTGTCCAGCCTGGTGATAAGCCACTCTCAACTCAGATAAAAATCATACACTTGATCCACGGGACAACTCAAAGATACTTCAGTCTAGTAGCATCTGCCCAAACTTTGGTTCCAGTGGTAGGCAGTTGGGAAGGCATCATATGTATTTCTTTTCTTACTTAAAGATAATCCTTAAATGTTTCAAAACCTGTGATTCCATCAGTGGGATAGATCACAATTCCTCTATAACCTAGCATATAGTTTTCAAGATGTTGTTTCTAAATGATGTTTTTTTTGCCCCCAAATTCATGACTCTGTGGTTAATCTGGTTATGGGCCTCTCCAAACTAAGATCGTCAATTAATTTCTGCTTATAAGCTCTTATATTCTTGTGACGACAGACACAGAAGCTACCATCAACTCTGTACTGGAAGTCTTTTCACTTTGTAAGAAAGAGCAGATCCAATGTTGTGCTATGCTGGCAAAGCCTTTAAGAAACCAGGATTACCACCTTACCGCAGAGAAAGCATCCCATTCTAGGACTCTTGCAGAATATTCAAAAGTAATAAGAGACAATCAAACAAAAACTACCTAAGTACATAATAGCATACTTAATTTAGGCATTAAGAGCCTATTTTGTGCCACTAACTGTGTGCTAGGCAGCACTGGGACAACAAATAAAAAAGACAGTGCCTTCCCTCAAGGAGCTTATATTCTACTAGAGGATACAACATGTTAACAGGTAAGTAAATATTGGAGATATAAATTGTATTACTTTGCAAGAGAGAGGGCATGTACTAAATCAGCATGAAGGTGTTAGCATTTGAGCTGAGCCTTGAAGGGAATTAAAGATTTCAAAAGGCAATAGTGTGGAGGTGGGAGATGAAATATCTTCTCTGGAGAATACCAAGAACAAAAAGTAGACTGTTTTGCTTGAAACTTAAGTATGTTTCAGGCAGAATAATCACCATCGGTAATCAGCATGCAAAATCAAGAGGACTGGAGCCAGAATGTGAAGGGCTTTGAAAACCCAGGAGTATTTTAACCTCAAGGCCAAATGGAAGAAGACTGAAACTTCCTTAGAGAGAGTAACAAGGTTATAGCTGAGCTTAAGGAATATCAATTTGGCAACCATGTGGAGGATGGACTGATGAAGGGAGACGTTGTATTGAGGAAGACGTGTCAGAATACTGTTGTTGTAGTCTAGGCAAAAGATAATTAAGGGTCTGGACTAAAGTGGTTGCTGTGTGAAAAGACAGAAATGAACAAATGAGAGAGAAGTGGAAGAGATTGGGAGTAAGAAAGTAAAGTTTAGGATGATTCCCACCTTTCAAACCTAGGGGACTGGAAAAATGATGCTGCCTTTGACCAATCAGGGAAAGATCCAAGATAATCCCAAAGGACTCAGATGAAAAATAGTATCTGCCTCCAGAGAAAGAACTGATGGCATCTGAATACAGACTAAAGCACGCATGCATGCTTCCTTCCTTTCTTTCATCTTCTTCCACAAAATGACTAATATGGAAATGTTTTATGTGATTGCACATGTGTACCCTATATCACTCTATTTAGTGTCTGTCTCAGGGAGTGGGAAGCAGAGGGAGAAAGGGATAGAATTTAGAACTTAAAAAAAGAATATCAAAAATTGTTTTTACATGTAATTGGGGGGAAAATAAAATATTTTTAAAAAGTAAGAAAAAATAGAGAAGTGATGGGGGTGGATTCAGGGAAAAAGGTAATGAGTTCTATTTAGGACTTGTTGAGTTTAAGATGCTGATGGGACAACTAGCAGGTTAATGTTCTTGATGGAGAAAGATTGAGAAGGCAGTTGAAGACATGGAATTAAAAGTCAGGAGAGAGAAAAGGCTAGATAAGTAGAAATTCACTTGCCATGGGATTCATTAATTATTTTGGGGGAAAGGTTGCTTTTGCTTTCCTTTGTTCAGAGTAAAATATGCAACAATAACCTAATTTGCAAATTATTTGGTTGTTGTCTATATGCTCAGATAGTAAACATATACCTATACGGTTTTAGATATTTAAAAAGTGTAAAATATGTAAGATGTCAAATTTGATAACTGAGTATGAGTGGTTTAAAAGACCATTATAGAATTGCAGGTAAAGAGTTCTTCAGAGATGATCTAGTTCAAAATGGAAATATGATGCACATATATAACCTACATCAAAATGCTTACCACCTTACAGAGAAGGAAGAGAAAATATGGACCTCAAAATTTTGTGTAGTATTTTATTTTCCCCTGGTTACATGTAAAAATATTTTTTAGCATTTGTTTTAAAATTTTTGAGTTCCAAATTTTCTACCTTCCCCTTCTTTCCCCCCAGCCCTACTCACTGAGGAGGCAAGCAATTCTATGTAGGTTATACATATGCAGTCACGCAAAACATAAAATACTGTTTTTTTTAAGAAAGAAATTATCTAATCCAAACCTATCATTTTAAAAATGTCGAAGTTGTGCCACAATGAGATGAAACAACTTTCCTAAGATCACCTAGATATTAAGAACTTCAACCAGGCATCTTTCTACATATGAACTCTTACATGTGTACAGTTTTTTTCCTGTTTGTCTATACTCAATGAATTTTTTTGGGGAGGGTGGGGAGTTTAGGGAGACTCAGACCTGTGATTTCCTCGCTGTAGTGAACTTCTGGTGAAGAAACTCTCTATACCAACAAACATCATTGGCTGTTTTAAACCTCATCAGTCCTAAAGAGTTCCTTATGGCACTGTGAGGTTAAGTGATTTGTCCAGGGTCTGAATAGCATCAGCTAAGCAGGTTTTCCAGAAGTTTCTCCGAAAGCTTCCAAGTGCATATGAAAACACCAGTGATCTCAGCTCAGTGGCACTTCCCATTTACATGTGGGAAGATCTTCAGAAATCATTTAAATACTGCCTTACTCAACATTAGGAAGGTTGCACTGGAAAAACTCAAATCAGGCAACTAATTATTAAAAGTTTTTCCAATCCATCTGCAGTGTCTCAAAGTGAAAAAACCCAGGGTGCTATTTAGCTAATAGCAAGAAGTTCCAGCATTGTTGTAGTCACCCACAATGGTCTGTGTTCTACAAATGCTATCTCTGTACCTGTCCCAGTCCTCGTCCAGTTCTTCACATGATTCCCCTCCAGTAGTATAGTCGGTTTCATAGTGGTCCTGGTCAGCTCTTTTTGACGTCCTTCCTTTTCCAAGATGTTTCTTTGTAGATACTGCTAAGTTACCATTACTACTGTATCGAGGTTGCCTGAAATCATCCACTGGTGAAGTCACTGGAAGCACCTTAACCACTTCTGGTATCCTAGAAGAAAACAGCATCATCATACATCAGTGGTCAATTTATAAGCCAAAACCAGGAACACTACACAGAATGAATGGTCTTCTCAACAAATACAATACTATTCAACCCCTACCCTCCCCCACAATCCAAATAGCAGCAAGAATAAATGCCAAGAGACTTCCAAAATCTTGTGTGCTCACTCAGTCAAGAAATTTATGCATAGTCCACTGATCAGATCCCTGGAGTTTGGTATGCCCAACTTTGCAGCCCTTAGGAATTTCTATTGCATGTAATAGTTTTTAGGTCCTGATTTAAAAGGAACCTCTCTTCAGCCTTTTCAGATAAAATAAGGGCATTTAATCTTAGGAAAATTTAGTTTCACTTGAAAGGTTATATGCCAGTAATTTACCCTACACCAGTCTAGCTGGGGGAAATCTTAGACTTTTCTATTTCATGGGTTTTTAAAGTTCCATGAAACGATTAAAAAAAAAAATCAAAGTAGGAAAGGGAAATATGTACATATATCCAACACTGGATGTTTAAAAATTCACATAAAATTTCTTTGTATTAATTGTAAAAGTATAATTATTCACACCTCAAGGTAAAATATTTTTAAATCTGGATGTGATTAAAGCTTTAGAGCATAACTAAAGATAGTTATTAAAGATCCTTTAAAACTTTTGGTCATGTATTAGAAAGAACAAGGGGGGGGAACAATATATATTTTTTCCAATGACAGTGCTTACTACTGTAAAAGTATTTGATTCCTCACCACCACCACCCCCAACTAAAGAAGTAAAATTACTTGAAAAATGCAGACTTATTATGAGAAAATAGTAAAACAAGGCTCCTTAATATAAATGCAAGTCTGGAGTCCAGCTGGGAAAAGGGAATAAAGAATAACCAGTGCAAGAAGAAAGGTTTAAAAATGCACAAGAGGCAAAGGGAAATTTAAAAAGGGCCAGAGGGCAAGTTAACAGGTGGCTTTTCAGCTATTGGTTTTCAATTCAGAGAAAGCTCAGGATGTGGTCAAAGGAAACAAAACATTTGGCTGAAGAACCCAGGTGCAAATTTACATTTTAATCAAAGCTTTCTTAAATCTCATTATTTTAACAAGTACCTATAAATAATTTTTGTTAACCCAAAGATTCCAGCTTCTGGGATAAGAACTCTCACTATTTGACAAAAACTGCTAGGAAAAATGGTAAACAGTATGGCAGAAATTAAGTATAAACCAACATCTCACACCACATATCAAGACAAGGTCAAAATGGGTACAGTGAAGGGTGATACCATAAGCAAATTAGGAGAACAAGAAACAGTTTGCCAGTCAGATCTATGGAGAAGGGAACAATTCATGACCAAACAAGGCATAGAGAACATTATAAAATGCAAAATGGATAATTTTGATTATATTAAATTTAAAAAGTTTTTGCACAAACAAAACCAATGCAACCAAGATTAGAAGGAAAACAGAAAGATGTAAAACAATTTTTACAGCAAATGTTTCTGATAAAGGCCTCATTTCTCAAATACATAGTCAAATATGAGTTAAAGATACTGTAAAAAATATGAGTCAAATTTATAAGAATACAAGTCATCCCGCAATTTGTACACGGTCAAAGGATATGAACAGGCAGCTTTCAGATGCAGAAATTAAAGCTATCTATAGTCATATGAAAAAATGCTCTAAATCACTATTGATTAGAGAAATGCAAATCAAAACAACTCTGAGGTACCACCTCATACCTAACATAGAAATTGATAACAACAGGAAAATGATAAATGTTGGAGAAGATGTGGGAAATTTGGAACACTAATGCATTGTTAGTGGAGCTGTGAACTGATCTAACCATTCGGTAGAGAAAACTTGGAACTATGCCCAAAGGACTATAAAATTGTGCATACCCTTTGATCCAGCAGTACCACTTTCTAGGTCTGTATCCCAAAGAGATCATAAAAATGGGAAAAAGACCCACATGTACAAAAATATTTATAGCAGCTCTTTTTGTGGTGGCAAAGAATCAGAAATTGAGGGGATGTCCACCAATTGGGGAATGGTTGAACAAGTTTTGGTATATGAATGTAATGGAATACTTTTGTGCTATAAGAAATGTTGAGCAGGCAGACTTTAAGACTTATATGAACTGATGCTTAGTGAAATGAGCACAATCAGGAGAACACTGTACACAGTAATAGCCACATTGTGCAATGACTGACTTTGATAGACTTAGTTCTTCTCAGCAATGCAAGGATCTAAGACAACACCAAAAGATTCATGACAGAAAATGCTATTCACATCTAGAGAAATAACTTTGGAGTCTGAATGCAGATGGAAGCATACTACTTGCTTTCTCCTTTTCTTTTGTTGTTTTGTTTTGTTTCTTCTTTCTCTTGGTTCCTCCCATTAGTTCTAATTCCTCTTCAAATCATGACTAATTTGAAAATGTTTAATATGAATGTATAAATAGAGCCTATATCAGATTGAGGGGAAGGAAAGGGAGGAGAAAATTTATAACTCAAAATCTTATAGAAGTGAATGTTGAAAACTGAAAATAAATAATTATTTTTTCAAAAAAATAAATAAATAAAACATGAAAAAATAAATAAGGAAGAAATTGAAGTGGATGATCTATAAGCATTACCTGTTTCACCTCTCTGTCCCCAGAGTTCTGCACACAGAAGATTTTAATAAATGTATTTGAATAAATGTCCCTACAGTGATGAACAAAAGAAAACTTTATCTTCCCCTCTGCCACTCCCTACCCCCCATCAAGATCTTACTTAATACACAAAGAAGTTTTGAACTAGGCTTTTAAAAAGGATGGGTTTCTGGGTGTGTTTAAATTGGGAACAGAAAAGATTTGGCAGTTCCTCTCCATTCTAGTTTGTCACCACTAAGCTTGCTCCACAACTGAATTCCTGCACATTTTAATCACTGGCTGTAGGAAGATGGAGAGGCCAGGTTTTGTCCCAGGAGTCATTAGAAAACAAACTTTCCAGATGCTCTGTCCAAAACTTTGTTAGGGTAACATATGATATGCCTAGGCTCTTGCTTTGAACACAGCTTTGAGTAACAAGAATGACAACATAAAACATTCAAAACAGGCTGCTGTCTTCGGGGGAAAGGCAACAGAAAAGGAACAGAATTAATCACTGAGTTTTGCTAGAATTCTATTTACAAGTTTCCAGGAAAGTTCATGATATCAGAAATCTTTGGTATTATAACTTAAGCTGTTTAACATTCATAATGATTTGGAGTCAAGGCTGGCCATCTCCAGTCATCCTGATCTATATCTCGCCACTGGATCCAGATGGCTCTGGAGAAGAAAGTGAGGCTGGTGACTTTTACACAGCCCTCCCTCACTTAAATCCAATTCATGTACATGTCATGATATCACCTCCCTGACTCCGTGGTCCTCTTCAAGAAGGAAGGACAAAGAACAGCAGCAAGTTTAACATTCAACTTCAGCTTGGACTTTTTCCATCTGGATTCTTCCCTCCATCTTTTAAATACCACCACACTTTTTTTTTTTTGCCCCTCCAGGACACTTATTCCAAGAATAAGTGTTGGATTCATACCCATTTTTCTTTGTACAAAGATTATCAGTATCATCACATTTGAGTTAAAGCTATTTAACTCATTTAATAGTTGAGGTTCACGGCAAAAAGCCAATAGCTGGCACTTATATAGAACTTTATTTGTATTATCATACTTGATCCTTACAACTCTGAGAGGAATTATGCCCATTTTCTAGATGGTAAAACTGAGGCTTACTGAAGCTAAATGACTTGCCTGGTGTCAGACAAGTAGTAAGAATGTGAGTAGGATGTGAACCCAGATGTTCCTGACTTGAAAACCAAACATTTTCACTTGACTATCTTGGGGTCCTCTCACTCTTCTCACCAGCCCATTTCCCTGGCTTCCATCAAGTCTCAGCTGAAGTCCCACCTTCTTCAAGGTCATACTACTCAAATAATTATTAACTGACTAAAAAAAGAGGAAGTTTCCTAATTTGCTAGATGGTATCACCATCACTATCAATTTAATAAAAAAACTGAATTGAAATTATTTCTCTTTCAGTGGCCCCTATCTTACAAATCACTCTATTTTCTCACTTTCTTGGTACATTTTAGTAGATCTTCTGTCATACACACTCACATTTTCCAGAACAGGTTTGAGAAAGAGGAGGACTCCTCACCCCCTTTTTAAAGGTAGATACAAAGGGATAAATGTTGATTAAGTGGGAAGTGGGAACCATTCCACTTTTGGCACTCAAAGGCCTCCACAGTCTGGTTATAATATATATGAAATCTTTGCAACATTAATTTAACTATGAGAGAAGCCTTGAGAAATAGATACTTGAAGTAATACTGTCCCTATTTTACAGATCTAGTTCGGTAGAAGAGAATACATGAAGATGGGAAATATGAAAAGGCTGATAAGGTGGGTTGAAGCCAATCTATGGAGAGCCTTGAATGTCAGGATCAGTAAGTTTGACTTTATTTGGTAAGTAATGGATGTTCAATACAAGTTTTTGAGAGACATGAAAAAGTAGTGAGAGCCATGATAATAGCAGTATATTTACTAGGAAGGACAGATTGGAGGAGGACTAAATTGGATTCAGAAAGACTAGTTGGACGGCCCCCATTGTAGAATTCTCATTTGCTACATTAGCTTTCCAAAACTACAAGGCAATATCCTCCCCTCTCATAAAGGTCTAGGAGAAAGAGACCAGGGACTACCAGTAGTCTGCTATCCATGATAATTTTACAGAGCAGCCCAGCACCATCTACATTTTCTTGTCCTGCTTCATCCAGACCTGGCTGTGGAGGAAATCATTGGGAATGAGACCTATCGAAGATACTCCTCGACTCACTGAGCAAAGGTGGAGGAGTCATCTTCAGCTAAATATCTTCCTATCTTCTTATCTTGAACAGGGTTATTTATTTACTACACTGGGTCCTTGTGTACCTGAGGCCTAGCTTGCTTCTAACATTAACAAGAGATTGTGTGACTCTGGCCAAGTCATGTAACAATGTTTGCCTCAGTTTCTTCATCTGTAAAATAAGCTGGAGAAGGAAATGGCAAACTACTCCAATATCTTTGCCAAGAAAACCCTAAATAAGGGGCAGCTAGGTGGCGCAGTGGTAGAGCACTAGCCTTGGAGTCAGAAGGACCTGAGTTCAAATCTGACCTCAGACACTTGACACACTAGCTGTGTGACCTTGAGCAAGTCACTTAACCCCAATTGCCCTGCCTTCCCCCCTGCAAGAAAAAACAAAAAACAAAACAAAAAAACAAAACAAAAACCCTAAATAGACACAACTGAAATGACTAAATGACAACAAATAACCATGGACTAGTCACTTGTTTTCATGGGCACTCAGTTTTCCCCATTTGTAAAGTGGGAAGATAGGCCCAGATGAATCCCACAAAGCCTTCCAGTTCTAAAATTCCCTGACTCTACGTGTCTGGATAGCGAAGGCTAGAAGTGTTGTCGTTACCTAATACCAGTAGAAATGTAACAGGTGGCACTGTACAGTGAAAAGGGCACTGGTTCTGTAGTGAGGGGACCTGGGTGCAAATCCTGCCCCTGATGCTAGCTACCTGTTCCACAGGAGGTACATTTAACCTCCCTGGGCCTCAGTTTCCTCATCTGTAAAATGAGGGAGATATGGATGAGGGGGTCTTTGATGCTCCTTCCAGCTCTAAATCTTTGATCCTATGATTTTATATAGATGCAGAATTCCCCCAATCTGATATTGCTTCCTCCTCTGAATCCTCCTAGCACTTTGTATCTCTGGCAGGGCCCTTATCACATATCACTTCTTATTAGCTCTTTGCATACATCTTAGCTCTGCTACTAGACCAGAAGATCCCTGCGGGAAGAGGCAGTGTGTTCTTCACCTCCATATTCCCCTCAAAGATTAGCACAATACTTCACATATACTAGGTACCCATCTCCTATACAAAACTTTATCTGGTAACCTTCCCAAGAGGCAGCTAGGCAGCCCAATGGATAAAGCACTGGGTCTGGAGTCAGGAAGACCTGAGTTCAAATCCAGCCTCAGATAGTCACTAGCTATGTGACCCTGGGCAAGTCACTTAATCTCCATTTGCCCCAGTTTCCTCATCTGTAAAATGGAATTAATAGTACTTACCTCACAGGATTGTTTTGAGCATCGAAAGAAGTAGGATTTGTAAATCACTTAACACAGTGCCTGGCAGACAGATCCCTAAAAATGTCGATGTCTGTGTACACATATATAACATGCATATATACACATAAAAATGTACACAGTATATATACACTTATGTACATATTAAGTGCTCATGTGATATTACTATTCACGCTAACATATATATATATACATATATATGTATGTATACATGTTTGTATGTATAATATGCATTGTATGTGTGTGTGCTCAACATAATTATTTAGCTCCACATTGCCTTGCTTGATAGAATCTCTTTAGGGGCATAGATTTTTCTTGTCTTTCAATCTCCAACAGATACTTCACAAAGTGCCCGGAACATAGCAGCACTTAGTAAATGCTTGTTTCCCCTTAAAATCTTAGAAAGCAATGGCGTGCTGACTGCTCATGCAGCTGAACAGAAGAAGAGTTGAGAAGCAACTCGATGACCGCACGATGCAAAATAAATCAGTTTACAAGCCCGAAAGTCATGCTAATGGCAACTTGTAACTTTAAAAATAGGACCAGTTACCCCAGTGCCCTGGCATTAGAAAGTGAGGCCAAAAAGAGGCTTCCCAGGAAAACCTTTTCTCAAAATATGCCTAGTTTTTAATCAATATAGAGAGGTAGTTTCTGAGCACCCAAACAGAAGATTATTAAGTAAGGTTGAATGCAGGTCTATTTGGTTTCCAAATTCCATTCCATTCATCATAATAAAGTTCATTGTTTCCAACTGGATCCCATAATTAAAATCAGCCTGCCAGTGTAGGATTAATGGTTTCAGCACCTCCTGTGCTCTGAGAATGGCCCTTTATATGACTCCTCTCTATGCTGAATGTGGGGCAGGCAGCACCATGTCAAAGAAAGAGCCCTGAGTCTGGAACCAGAGGCCCCAACCCAGCTACTTACTTGTGACACTGGAAAAGCCAATTTTACTTCTTCAAACTTCGGTTTTTTCATTTGCAAAATGTGGTGCTAGACTTGGCAAACTCTAAGGCTCTCTCCAGTTCTAAATTTATTCATCAACAATTCTGCTAGAAAACACAAACTAAGAGATGTCAAATATGAGTTTGCCAAAGTGAAAGGAGGAAATGCGGGTAAGGACAGTCATACTAAAGAATCAAATGCAATGAGCCATCTTGCCATCCCTATGAGCATGGTAGTCAAATTCCTCAAACATCTTTTTACACCATTTATTATGGTGCTACATGAGAAACAGGTAACAAAGGCTAAGGTAAAATACAGTTCTTGGACCTGATGGGTACGAGTAACATAAATCACAGGATTTAGAACTGGAAGAGAGATGAAAGATAATCTAAACAAGACCTCTATTTTCACAGGCTGAGTCCCAAGAAATCAAGTGACTTGCTCAAGGTTCCCACATATGGTTCAGACAGAGATATAACTCAAACTCAGTTTTCCTGACTGCGAGGGCAGTGGTCTCTATTCCACAAAATCAGTGTCAACCTTATGCAATAAACAGGGCTAAAGCAGAACTCAATATTTTGAATTTCCTTATCCACAAAATTAAGAATTCCCTTCCTCTCTAAATCCTATGATCCTGTGAAATTCCAAAGGGAAAGAAGAATGGAAAGAAACTTAATTCCACATTTCTGATACATGTAACATGATACCAATGATTCCTAAATCATTTTTATATTTAAAAGTATTTTTGAAGGGCTGTCAATATGCAAACTTCTGAATTTCATTTTCTTCAAATATCAAATGAAAGGGTTAGAATCAGGTGATCTTTAAGGTCCCTTCCTTCTCTGAATCTTGTAAAAGGTATAAAACAATAAGCTTATGAATTACGAGTAAGCTAACAAGTGAGAAATATAACTCAGCATGATGCTACTATCTAGTGCTTTATTAAAGGTTCTAAAGGACTTCACAAAAACTACCCGATTATCAACGCAAAAACTTGGCGAGGTGGGGAACAACATAAGCATTATCATATTCATTTTACAAGGGAAAGAATGGAGGCTTAGGGAGGTTAAATGGGACCTAGCATGGTACCACGTCCATCTTGGCCGAAAGAACAGTGGACTTGGCGTCAAAGCACCTGGGTTCCAAAGCTCTCTCTGCTACTTCCTAGCTGTGTGACCTCTGGACTTCAATGCCCTCATCAGTAAAATGAGAGGGTCAGTCAGATGATCTCTAAAGTCCTTTCTAGCTCTTGCACTATGGAGTCCTATGACTTCTCTGAGGTCACATAACTAGCACGTGGGTACCTGAACCCAAGACTTCTGTCTCCAAGTACTCTTTCCTCTGTTCCACGCAGTAGAAAATATATTGACATTCATGAAAGTCGACATGTGTGCTATATAGTTGTATGAAGTCTTTGTAGCAATTCTACACACCAGAATTAATTTCTAACCAAAATGTCATGTTAATTTACATGGTACTGAGTTACTGAACCAAAGTTGGGTGTGGGGGATGTTGGTTACTTACGGTGTTGATTTGTATGAAGAGTCTGCATATGATCGTTTGTCATTCATTCTGCCATAAGAGGTATATGCCATGGAACTATCAACTCTATCCGCATAGTCAGATGGAACTGGGGGTACTTCTTGTGTATTTACTGACACATTCTTCACCTAAGGGGATAGCCCCATCAAGAAATAAGAACGTTAACAGAGTCATCTGAGATGATAGATGTGAAAATGCTATAACATCAGGTTTTCTTCCTAACAAGATACTCTTGGATACTCAAGGAAGATGGAAGTAAGCCCATCATATATAAACACTGATTTTTCTGATATACATTGGCATAATAAGCCACTGCTGACCAACAGCCACTCTTTCAGCTGTCTGCATCATATAGGAGAGGGAGGGCTGGAGAACTAGGGTCAGACTCAGGGAGACTGAGTTCTCATACTGACTCTGACCCTTGTGGGCTTGTGTAAGTTTCTTGACTTAATTTAAAGCCTCCGTTTCCTCATCTATAACATGAAGGAGTTTAACCAGATCTCCCTGGAAGCCCCTTCCAATTCTATTGTACATCCTGGCTCCACACTAGGTGTGTTTTCACTTTGGGTAAGTCATTCAAGTCCTAAGAGCTTAAGTTTCTTCAGCTGTAAAATGGAGAGAGTATATGTATTAGTGACCTCTAGAATGGTGTGAAAGAAATAATAATAATAATAATAATAATACACTTCCTATGTGCCAGATGCTTTATAATTATTATTTCATTTGATCATCACAACCACCCTGGGAAGTAGATGGTATTATTATCTCCACTTTATGGATGAGGAAACTGAGGCAAATGGAGGTTAAATGACTCGCTCAGGGCTATACAGCTAGTGTCTGAGGCCACATTTGAGCTCGGGTCTTCCTGACTCTAGGTCCAGAGTTCTACCTACTGCCCCACCTAGCTCTGCCTCCCTTTGAAAACCTTAAAACACGATTTAGATGATCAGCCTTATCATTCAGTTTAGGTACTCCTATGAAATTAAATTCAAGAACATTTTTTTAAAAGAATTTAACAAAATGAGAATCAGGAGGAAAAATGAGAAGTTTGGCTTCTCCTTTACTATAAATTCTAAATGGCTTTTTTTCTATCTATAGTGGGCATATAAAAATAGTCACAGATTTTCTTTCTTCCCTCTCCATAATCTGGGAGTAAATTCATTCTATAGAGAAGTCCTTCACTTATCAGGCTTCATTATTATGGAAATTGGTTTACACCTCAGCAAACAATGGGAGAAGAGTATTTACATGTCAAAAGGATAGGGGGTTGGATCCTCCAAAAGGACAGACAATTAGCATATGGGATGAAGGAATTTTCATGAGTTTTTGTAGACCAGAATTTCCTACATCATTTTAAGTCTAAGCTATTGGGTCCAGCATTTACCCGATCGATTAGTCCTTGGGAAACAGAGGTACTAGTAAATTTTCCATTCCATGATATGAAAAAGCCATACCATTCCATACATAATTATGTACAGATATGCCATGGGATATTAGTGCTACATGTGGTATTGGAGTGGAGGGGGAGGGGGAAATCCTTGATTGTTTACTGTTCTTGTGAGTCAGAAAGGAATGAAATATTTCTACTGGGAAGGTGGATTTTTGGCAGTATTTGGGAAACCAGTGGGTGGGGGTTGCCAGGGAGTGTTCTTAGACCCAGCTACAGGGGAGGAAGCATGGGGACCGTTCTTGGCTCCTAGTGAATTTCTCAATACACCCCAGATCACATATTCCTTCCTCTGGAATAATGATCAAGGCCAGAAAACTGCTCTTTCTCTGGAGGCCTAATCAGGCATCAGGGGGGTCTCTGGCTTGTTAAAAAACACAAGGCATATTTTTCCAAATGTTTTACTTCCCCCAGAGCTACATCTTTACAACTGTATCACAGATGAATTTTTGGTAGGCCTATAATTTTAGGAAACAATGACTCAAATGTCTAAGCACACAGACAGAAAGCAAAATGTCCTTTATGCTGCTCAGAGTACTTGGGCTCTTTGCCAATCAGAATTTTATCTCTTGGAGTCCTTGTTTTCCTGACCACTGCGGCCCTTCTCCAGCATTAACACAAGCCTCTTTTTGATTCAGTCTTTCCACAAGGAAGATGAGATATTTGAATCAATCTCAAGAGCAATTATTGAGCTCCTAATTATAGGCCAAGCACTGTAGGATACAAAGACATGCCCTGCTTGCAAGGAGCTTAAATTCTGCTGGCCAAAAGTATACATGGTTAAGTAAACACAAAAATGTACTCAAGGTAAATTCAAAGCAATTTGGGTGGTAGGGAGAACAAGAAAAACTAGAAAGATGAAGAAAAGAAATCAAGCAAGACTGCATTTGAGTTATGCTTGGAAAGAAGTGCAGCATTCTAGCTTTTGAGTTTTAACTCCCCAGATAAACTGGAGATTAAATCATGTCACTTCATAACTGTATCACATTCAAATCCCTCCACCTGGAATGCAACTCCAATGCTCTGGTCTTAACCTATCTTTCCAGTTTAATCTTGAATAAAGTGAACTCCTTAGGAGCAGGGATGGTCTTTTGCCTTTACCCTCAGGCTTAGTGCACTGTTGTTCACTTTTCAGTCAAGACTCTTCATGACCCCATTTAGGGTTTTCTTGGCAAAGATACTGGAGGGGTTTGCCATTTTATTCTCCAGCTCATTTTACAGATGAGGAAACTGAGGCAAACAAGGTTAAGTGACTTGCCCACAGGGTCCCACAGCTAGTAAGTGTTTCAGGCCATATTTGAACTCAGGTCTTCCTGATCTCAGGCCCAGCACTCTAGCCACTGCCCCATCTAGCTGCCATAGGTATGTGATAAGAGAGAGCATTCCTAAGCCATTCTGGATTCAGCATCTGCCTTTAGGAAGAATAATTTTTGCCCTCTTGCTAGATCACTTATAATTACCTCTAGGTTAAAAAATACATTGTTCCTATGAAGAAGTGAGAGTGAGGGGTGGAGGGGATAAGATGGGAAGGGAAAACAAAAAGAGAAATTGGATCTGGCTGTCAATGTAAAATTTTCCACTTTTATTATCAGTATGGATAGGTAGGTGCTATAGTGGATAAAACAGTAACTGTGGGATCTTGGAAAAGTCCATTCATCTCTCAAGGCCCAGGCAATTCTCTGTGATAGATGATCTCTATCTTCAGGCAGTTTCCATACTGAGTTTCCACTTTCCAAAGAAATCACAGGCAGAGCTTTAAGGAAAGGAATAGAAATTCACACTAGAAGACAGAGTTTTTGTAAGATAGATAATTTGTTCCCTTGCAATCCTCAGCATAGTTTCAGGGACAGTCAGGGTTTGTTTGGGTTTTTTTTTAAGCATGCTCAAAGGAACCTAAAACATTTGTGCCTTGCCCCTTTGTTGAAAAAATTAACGTATTTTGTTTTTCCATCGTAATTCATTTCTGACTATATCCCTACCCTAACCAGGAAACATCCCTTAAGAGAAATAATTTTTAAAAAACTAAAGAAGAAAAAGGCTGTATTATTTAACAAAACAATACAGCAAACAAATCTGATAGTAGCTATGACACAACACAGTCATTCATTTTCTGAATTTTTCTTGTGGATTGCTTGGTTATCATACACCATGCAGGTTATTTTGTTTTCATTTTCTACTTTTGTTTTTTACCATTTATTACCATTAATGACATGTAGTCATTATCTATACTGTTTTCCTCAATCCCTTCATTTTTTTGAAAAAGTAAATTTTATTTTTTTTATATCAATTTCTCAATGTATCTATCCCTCCCAGAGAGCCATCTCTTATAAAAAAGAATTTTTAAAAAGAGAAAATAAAAGTCTACTAAAAATAAACTAACACAATGGAAAAAAAAATCTGTCATTCTATGTAATAATCCATGTCAGTCCCACCCACCAACCCCCCAAAAGGAGAAAGGATTTTTTCTCCTCTCCTCTCCAGAGCTAAGCTTCTTGGTCATTATAATTACTCAGCATTCAGCTATGGGTTGTTTTTTGTTGCTGTTGCCCATTCCATTTACACTGTTGTAGTCGTTATCTATATTTTCTTCAAACCCTTCATTTTTCCCAAGGAGGAAACCGAAGCCCAAAGACGACAAGTGACTTACCCAAGGTTATTTTTTTGGTATACTTCTAAGGAACTTTTTAGACTAGCTCAGGAGTGTGAATGAAAAGAGCAGATGAGTCGCAAATCTCTTGATCTCTAGTTTAAGTTAGGAAAACAAAGAGAATAGAGAGAACCATAATAATTATAATATTGGGATTGTTTCCAGACTAAGGAGGAAAAGAGGTGGTGATGTCTTTGCTTGCACAGTCAGGAACCTATACATTTACTTTACGTTAGGTGAGCATTTTAACATGAACAGCTGTTCTCTGATCTATCAGTTTCATGTCATGTTTTCATTATACGATTCCAGAGGTTTACAAACGTTCACCTAAATCTTCAGAGGTGTGTTAGTTGTGTTTTTACCTCAATACTTTTTAATGGATAATCTACAAATGAGAATTTAATGAAAAAGCAAAATTTTTATGAACAAAAATCCACTTTACATGCCCTTACTATCAAGCTGTGACCAGTCTTCAATTAGCTGGATTTTTTTTTCATTTTTGATTTGAATCACAGTAAAGTCATTCCTAAGCAGCTAGGTAGTACAATGGGGATAGAGTACCCAGTGGCCTTGAGTCAGGAAGATCTGAATTCAAATCTGAACTCCCACACTTACTAATTTTATGACCCTGGGCAAGTCAATTAACTCTGTTTGCCTCGGTTTCCTCATCTGTCAAAAGAGCTGGAGAAGGAAATGGCAAACCAAGCCAGTATACTTGCCAAGAAAACCTCAAACGGGGTCACAAAAAAATCAGACAGGACTGAAAGGACCTAACAAAAACAAAGACACTCCTAGGTACTACCCTGAATTAATTATTAAGTTCCAACAATATGGTCTCTGTGGCCATGCTTTTACAATTCTGTTCTTAAATCATGAGGTGAATTCTCTTTCTGAATATTCCTTCCTCCCTTGGCTTTAGAGGTAATGTATTCACCTGGGTTTACTCCTGCTTTTCCTCCACATGCTCCTTCTTTGTCTCCTCATTTTCTTCCTGCCCCTTGGAAGCAGCTATTACCCCAGGTTTCTGCCTTAGTCTTTCTCTTTGTTTGATTTCTGTCCTTTGGCAGTCATTCACTACTACAGCTCAGCTATAACCCCTGCGCAGACACCTCCCCAAACTAATTCCATCTCTAGTCATTCATCTGAGTTCTAGACCCACATCTCCCTCCTCCTGGATAGCTTGCAGGTGCCTCAAGCTCAACATGTCTAAAACAGAGCTTGTTAGATTTCTCTCTGAACCAGTTCCTCCTTTTCACTTCACTTTTTATCAGGCTATGATACTACTATCTGTCAGTTTCTCTTCTTCAGAACCTAAGGGTTATCTTTGAATTTTTACTTCTCATATTCAATGTTACCTGCTTCTGATTCCCTTCTTTTTATTCCGATTTTCACCAACCCAATAAGTCCTCATTACCAACACCTATTTGAATTGCTATAATAACCTCCTAGGGACACCTAGATGGTACAGTGGATAGAGCACTAGGCTGGGAGTCAGAAACATCTGAGTTCAAATATGGCCTGAAACTTACTGGCTGTGTAAGCCTGGGCAAGTCACTTAACCTTGTTTACCTCAGTTTCTTCATCTGTAAAATGAGCTAGAGAAGGAAATGGCAAACCACTCCAGTATCTTTGCCCCCCTCCCCCCAAAAAACCCCTAAATTGAGTCACTTAAGAGTAAAACACAACTGAAATGAATGAGGAACAAACAATCACCCACCAAAGTGTACCTTTTCTGGATACTGGGTATCCTGTGCAGCCCTGCTCCAAAAGTAATTTGTCATGGGCTTAGCTTTGAGTCATAAGTCATCTAGTACAAGCTTCTTATTTTACAGATGAGGAAGTGAGGCCCAGAGAGGGTAGGTAATTTGTCCAATGTCTCACAGGTAGTCAGTGGAAGAGTTACTGTTCAAATTCAGATTCTCTGTCTTTCAAACTCAACAAACACCCTTTGCCACTATACCAGTGCATACAGGTTGAATCTCTACCACACCCAAGCTATGAAACACTCTCGCTGAGGTGCAGACATCTAGCAAATTATTACTGCCAAGAAGTCTACCATTTGGATGGAAAGTTTTCTTCATACAAAATTACCACTTACATCTGCTTCAAATATTATGTGCCTTCATTTAGTCTCCTGGGCAGGCCAAAAGGAAACTAGGATGAGCTTCTTCTCAGCTTGGCAATTAAAATAGCTGAGTTTATGGGGTGGCAGAGGGCGGAGCCCTTTAATCTCAGAGTATCATCTCTAATTTTATAACTTGAATGCCCCAACTGCCTTCCATGTCCTGGTAGCACAAGTTGGATGACCTGTAAGTTGTTTAGCTAGTTTTTCCAGTTTTCCTGATACTTTACACCTACAGAAGTTCAACCAGTAAAGGCTTGGAGTCCAAATCCGTTCAACGCTTCCTTCAGATTTTTCTCTTCATAGCACCATCTTTCGTCAAATAACAAAGCGGTTTTTAAACTTTAAGGAAGAAATATGTGAATGCCAGCTGCTATTAATATTACTTACTTTGTAAAGGTAGTTGTCTTTCAGGGTCTGCTAATACCTGTTCAGCTACCAACTTTCTGAGCAGGTATGAGTAAGAGAATTAACTGTATGCTGTCCCATAGAAACAGTTTGTTTCTGACTGGATGTGTAACTTCATTACCAAGGAAGATCTGCAACTTTCTCTTGAAATATTCTTGGAAAATTGCTAGGGGGCATTGATAGGTTAAGTGATTTATCCAGAGTCACAGACAGGTGTTAGAAGAATAACCTGACTCAGATTGTCCTGGTTCTGAGGCTGGCTCTCTAACCACTATATCTCAAAGTTACTGCTAATTAAAGTCAGGTTGGAACTAAGAAAAAGTCCTTGAATTAATAAACTATGGGGAGAACTGCAGGCAGATTGACTCATTACAATTAAAATAAATGCCAAATTTGGATAAAAATCAGAAAATACTGCATGTTTTTTAATAGCACCTGCAACCCAAGCAGCTAGGTGGTCAAGTACATAAGAGCGTCTGGCCTCAAGTCAAGAAGATTCATCTTCCTAAGTTCAAATCTGGCCCCAAACACTTACTAGCTGCATGACCCTGGGCAAGTCACTTAAATCTGTTTGCCTAAGTTTCCCCATCTGGTAAATGAGCTGGAGAAGGACATGGCAAACCACTAGTTTCTCAGCGAAGAAAACCCCCAATGGAGTTACGAATAGTTGGACACGACTGAAAAACAAGTGAACCACAACAAGATCCAACCCAATCTGTTTCAACCGAAACATTTTACTCTAAAAAAATAGCAAGTAGCAAAAGCAAAGACAATGAGTCTATCGACATCTTAGAAAAATTTAACTATGCCAAATAGAAGCCACAACGAATAGGCAGGAAGATTCCAGAAAACAACTGAGCCAAACACACCTGATTTCTCTAGCAAACAGAGGGACATGGCAGTCAAGGGGAATGATGTTTCAGAGTACAAGCTAATTTGCAAAACAATAAAGAGAATAAGAACACATACACAATATTGTTTTTATTTTCAGAGACTAGAACATTCAATTAGCCGCACTCATGCTGATGTCGTGAGAACAGACAAAGCAAGGCCTTCCCAAAATCCTGTGCTGCAGCACCAAGATGCTTTTTTTTAAAAAGATGCTTTATGAAACAATGAAGAGTAAATATAGAGAAAATGAATCTGTAGAGAGTTTTATGCGAGATCCAGCTAACATAGATCAACCAAATGAATCTGTAGATAAACCGGGAAGGTGAATAACAAACAGGCAAAATGAAACTGCCAATGTTTTTACAGCGATCTAGGCTCATCAGTGATATTAATGAAGCCACCATATTTGACCTCTAAAAGTACACAATGTAAAAAGTAAGAAAAATTAGTAATGATGCTTAAGAATATGAAATTGGGAAGTGTGGTTGGATCTGACTAAACATATACAGAAGAAATTCATTCTAGAGGTGGCACAGTTTTAAGGGCACTTAGGGATCAATTTTCTTTCTTTCTTAAATATACATTAGTTTATTTGATCTTTATACAACCCTGTCATATAGTTATTATAGGTATCATCATTCCAATTTGGCAGACTGGAAAACTGAGTCTTAGAATGGTCAAGTGAATTGTCCGCAGTTACACAACTAATAATAATGATGATGCCAGAGGTGGAGACTGAATTCTAGACCACAGAATACTCCCCTAGTTTGTTAGTCTAGTAAACCTGTCACCAATGAAATGAGATCATGTATTATGATGTTTTTAATTAGGTTTTTGTGACCACTGCATTCTCTTACCGATGTTCACTAAAAATCTCAGAGATCACTTTTGAAAACTGAAGAAGTTATTTTCTATAGAAGGCCATATTGCTACAGCCATGCAACTGACTGAGAAGGGTGGTGATTATAAGGTACTGTTATGTGTATTTTGATTTTTTTTAAAGCATTTGGCTCAGCAGAACAAAATCCAGCCTTCCAAGGCTTTCCTGCAACAAGGTGTCTGAATGCTCTTCAATGGCTTCCTCAAAAAAACTTATACTTAGTAAAGGGGAAACCACACATTGTCCAGATTGTGATAATTTGGCAGTGTATTCGATTAAGCCCATCAGAATGAATACACACAGGTATATTTGGAGACAGAGGCAAGAATCACACAGGATGGGAAGGTACAGAAGCATGCTCTACATTAGTCATACCACAGATCTAAGTATAAGTATAAAGCACAAGAACTATCCATTCATTCAACAACCATTTACTTATATAATACCTTTCTGTTCAAGATTCATCATCATTCTAGAAACCTCCCTATAGCAGGAGATAATATCAAGAGCACCAGGCAAAAAATGACAATCACTGTAACGCCACCTGATCCTATATACCATTTTCATGTTAGCCATGTGGTAATTTAAAAAAAAAAGGAAGTCAACATGGCAGAGTTCATGATTTTGATCTATTTCAGGCAGTCTATAGCTCAGAGCTCTTTCTTCCAAGATGCACACAGTTAATGCCCTTCCTTGTTTATAATTCCAACTATCCCACATTTCTATAGACCTTTTAGGTTTATAAAACACTTTCCTCACAACAGTTTTTTGGAAAGGTTAACAAAGTTCAGCCATCATCACTTTACCGCTAAGTAAACTGAGACTAAGTAAACAAGTAAATCAAGTGACTTACTCATAGTTACAAAGCAAGTCTGATGTAGGATATGAACCCAGGGTGGTACAGTGGGGATAGAGTGCCCAGCCTGAAGTCAGGAAGACCTAAGTTCAAATCTGGCCTCAGACACTTACTAGCTGTGTGACCCTGGGCAAGTCACTTAACCCTATTTGCCTCAGTTTCCTCATCTGGTAAATGAGCTGGAGAAAGAAATGGCAAAACACTCCAGTATCTCTGCCAAGAAAACTCCAAATGGGGTCACCTAGAGATGGATGTGACTGAACAACACTAACTCTTAATGCTGCCTCTCTAAAAAGCTGGTGATTCCTATTTTGAGTGTTAGACACCCAAAATATGATTCGTTTTCATGTAAAATTCTTTAATCTGACAATGGCTCCTTCCATCATGTTCTCTCCCTTTCCTCTGGGTCTAATGTTGTTTGAGTTGACATAGTCCTGTGTACTTTAACTGTGGCTATCTGACAAAACAAACTAAATAAAACAAACTCTGCTCTCTTCCATTTGTACCCTAAACACAGATGCCAGTTATCTTTTTTTTTTCTTTAAAAGAAGTGATATGTTAATTCAGTGGCAGCCCATGCCCCAGGAGACTTTTTTATAAAGAACACACACTGGGGAATGGTTGTGCTGGTTACAAAACAAAAAGCCAGCCACTTTCAGCGGATATCTCCAGCAGATTGTCTCCATTCCCCACTCCTCCCAGCAACCTCCTCCACCCCTCTTTCACACACCCCCACCCCTCCCACCCCACCACCGCCAGCCCCACCCACCCCACCCCCCACTTTGGAGTTCAGACAAGAATTTACTGTACTTAAGATCCTGCATACGTTTCAAAATGAAATATTGTATGGAGGATGAGAAGAGTCTCAGACATCAATTTTTACTGTTGTTTGTACCAGTCTAGCAAAGGGGGGTGAGGGGGAGGGGAAGATGAAGAGAAACTACCCAGAAGTATGGACCAAGGTTGTTAAAAATGCCTTCTTTTAAATTTTGCTCCACCCCCCCCATTCAAACTCAATGCTAATATCTAAATAGCACCAAGTTTCAAAGGTATAGAACAGTATCTCCAATGAGATAATATAGGTAAAACATTACGTAAATGGTTGCAAAATAGAGTGCTGCTACTGGTCGAACAATCCGAACTTAAAAGACTTAATGTGCTTGACACATCAAGCTGAGTCCAGGCTCCACACACAGCTTTGCTTTCCACCAGTCGCTCTTTTTCGGTAGAGAAAGGTCAGAGTTCCTGTAGTTTTGTGATGGGGCCTTTAAGCCCTGGGGGCAACAACCAGGTAAATGCTGTTTCATGCTAATAACAAAAGATTTGAACTTTCTAGAATGAATTAATTTACTTTGTTGGAGAAGCAACTGGGTTGGCCACTAGCCACCTACTTTAAAAAAAAAAAAAAAGAGGAGCTCGTTTCACTTCTTTTATTCATGTGGTTTGCAATCTATGGGTCAAGGAAGTCCAAGTTAGGCCATTCCCCTTTTCTCCGAAAGCTATTCTTTATTTCCTTTCTCCAGCTGGGGTGGGGAAACCTGTGGCCTCAAGGCCACATGTGGCTGTCTAGGTCCTCCAGCGTGGCCCTTAATGAATCAAGGCCTCAAGGCTGCAGGCTCCCCATCCCTGAGCTAGCTATTTCTGTGTTGTTGGTTTTTTTTTTTTAAAGAAACTATGAAGAGTAACAAGAAAGAAGGGGAGAGGAAAGGGAAAGTATGAGAGTAAACAAATTGCTCTGGAGTTAGAATCAAGAGGCTAGAAAGGGCCTGTTCTAGTTCCTGCTATGCCACAAATTATCTGTGACCCAACAGAAGTGACTTCACCTCTCTAGATCTGTTTTTCCCTCTGTCAAATGAGAGTTAGACCAGTTCATCTTTAAGCTCTCTTCTATTACTGGTATTCTGGGATTCCTTTATACTATGGAGGTGGGTTTAGAAAAACAAACAAAAAAATTTTGCAACTGGAGTTTACACATTTTCCAGACTACTACCCAGGATATAGATAGTATTGCTGAATATATTTACCAAATGTATAGTGCATTAAAATTTAATGGACCCCTTCCATGCACTGCATCATCTCCTTTGGTCAACACAACCATATAGCAGGAGGTAGGCAGAGCTGATATAATTATCCCCATTCTACACGGCAAGAAACTAGGCTAAAGGAAGTGATTCCTCATGACTAGTCACACGGCCAGCCGAATGGCTAGCACATATTAGGAACTAGAACCTGTGTCTTATAACACCTAAACCAGTGTTCTTGCCATTATACCACCATACTGTCTTTTTAAAAAATATATACACTTTAATATTCATTTTTAAAATTTTGAGTTCCAAATCCTCTCCCTCTTCCTCACCCATTGCAAAGGCAGGTAATAGGATATTAATTATATATGTGAAGGCATTAAAAACATTTCCATATTAGCCATGCTGGGAAAAAAAGCAGGAAAAATTAAATAAATGAAAAAAGTATGCTTTAATCTGCACTCAGAGTCCGTCAGTGCTTTCTCTGGGTGGATAGCATTCATCATGAGTCCTAATTGCCCTGGATTATAGTACAGATTAGTGTAGCTAAATTTTTCACCACTGATCATTGTACAATATTGCTGTTACTGTGTACAATGTTCTCCTGGTTCTGTTCTGTTCACTCAGTATCAGTTCATGAAAGTCTTTCTAGGTTTTTCTGAAACCCTCCTGCTAGTCATTTCTTATAGCATAATAGCATTCCACCACAATCACATACCACAGCTTGTTCAATCATTCCCCAACTGAAAGGCATCCCCTCCATTTCCAATTCTTTACCACCACAAAAAGAGCTGCTATAAATACTTTTGTACATATAGGTCTTTTTCCCACTTTCTTGGATCTCTTTGGGATACAGACCTAGTAGTGGTATTGCTGGGTCAAAGGGTATACACAGTACCAAACTGAATTCCAAAATGGCTGGATCAGTTCACAACTCCAACATGGCATCAGTCATATCACCTTTCTTAAAAAGACATCTGCAGCATACAGATTCTATAATTCAAGGATAATCTAACCTGAATCTCTCCTTTGGTTCTACCAAAGGTGGATTTGAGTACTGAAGATAAGCTTCAATTTCCATAAGCCTTTAGATAATTATTTTTAAAATATGAACAAGGACAATCATGAAATTGTAGATTTAGATCTAATTCAATCCTTTCATTTTACCAAAGAGAAAACTGAGTTTAACTGATTTATTCAAGGTTGCACAGCTTAAAAAAAAAAAGATGCAAATGAGATTCAAAACTCACTCCTCTGATTCTGAACCCATGCTCTTAAGCCCATTGTACCATACAAGTCAGTTGAATTTTATGCACCTCAATGGTGTTTTTTAAACTGGGTAAATAGCAGGGTTAGCCAGGGAATTTCATTTTATCAACAGACATTCTCCAATTCTTCAAAGTAATTTCAACTAACTTATAATTTTTAAATTTATCCTTCATAATTTTCCTCAAACTGCTTTAATTTGTGTTTTCTAAGCTTTTCATTTCTGTAGTGATTCATTTCTCTGTTTATAAATTTAGAAACTACAAAATGAGAAAAAATTCAGTTCTCTTCTGATGGATGTTAGTTCACAAGTATCAAAGTGTATGTCCAATCAATCATCTGTGATGTAGTTTCTATCACACACAATAGTGCACACACTATCATACTGCCTACAACTCATTATTTCAACCTTTATTATCCAATAAATCTTTCACAAGAGTCACTAAATATCAGAAGAAAACTTTTGTAAAAAGTTTTGGCTACTTGTCCCTTTCCCTTCTAAGGAAGAAATAGTAGACAAGCAGTTTCTGAAAGGTAACAGGATATTAGTTATCAGTTAAAAGATCAAGCCCTGGCTCTGCCACCAACTGTATGGTCTTGGAAAAGTCACTGAAAAGTACTTTGAAAATTCTATGATACTGTACAATCAAGAGCAATGCATTTAAGAATTAGAAGGAGAATAGTTAAGTAGGGAGAAAAATCTTAGCAACAAATTCTTCTGATAAAGGTCTGATATCCAAGATATACAGGGGATGAATACAAAAATAGAACAGAAGCCATTCCCCAACAGATAAGCAGTCAGATCTGAAAAGGAAGTTCCCAAGGGAAGAAAGCCAACCTATCAACAAGTAAATGAAAAAGTTATTATTAGTGATCTGCAAGTCACAAATAAGACAAATGCAAATTAAAACAACTCAGACTCTACCTCACACTCAATGTATTGGCAAAGATGACAAGAAAGGAAAATGACAAATGCTGGAGGCACTGTGAGAAAACAGGCACACTGATGCACTGTTGGTAGAACTGTGAACTAGTCCAGCCATTCCAGAAAGCAATTTGAACTATGACCCCAAAATTACTAACCTGTGCATAATCATTTGACCCAGGAGTACCATTGCTCAACTTGTGCCCCAAAGTGATCAAACAAAAAGGAAAGGGAGCCATATATAGAAAAAACATTTACAGCCTGTCCCTGTCATCAGCTACTCATTAAACTTCAATGGCTCCTTATCAACTGCACCATCAGATATAAAATCCTCTCTGGCTTTTAAAGCGCCTTGTAACCTAGTTCCTTCTTACTTACTTTCCCGGTCTTCTTACTCTTTTTATACCACATTATGCTTCTTACATTCTACAGTCTAGCAACACTGGCCTTACTGTCATTTGTGCAAAGGATACTCATCATCCAACTACATGACTTTTCAATGGTTGTCCCCCATTGCTAGAAATGTTCTCCTTTCTCACCTCCATCTCCTGGCTTCTTGAAAGCCTCAGATCCAATCCACTTCTGCCAAGAAGCCACTGGGTACCTTCTCATCCCCTCCCCACAAAGCACACAGGCTATTATTGTCTTCCTACTAGGCTCAACTCTCATTTTCAGTTTATATATCTCCTTTGTACATAGTTTTCTGTATATTGTCTCTTCCCATTAGTATGTAAATTCCTTGGGGGTTGGGACTATGTTTTTAAATTTTTCTTTATATCTACAGCTTTTAGCACAGTGACTAGGACACTGTAAGTACTTAATAAATGCCTGCTGATTAACTGACTTTGTGGGGAACACATGTATTAATAGAGATTTGAGAAAGGGAGACCAATTAGGAGCTTTCTGAATCATAAATGATCAACTAGAGGAGAGGCTATGAATGTGAGATATGTGGTGAAAAAAAAAAAGAAAGATTTGGCAACCCTAAATAAACTACTGAATAAATCTAACAAAAAACTGTATCTTATGCAATATATACAATGACTACAACAAGATAAATGAATCAATGAGACACAAAAGAACTGGTGAATAACAAAGGTACCATGGTCACATTGTCAAAAGTTAAAGGACATAGCTCCCCAACTCCCCACTCTGACCTCCCACCATAATAATAACATGGATAAATCAATTATTTGGTCAGGAGCTTTATCTGGCATTTACTGGAAAGTTTGTTTTGGGGCGGAAAAACCCCCTGTTGCTCAAAATGAGGATTTTTTTTAAGAGGGGAGAGGAAGTACAGTGGATTTAATAGAGTTGAGGTAATGCTGAAAACCAGCTGGAACATGTCAATTAGCCATTTTATGCGAAATAAATTACAGTCTGCCATTTTTTTTTTTTGCCATCTGTAATTATCTTGAATTTGGGAGAACTCCCTTCAGGTGGTACCTGCAAAGCCAGGATCTCTAAGAGGCTTCCCCTGTCTGGCAACAGAAAAAGAGAATCCTTCCTTGCCTCCCTCCCTTTCCACTCCCGAGGGCAGAAATCTCCAGCAAAGACTGAGCAGATAGTTTGATGTGCTTGGTGGTTTCCTAGTTAGGTAATTAGAGCTGGCAAGGTGAGGGAAATAATTTCTCTCTGATAAAGAAAAGATACAAAAATGTTTGAAGCCCTCAGAGCTAGAGAAGGCCAGCTCATTTGATACTCTTGGGAGTTTCTGATCCTAAAAAAAGGTTCAGTTTTCAAAGTTTTCAAACTGATCATGTTTGGGGTGAGGTGGTAATTGTTCTGAAGTATTCCTATTTCCACTCTTATTATAGACTAAATCTGTGTTCACCTCTTATGGAAAAGAGTGAACTATTTTCCTGTTTCTGGTCCCTCCTCACTTTGATCCATCCACCAAAGAGATGATAACTTGGGAGTTGTAGGTCATTGTACACCCTCTGTGGGTCTTACGTTCCTTCTTTGTGAAATGAGAAATGGACCAGATGACCTCTACAATTTTATTACCTTCAAGATTCTATAACATTTATCTTTATTCTTCATGCATTTCCAATAGCACCTTAGTACAAAGGAAACAGTGTTAAATTTAGAGTTAAGTGAGAACTGCTTCTGATACTAGTTGTATAGTCACTGGAAATTTATTTATTTAAATTTATTAATTTATTTAACCTCTGTGAGCTTCATTATCCTCATCTGAAAAATCTGGATAATAATATTCCCTCACAGAACTGTTGTTAAGGAGAGTGCCTTGTGAATCTTAAAACATCATACAAATATAAGCAATTACTCTTAAAAGGTGGAAAATTAAAACCCCCTTTTTCTTTACAAACATTCAGGCACTTTGCTACATTTCACTCATCTCTAGTTGATGAATACATTCTCCACAGCGCCTGTTTCAAATCTCTTCAAGGCCACCTCCACCCCATCAACACCGCTCACTCTCAAGAGATGGTCTTGCCTTCTACTTTAGTAAAAATATTGAGTTTCTCCCATATTTTAACATAAAATTCCTCTCCCTCATCGACTCTGAAATCTCATACTCTCTCATGACGTCAATGATCGCCTCTGTATATATGACATCCCAACCTCTTTCCAGAGTCCTGGACCATTGATATTCGTATCCCCAGTGCCAAGTGCGGTACCTATTTGTATGCACTGCTCAAAGTTCACTGCTTGGGCTCTCCACCTCCCTTTTCACTCTTTCCCTTTCCCCACTCTCCATCTCTCTCTCTCTCTGACTCTAGTTCTACTTTTCTTACCACTTGATTGACAACTCCACTTAGATGTCTATTACCTCAAATGCAGCACATCTAAAAACAAAGGCAGAAGGGCACCAAAAGCCTTCCAGGGTTACACGTCTGTATCATTCTCAACCCCTTACTTTTACTTACTATACCTATCTATTTGGTTAAAATACTGTCCTTTCTCCACAACAGCTCTCATGTACATTCTCTTCTCTCTGCTAACATAGCCATCACCCTGGATCAGGTCCTCAAAATCTCTTGTCTGAACCAATAGCCTCTTTTAGTTTTTTTAAAGGTAATCCAGGTTAAGTGACTTGCCCAGCGTCACACAGCTAGAAAATGTCTGAGGCTGGATTTAAACTCGGGTCCTCCTGATTCCAAGGCTGGTGCTCTATCCACTGTACCACCTAGCTACCCCTTTTTATAATTTTTGGAGGCAGATGGGGTTAAGTGACTTGCCCAAGGTCACATAGCTCATAAGTGTCTGAGGCTGCACTTGAACTCTGGTCCTCCTGGCTCCAGCGCCCAGTGCTCTACCCACTCTTCTACCTAGTTGCCCCCAATAGTCTCTTAATTGATCATCCCGCCTCAACTATGTCTCTACTCCAACTCGTTCTCCACACAGATGCCACAGACCTAATGTGCTGGTCTGATCATGTTACTTACCCCTCCCCTCAAAAGCTCCAGTGACTCCCTATTACTTCTAGGGATCACTTATAAATTCCCCTGGCATCTAAACCAGTTCACAACCTGAACCCTTCCAATCTTCCTAGTTTTCTTGTACATTAATCTCTTTTATGAATATTATAGTCCAGTCATATTGGCCTAATTTCCTGAATGTTCTTTCTCCTTACCTCTCTCTCTCTAAGAATTCCTGGCTTCCTTCAAGAATCAGTGAAAGCAGGTAGTGCTGCTTTATCTGGCATTTACTGGAAAGTTTGTTTTGGGGCGGAAAAACCCCCTGTTGCTCAAAATGAGGATTTTTTTTAAGAGGGGAGAGTGCTGGTGCCTTTCCCTCTAAGGTTACTTTGGATACATCTTAACTAAACCTACTATAGCTATCCAACATAAGTACATGTTGTCTTCTCTGATAGAACGTAGGTTCCTTGAGGGCAGGGACTGTTTCTGTTTTAATTTTGTATCCTTAATACTTTGCACAGTACCTGGCACACAGGAAGTGCTTAGTAAATGTTTGCTGATTAACTGGTTCTACTCAAAACCAGCTCTGTCTTTATAACCAGTGTCTCTGATAAAACCCTCACTTCTAAAATATATAGAGAACTGAGTCAAATTTATAAGAATACAAGTCATTCCCCAATTGAGAAACGGTTAAAGGACATGAACAGGCAGTTTTTGGATACAGAAATTAAAGCTATTTATAGTTATATAAAAAGTGCTCTAAATCACTATTGATTAGAGAAATGCAAATCAAAACAACTCTTAGGTACCACATCACATCTATCAGATTGGCTAACATGACAAAAAAGGAAAGTTATAAATGCTAGAGAAGATGTGGGAAAACTGGAACACTAATTTGTTGTTGGCGGAGTTGTGAACTGATCCAAGCATTATGGAGAGCAATTTGGAACTACGCCCAAAGGGGTATAAAAATGTGCATACACTTTGACCCAGCAATACCACTTCTAGGGCTATATCCCAAAGAGATCATAAAAATGGGAAAAGAATCCTCACGTACAAAAATATTTATAGCAGCATATTTTGTGGTGGCCAAGAACTGGAAATTTGAGGAGATGCTCAACAACTGGGGAATGGCTGAACAAGTTGTAGTATATGAATAATGGAATACTATTTTGCTATAAAAAATGCTGAGCAGAAGGACTTCAGAAAAACCTGGAAAGACCTATATGAACTCATGCTGAGTGAAATGAAAGGAACCAGGAGAATATTGTACACAGTAACAGCCACATTAACTTTGATGACTTATCTCTTCTCAGCAATGCAAGGACCTAAAACAACTCCAAAAGACTCATGATGGAAAATGTCATCCACATCCAGAGAAAGATATATGGAGTCTGAATGCAGATCAAATCATACTATTTGCTCTTTCGTTTTGCTTTTTTCTTTCTCATGGTTCCTCCCATTTGTTCTAATTTTTCTATACAACATGACTAATGTGAAAATGTTTAATAAGAATGGATATGTAGACCCTTTGTCAGATTGCATGCCATCTTGGGGAAGGGTGAGGGGAGGGAGGTAGAGAAAATTTAAAACTTATGAAAGTGAATGCTGAAAACTAAAAACAAATTAATTTATGAAAAAAAAAACTTTCCTACATCCAAAAAAAACCAGTTGTCTTCAATTTTACCTACTTTTTTTTTTAATTAAGTACGATGCTATCTTATCATCCATGATCAGAACACTGGAGTCACTTTTGATTCTTCTTACCCTAACTTCCATAGTCAATTAGTTATAATTTGGGTTAGCTCAGCCTCTATAATACTTTTCCCACCTGTTCTTTGTCCTCCATTCCCTCGACTTCCCCTAAGGCAGTCAGTCATTACTACCTGCATGAACTATTAAAAGAGTGCTAGACTTGGAGCAGGGAAAATGAAAGGTCACATCACACCTGATAGTGTAATCTTAAACAACTCACCACCTCTCTTGAGGCTCAGTACCCTCATTTGTGAAATGTGTAAATCACTAGTAATGATTAACTCTATCATAGGGTTGTTATGAGGCTCCAACGAGAAAATTTATGTAAAATATTTTACAAATCTGAAAACACTATTTAAATGGCAGCTATTATTATATTTTATTATATTATATTATATATTATTATATTATATTGTTTCAACAGTGTCATCAGTCTTTTTTCCTTTCCAATATGACCTATATACTACTGACAGATTACTCTTCCTAAAGCACAGGTCTTAGATCACATTGGTTACTTCTTCACACTCGACTCACCAAAAAAGCCCCCTTTTTAAATGGGTCCCCCATGCCCACTAAAAGATGTTTAAGTTCAAAATCTTTTATGATTTTACACTAACTTAACTATTCATCTTTACCTCCACTTCACATGTCATATGATCAAACAAAACATATCTACTCCAAGTTCCCCAACCACAGGGTGTTTCTATTTCCATATTTTTGCTTTTTCTGTTCCTTCAGAATATTTCCCCTTCTATAGTTATTCATCAGTCTGTTGTAAACAATGGCTAGTTCACATGCTATCTTCTCCATCAGGCATTCCTTAACCCCCTAAATTCTCATAGCATTTTAAAACTTTTTTTAAAAATTTATTTATTTTTAGTTTTCAGCATTCACTCATTTTAAAACTTTTTTGCATCATCACACTCTGGTAATAAAATTCTTTATATATATGTGTGTACACACACACACACACACACACAATTTCTCTCTTCTATTAGGCCGTACTTAAACTCTTTATCTGATGCTCACGACAACCCTTTTAGGTAAGTGCAATCATCACCCCCATTTTAGAGATGGAAAACAAACTCAGAAAAATCAAAAGACTGACTTAGGGTTACAAAGCTAGTAAATATCCGAGATAGATACGAAACTAAGTCATCCTGACTCCAAATTCAGTACACTATTGACTAAATAGCACACTGTCTGTCTTGAGAATATGGAGATTCCCATCTTTCTTTTCATCTTAGTAATTACAAATACTTTTCAATACCAATACAATGATTTTCATTTAAATGAATAAATTTAAACATTTAAGTTTTCCTAATTTTTCAATAATTTTCTAAATTTCCAACAGTGTAATTTGGCCATTCATTCTCATTCATTTTTTTCTTCTGTGATCCTAAAGTATATTCTTATTTCATTAAGGTCTTTTCATAAACCTTTCCTTATTTCTTTATATTCTTATACTTGCTAATCTTAACTGCATTGTAGTGTTTCATTACATCAAAATACTACAATTTAATCATCCCTCCCATTGCAAGACTTCCTGCAGTTGTTTCCAGGTGTTTTGTTATTACAAATAAAGCTGCAACAAAAATTTTTGGATAGATAGCGACCCTTTCAATACATCCTCAGATTATATTTCCAATAACAAAGCTATCAGGTCCCGCCGTCTCGTTCATTTTTATATTCCTAGTGCCTAGTATAGTACCTTGCACATAGTACACCCTTGGCAAATATAAGCTGAATATAGTATTATTTTCACTTCAGAAACCAACAAGTTCTCTCTATCTATTGCAGTACATCTAAATGAAGACTCTTCAGTCATTTCAGTCTTGTCTAACTCTTTGTGACCCTATTTGGGGTTTCCTTGACAAAAAAATACTACAGTGGTTCACCATTTCCTTCTGCAGCTCATTTTACAGATGAGGAAACTGAGGCTAACAGGGTTAAGTGACTTGCCCAGGGTCACACAGTCACTACATGTCTAAGGTCAAATTTGAACTCAGGTCTCCCTGACTTCAAGCCCAGCTCTGCATCTACTGCATCACTTAGCCGCCTGAATAAAGACCAGGACATATTAACAAGAAAGAAGAGCAATAATTAATCTGGACTTGACAAATAAACTTACAAGTAAGTAAAACGATCCAACAAATAAAAGTTTTGAGTTTGAGGAAAATAACTTCTTAGTTCAGAATGTAAACATCTGCAGCAAGATACCTGACACAAAAGTGTCAAAGAAACGAAAATGTTTATTTCAAAGAGGCTTTTGTAAGTGAGCCTAACAGTCACTTCTCATGGAGAAAATAGAATAGAAATGACTCTCCTTGTGTGCAAAATGGATTAAAATGACAGTCCCTGACTTTCATTTCTTGTGTTTAAAATGGGAATCATTAGCGTCTGCATCACCAATCTCACAGGGACATTGTGAAGACACTGCTTTGTAAAACTGAATTTTAAGGTATATACATCAATTTATTTCCTTATAGTCAGGAACTCTGCAGCACACCTTAAAACACATTCTCTGTAACATCACTGGAAACTGGACAGCCTACAAATTTGTTAAAAGCAATCTATCATCACACGCAACTTTCTATCTTCCTATAGCCATCTTTCACTCCATTATCTTAAGGACTTACAAGTGATTAAACCGTCATGACAGCAAAGCCAGATGACGGCACAAAGTTCACTAGGACTTCCACGCTCATCGACTGGAACTGATCTCCCATACATACCTCCTGAAACCAACCACCAGTAAACAAACATAAGACACACCCAGAAACTCTCACGGAAACATTTACTTCATACACTCACTAGCTGCCGTTCACAATAGCTGGTCCTATTCCACTTAGGGGTGGCCTAGCCTAGAGCTAAAGGTCAAAAGAAAACACTCCCTGGTAGCTTTATACTAGCTTCTCTACAAAACATGAGGCCTTTTTATAGCAAACATGAGAATCAAAAGGTGGGGAAAAAAAGTGTTTCCGAGTGGGTTTTCAAGGGCTGAACGGAGGGATGAACGCTGCTCTAAAGAAAAGTGCTGTAATAAAAGAGACAGAATTCTACAAAAAGAGAGAGAAAGGAATGCCAGGGAGAGAGGAAAAGAAAGGCCACACACGGCAGGCCTTAGAAGACTTCCTCATTCATGCTGTACCACAAACTGGCAAAGTCTCCACTTAGGTTTCAGTCTCCCTTTAGGGAAAAAAAAGCTCACAGAATCAAACACTTCTGGAGCTAGAAATTTACTTAAGTCCAAACTCTCTCATTAAGTAAAGGAGGAAATGAGCCCCAGAGTGATGAAGTAATTTCTTCAAGGTCATAAAAAGAGTTACTAGCAGGGCTGGACAAGACCTTGAATAACATGACTTTCAGACTTCCATTCTTCCTAATGTAGCATGCCACCTTCCTCTGTCCAATGTTTCAGACAGTCCTCTGCTACTTTGCCTTTCATCAGCACTCTCCAACTCCTGGCACTCCCCAACCTGCCCAGTTTTCAACTGTGCTAAGATTCCACCCAGGTCTATCCTCTTTAGGAACATCTTGCGTCCTTCAAACTTTCCTTCCCTCCTCATACCCCAAAATTGACCTATCCCAAATGCCTGAAGATCTTAGTCTTAACCAGTTATGAGAAAAACACTTCCATATGCTAATCCCATGACATAAATTTTTAATAATGAAAGTGTTTGAATTTATTACTTTTTATAAAAAGACCCAACTTGAATTCATCTTTATACTGTTAATCACCTACGAGACTTTTAACATATTAAAAAGAAGGAACAGGGAGACATTCAAGGAAGATGCGATAGCTCTGAATACGTTTAAGAAGTTGCTATGCTGGGGCAGCTAGGTGGTGCAGTGAATAGAGCACCAGCCCTGGAGTCAGGAGGACCTGAGTTTAAATACACCCTCAGACACTTGACACACTAGTTGTGTGACCTTGGGCCAGTCACTTAACCCCAATTGCCCTGCTTTCCCCCTAAAAAAAAAAAAAAGTTGCTATGCCACTGGCTTGACTTCTGTTTCCCAATAAAGTCTGTGATAGTCTCTTAAGTCTTTGTTAAAACTATAATTCAATGCTAGTTCTTCATCTTAAGACAGTGACAATAAGACTATAAGTGCATTTGTGTCCTTATCTCCAAAATATGAGGAAGGATTCAGGATATTTTTCACCATAATTCCATAATGTTTTACAAATCAACCAGGCCAGATGCCAATCTGTAGGGCCAACAGTTCTTAAACCACTAACTTTTTAATTCCGCCCCCTTCTCTTTATAGACAATGAGGTTTAGGAAAAATCCACTAGCAGAAAAGCAAATATCTTGGTACTTAGCATCCACCACGCGACCATAAATTTGAAGTTCTAAGAAATACTGTCTAAAGGTGAAATTTCAAGCATCAAAGCGTATGGGGGTTGGGAGGAAAGAAACTCTGTCAATACACATACCACAAGGTAGCCACCTTGTAAAACTAGCATTGCTGTGCTTCCCTGTACCTAGAGGAAAATAATGAAACCCTACCTTCAAAACATCCTCCCTACCCCTCACCCCCAAATTGCAACCAAATACACGTAGGCACTACATGCACTAAAAATGCACCATAGCACTACTTTTTATACTGCTATGGTTTTGTGTGAAACTTGTAAAATTAAATGTTTTATAAGCTGGCAAACATTTTTGCAAATAAAAGGGGAAAAAGAAAAATAAAGTTTTCTGCAATGTCCAGATAAACTGAAGTTATTTGTTTCATTTGAAAGCATTTTTCTAATTACTTCATAGATCTATTCCTTTATAAAAAGAAAATGAGAATCTGGATTTTCATATCATAATGAGGCAGTTGTCGCTGTCTTTTCAAATGATAAAAATTAACTTAAGTTTGTAAGGTAAATTGATCTTAATTTTGAGAACAAAGGAAAACAAAGCTGCCCTAAGGGTCAAATAAAACACCAAAGTCGATAGGGTCACCAGTGTAAAAAATGTGTTAATTTTCTTTTACACTTACCCATTCCTCTACATTAGGAGGCTGCTCTTCATAGACACTTTCTTTGTCCCATAGAATGTTGGATTTGTCATATCTGTCCATCTTACTTCGGGTTCTCACAGCAAAGAATATCATTAAAGCAAAAGCTGCAATAACCAGAAACCCCAGCACAATAGCAATGGCCTAAAAAGGGTTAAAAGAAAGTCAAACATTAACTATCTGGCTGTTTGGGAGATTTAAAATAAGATATTTATTTTCCATAAAATAAGGAAATTCACTTTTATTGGTGTGCTAAGAACAATGACAAAAGCCTCTAATTCGTACTTAATAAATGTTTTCATTAATTTCACCTACATACAATAACTCAAAGGACCTGCTTTAATGTATGAAAGTAGTCCTTTAGTAATCTGTAAATAATCAATAACATATATACTTCTAATGCTTATTTTCCTAAGTAAAGTAGGCATCCTTCACTCATAATTTTGTTTATATTATTTGATTAATAAATTCTTCATAGATGACAAAAAGAACCAGCCAATCTATGAATGATCAAAAATTATTCAACAATATAGTCTCATTTGGTCTTACTAACTAGGTCTACTATATGAAGATTCAAATTTTTAAAATGGAAAGAAAAAAATCTGCCTCATTTTTTAATGGTAGGACTTTTCAGTTTTCCACTTGTGGAAAGTGTGTGTCCAATTGGGATAATCTTCCTGCATGAGCATTCCTCCTATCGCTGGTACCCCACACTGAAAAATACTCAATCTTTTCACTTTTCAACAGACATGGAAGATACAGTTTAGATTTAAGCAACTGGTTAAGAGTGCCAAGTTCCCTGCTCAAAGCTCAGCATCACAAAAACGTAGCCTCTTAATGGGGAGAGCACCAGTTCACTATACCAACATGGCCCCATGGTATCCACTAGATGTTTTTCAGTGACAAGGGCAGCTAAGTGGCACAGTGGATAGAGTACCAGACCTAGAGGCAAAAAGTCTGATCTTCATGAGTTCAAATCTGGCCCCAGACAATGACTAGTTGTGCGACTCTGGGCAAGTCACTTAAATCTGTTTGCCTCAGTTTCCTCATCTGGGAAATGAGCCGGAGAAATGGCAAACAACTCCAGCATTTTTGCTAAGAAAACCCTAAATGGGGTCGGGGAGAATTGGACAAGACTTAAAAATCATTGAATAAACAGGATGGCTATAGTCAGCCTTTCAATGATGTGTCTGATTTGTAATAAGGTCAAAGATTTAGAGACGGAAGGGAACTCAGAGGTCATCTAATTGAATCGCCTCTTTCTGCAAACAAGAAAACTGAAGGCTAGAGAGGCTGAATAATTTGCCCAAGGTCATAGAAGTTGTTAAGCAAAGCCAGGATTCAAAGAGAGTCAGGGTTGCCTAGGAGAGAAAACTGGCCTCTAAGCCATGAAAACTTAGCTTCAAGTCCCATCTATGACACATACTGGCTGTGTGAATGGTCAGTGCTCTAAGCAACTCTCTAGCCTAGACCTTAAGTTACAGAAAGGGTATGTTGATTGGCACTGGCAGTTTTCCTGGCCTGAGAATTCATCTTATCAGTGAAATCAAAGGTCCATACCCTATCCTTTTCCATTTCACCATGTATCTGTCAAACAGAGAGGGATACGGTCACTCATGCATGAGAACCTCTGGGCAGAAAGAAGGGGTACTGAGATGCTTCTAGGATATCCAATCATCCAGCTGCTCTGCTGTAGCAGACCTATTCCTGTCTTATAAGTAACAGAAACAAAACCCATATTGCACATTCTCTTTTTGAAAACAATAGGATGATACTGTACAAAGGTTTACATGTTCATATTCCCCTCCCTACACTTCTCCCTTTCCTCGAAGCCCCAAGTAAATAAAATAGTGAATTATTTAGGTGAAAGGAAAGGTGAGAAATTTCTAACTAAAAATAAAAGCACTATATACATCACCCCCAAAACATGCATGTTAATTGTGTTTGCTAATAATCAATGACTCATGTAGGAAAAAAAAAATACACTCATTTGTACTCATACCTCTTGGGGATCCACCACGCAGTAGTGATAAAGATATTGATCCACATAGAGTCCAGTGGTCGTAGTTGCATAATATTGGTTGCAGAGAGCATATATCTGAGCTGAGTACAGTGACCCAGAAGCTTGTGCTGTTGGATTGACTCCCATTATGTAGACAATGGTAGCAATGAATACCATAATGCCAAGGATGGCGCTTACAATGATCACCACTAAGAAATATGTTCTTGATCTGGATATTCCCGATCTGATAACACTGGTCACAAATATCACCAATGAAGCAACGAAACAAAATGCCGTCATGGCCAGCATGAAGCCTTTTGCAGCCCTTGGGTCAGTGTAAGCTCCGCCGTAGCCGTAGCTGTAGCCGTAGCCGTAGCTGCTCCCAAAGCTGCTATAAGGGTAGCTTCCCAGAAAAGGGCTTCCATAGCCACTGTCCCAGGCAAGGGTGGAAGCCACACAGGCAAAGATGGCAATACACATCACAATAATGATCACTGACAAAATCCTAATCACTCCTGGAGGGGAAGTCCACTTGTAGAAACGAAGTATTTCATCCTCTGGATAGTAGGAGTAGGCTGGCTGAGAAAGCATTGGCCGAACATGCATCTCTCCATTGTATATGTCATTGCTTGGTGCATAATGAGATGGTTTGCTGAAATAATATTTTTTTAAAACATTTTTTAAAACATTTTTTTTATACCAAGATCCCAGTTGCATGACACAGGATGGAAAGGGCCTGGAAAGAATACCTACATCAAAACCTAGATCCAAAGCTATCAAAGGCAAATTTTTACCTTTTTCTTCAAAAACACAAAATCTGTCCAGAAAGAGCTAGCAGTTTTCAAAATATCAAAAGAATAAAAAATATTTCTAGTGTTAAAAAAATGGCCATCTTTATATCTGAATAACCCAGTTGATTAGTTCATGGTCCTATGGAGACCTATCCGTTATTGTAACTCAAATTTTTATAGTATTTTGTCTTTATAAATCATTCCGTATAGTTAATTATGTTATTTGATCCTCCCAATAGTCCTATCTGTGAAGTAGGTCATGCATTAAAAATTCTATATTACCCCAAAGAGATTACCCTAATGAAAGAAGAAAAGGACTCACATATACAATTTTTTTTTTTTGCAGCTCTTTTTGTGGTGGCAAAGAACTGAAAACTCAGGGGATATCAATCAGTTGAAGAATGGCTATGCAAATTATGACATATGAATGTGGCGGAATAGCACTATGCTGTAAAAAATTACCAAGTGAATGGTTTTAGAGAAATCTGCGAAGACTTCTAGGAAACTATTCAGAATGAAATAAACAGAACCAGTAGAACCATTTATACAATAACAACATTGTAAAGACAAATAACCCTGAAAGGCTTAAGAACTGATCAATGCAATTGGCAACCATAAGGAGGACCCATGAGGAAACACGCAATGCAGACTGACATAGATAACTTTTAGATGTGGTGATGTGGCCAATGAGGAAATCTGTTTTATTTGACTGTGTGTATTTGTTATGAGGGGTTTGTTTTTCTTTTTCCAATGAGGGGGTAAGAGGAAAGGAAGTGGATTTTCATTAAATTTCTTTTTTTCAAACTTCCATTTTAAAAATGAGGAAACTGAAGCTCACTTAACTAGGGTCATTGAGCTATTATTAAATGGAAAAGCTAGATTAGAACTTAAGTCTCAAGACAAGTCTAGGACTCTTTCAAGTTTAATTTTCACACAAACCAGTGAGTTTAAGCAGCCTCTCCAAAGTCTGTACTTTTAAATCTACAGCTATCCACTTCACAAATGCCAACAGTCAAATAAATAAAGAGAATCAGGAGAAAAATAAGTAGGGAAAGTCACCTAACATCTCTGGGCCTCAGTTTCTTCATCTGTAAAAGGAGGGGGTAGGTCCAGATGACCTAAGATGCCTCTTCCAATTCTATACCTATGATGCTACAATATTTTCATGAATAAACCCAAAAGAAAAACAAAGCTAGCAGAAACAAGGAAATCTTAGAAAATTCCACACGTGTTAACTAGACAGCATAAATCACTAACTATATATTCTCTGAAATAATTTTGGGCATTATCAGTCATGTTGTTGCTCTAGTTACCATAAAGAAAATCATGTAGTAAACCAATCTCACTCAGTGAATAATGACACACTTAAAGATTACAAGGAACTAAAGAAATTTGTAACAACCTTGAAATAGAAAAGTTATTAAAGGTATTCTATGTTGTACCAACTGCCAAAAATCAAAGTGCAACAGTCATACTCTACTGACCAACTATTGTTTTTTTCCCCAACTATTGTTAATTATATAAACTACATATCCTCACTCCCCATGAAGAGCTAAATTATTAAGAAAAATATCAGAAGGATATTTACAATTCATCTGGTCTGTATGGAGGAGGACTTTCAAATGGTCTGGATGACATTATGGATATCAATGGTCTAGGAAATTTCAAAATGAAGAATTCTTCTTAGTCTCCTCCAAAATAAGACTAACAACCTGGGAAGAAAAATAAATAAACAAACAAATAAGTGAATATGTAAATGAACAACTTTTAAAAAACTGGATTAATATCATTGGCCTCACCGCTAAACAGCCAAGTAACCAACTATGCTAAGTCTAAATTTCTTGAAAATATAATTTATCATTTCCTTTCCTCAACTACTATTAAAGATTCAAATGGCAAATTCTAAGGGAACTGTTTTACTTGTTGATTTGCTAATAATGATTTCACACTAATAATGATAATAAAAGCTACACACATTTATACCATATTTTAAATACTTTCCCCACAATGACCCTCTGAGGGAAGGAATAAAGCATTATTATTCCCCATTCTGCCATAGGTTGGGACAGGGGTGGGGACCTTCAATCCATCAACAAGCATTAAATGGCAATAGGCCAGGCACTGTGGAAACAAAGAATCCCAAGGTCCCTTACCCTCAAAAATAACTTATACTATATCAGAAAACGTGAGCATTGCTTTATATTTTGCTGTTAGTGAAAGAAAATGGATGAAAAATGAGCAAGAAAATTCAATAAAACTTTGAAAACTTCCAATAGATAAAATGCAAGTTTTATGCATGTATTTTTCTACAAAAGCATTTATTTTCAAAAATACATACTCCTTTAAAGACTGCTTAATTTAATCCTAAAAATCTCTATAGCATAATCCACAGTAAAAGGATTTTTTTTCTAAACAAATGAAATGGACTGGTTTAAAAAAAAAACATCAATGAAACATTTCCCCATAAACCTGAGGTTTATCCCACAAATACACACAGGGAGCATTCATGGAGAGGTACATAAGAGAGAGCAGTATACATGTAGAGGGGCACACAAATAATAAAAGGAATTTTAAATTAATGTATTGAATTACGTATTTTCATTACTATATTGAATGCCTAGATTATGCCTTTAGCAATGGGCTCGTGTCTGTTGGGGCTCCTACCCCTCAAGGGACTTCCATTCCAGTTGCAAAGATAAAACTAACCCATATATGAAAGAGGAACAAATAATACAAGGCAGTATGGAATCCCAAAGTGAAAATCATTCTAGTCTAACCCCAAGCTAAGAAGTGAGTCCCATCCACATCCAGAGAAAGAAATATGGGGTCTGAAGGGAGATCAAAGCATACTCTTTGCTCTCTTTTTTTGTTTTGTTTTGTTTTTTCTTTCTCATGGTTCCTCCCATTTGTTCTAATTCTTCTATACAACATGACTAATTTGAAAATATGTTTAACAAGAATGTATATGTAGAGTCTATATTGGATTGCACGTCATCTTGGGAAGGGGGGAAAAGGAGGGAGGTGGAGAAAATTTAAAACTTATGAAAGTAAATGTTGAAAACTAAAAATGAATTAATTTATTTTTTCTTTTCTTTTAGAAGGGAAGGCAGGGTAATTGGGGTTAAGTGACTTGCCCAAGGTCACACACAGCTAGTAAGTGTGTCAAGTGTCTGAGGCTGGATTTGAACTCAGGTCCTCCTGACTCCAGGGCTGGTGCTCTACTCACTAATTTTTAGAAAAAGAAGTGAGCCATTTCTACAACATCCCAGAAGAGTAGTCTCTTCTTGAGGAATTCTGAATCTAGATAAGCAAGAACCAGAGCAATGGTAGCCCAGTCAATGTTCAATAAACCCAACAACCCAAACCACTAAGAAAATGCCTTAGAATTGGTTAGAAGTGTTAGGAAAGCCAGAAAGCAATAAATAATTAAGTATTTAAAAGGCATGATACAGATTCTAAGAGTTACGGGAGATCACAAGACCAGGTAAATGAAGTTTAGAGCCATCAGGGAAGGCTTTATGTAAGAAACAAAACTGTGGCTCAGTCTAAAAAATTGGGGAAGATTTAGTTAGACCTGAAGGAGAGAGAACATTTCCTGGCAGGAGAAAGAGTCACGATTTGTGGGGAAATGAGAGACTAACTTGAAAGAGGCAAGGGTGAATATTGGGAATAGTAAGAAATAAGTTTGAACAGAGAAGGAGAGCCCAAAAAGTCAGGAAAAGGAAGTTAAATATGATGCAACAGGAAATATAAAGAAACACAAAAGGCTTTGGAGCAAGGGAAGGGCATAAGGAAAGTAGTGATTAAGGAAGATTAGCCTGACATGGTATGATAAAAGCATTGAAATTAGGATTGAAAGAGCCTAGATTCAGAGACAAGAGGCTGCTTCAGTAATCAGGCTGGAGTGCCAAAAGGTCCAAGGTGCATGGAGAACAAAGTGCTAGCAATGGGAAGGGATAGCTATAAGAAACTTTTTGGAAAAAAAAAATTGGTAGGATTTTGTACCTAGCTAAGTACAAAGGAGGAAAATTTAAATCAAAGATGACAATGAGGCTTTCAGCACACATGACTGGGAGAATGGTTCTGTCACTGACAGAACTTAAATAAACAGAAGAGAAAAAATATCTTGGTTGGAGAGAATGATTTAATTTTAGACATTCAATTTAAGGGGATAGCAAGGCATTCAAGTGTAAATGTCCAACAGACAGGTGTGTATGTGAATTTAATGTAGGAAGACTTGAATAGCAATAGGGATGAGAGATAAACATGAAAATAAAGAAGCTTGCCTATAGAAAAAGTGTAAAAAGGACAAAGCTGGGGGACTGGAGAAAAATGAGCCAGTATAGGAGTCAGAAGAATAGGGAAAGTGCAGAATAAAAAAAAAATGTAGTTATAAGAATGGGAATTGAATACAAGTAAGCTGGTCACAATATCATCCTGCTTCAATGATTCCCAATGTCAGGTCACTGGTCTCCAAATTTTCGGAATCATTCATCAAGATGCTGACTGCTGCTGCTATAGTTTATATCTTGACCAAAAAAGACTGGAGCTAAGAGAAATACTGTTTATCTTTGCCTTGTGAAGGTGGCACTTTCCATGCCTCAACTAGTAACATCGAAGATAAAATCTTTGAGGTCAAGTTCACAGCTGGGGACATCCACTTAGATAGGCAAGCCTTTGACAACCACATGGGGGACCATTTCATTGCCAAGTTCAAGTGCCAGCACAAGAACAAAATCAACGAATAACAAGAGGACACTGTGAACTTGTAAAGTGTATTCTTTCCTCCCGTACCACAGCCAATATCGAGATTGACTCCCTCTATGAAGGTATCAACTTCTATGCTTCTATCACTTATGCCCATTTTGAAGAGTTGAATCCTTCCATGGCATACTGGAAAAAGCTCTAAGGGATGCTGAGGCAGATAAGTCATAGATCTATGACATCATCTTAGCGGGTAGTTCCACTCACACTTCCAGGACTGAAACTTCTACAGAACATCTTCAAGGGCAAAGAGCTAAATAATATCCATTCTGATAAGGCTGTTGTTTCCGGGGCAGCTGTCCAGGACTGGTTATAGATGGATGTCATTCTCCTTGGTTTTGAAACTGCTGGCAGAAACAGAATACCACCACCCAAGGCTGTGCTGGTAAATGATTAACAACTAGCTCTTCACGGAAAAAAAAGAATATGCTCACAATATATTTTTAAGTTTGATCTGCATAATAACATTTTCTTGATAACTTTCTTCAGCCCAGGCAACAAACAAAACAATGAGTCAAGCCCTAATTTGTAGCATTTGCTGCTTTAATAATCAGCACACGAGAGCTGGTTTGAGCTGGTTGCAGTATTTCCCTGCCACCAATCCTAAGCAGACACAGACTTTTACACCAGCCTGGTGTGCTAATTCAGAGGAAACAATGACAAAGGATACAACCTACTAGGTAAGTCAGGGCTCACAGGAATTTCCCTGCCCCTAAAGCTGTTTCTCTGATTGAAATAATCTTTGACATTGATGCAAATGGCATCCCAATATATCGGCTATGGATAAGAGCATTATTATCAATGGCAAAGACATCAGCTGAGCAAAGACATTGAGCACATATGGTCAAGAAAGCTGAGGAATACAAGGGTGACAATGAGAAGCAGAGAAACAAGGCAGCTGGTATAAAAAGTGAAACTGAGGGGTTTTTGTTTTTTTGATCCTGGAGTTAATAGGAAGGAGGACTGCTTATGCTTTCAGCACGAAGACTATGGTGGAGTATGAGAAACTCCAAGGCATGACTAGTGATGAAGACAAACAGAAGAACAGTGACAACTGTAATGAAATAATCAACTGCTGAGAAGGAGGAACCCGAGCATCAGCACGAGTTAGAAAATGTCTTCAACCTATCACAACTAAGCAATACAAGAGTTCAGAGAGCATACCAGGAGGGGGAGGCATGTTTGGTGGATACTCGAGTGGTTTTGTGCCATGTCTGACATTTCATGACCCCATTTGGGGTTTTCTTGGCAAAGATACTAGAGTGGTTTGCCATTTCTTTCTCCAGATCATTTTACAAATGAGGAAACTGAGGCAAACAGGGTTGCCCAGGGTCACACAGCTAGTGTTGGTGGCTGAATTTGAACTCAGGTCTTCCTGACTCCAGGCCTGACACTCTATGCACTATGGCAGCACCTAGCTGCCCCTACCACTCAGGTGGAAGAGCAGTCTATATATAGAGCAGCTCTCCCTCCTGGATCCACCAGTGAGAAAGTTGACTAAATGCACCCAAAGAGAAAGCATTTCACACAGCTTCTTAAAAATGGAAAGATTCAAACCTGTACACAAGCCTTGGTACAATGGCAGTTTAACATTTGAGCTACTGTGCAAACCTGGCCATTCTGAATGCTTCCACGTGTACAAATGGAGAGAAAAAAGAATACTGTACTTTATCAGCGTGGTACACAAGGAGATGCAATTCTTGTCCTGAAGAATAAAAACAGGCACCATTAAAAAAAGAAAGAAAACAAGTGGAGTTGAGAGATGTAATGTCTTGTGCAAGGAAAAGCAAAGAGGCCAGTGTCACTGGGTCAAATACAGTTCATGGGAGGAGAGTAAAGTGGAAGAAGCCTGGAAAGGTAAGAAGGTGATGAAAGAATTTTAAAAGTGAAATTAAAAGCTTTTTTGTTTGTTTTTATCCTGGAAGTAATATAGAGAACCATAGTTTACTGAATAGGAAGGAGGACTGACATGGTCAGACCTGGGCTTTAAGAAGATCTCTTTGATAGGTGACCTAAAGAGATAAGAAAAAATACCAGGCTGCCCTTTATGATTTCAAATCATCTGTTCCAGATGAACTACATTCTTGGTTCAGAAACAACTGGCCTATGCGATAGTTGAGTCACTGACAGTGATATCTGAAAACTCAGAGAAAAGGAGAGGCACCACAGAACTAGAGAATGTGGTCCCAATTGAGAGAGAAAGAATATGAATGGAATCTCTAAACCAGAGGCTAATAATGAGTTTGATTTTAATTCCTAGGAAAATTGTAGAACATATTACTAGAGAATTGGTTAGTCACCACCTAGAACAGGAAGTAGTGATCATTAAAGGCCTGTGTTGCTTTGTTTTAGAATGGGCTAGACCAACATTTTTTGACATAGTTGCTAAACTGGCAGATCTCGGCATACTTCTGATAGCATTTACCTAGACTGCAGCAAAGCGTTTGATAAACTGGCATTATTCTTAAGGAAAAATGAAGAAACACAAGATAAACAGGAGTATAATCAGATGGAACTGGTTGAAGGGCTGGATTCAAGGAGAAGTAATCTGGAGGACTGTCAAGTATCTGTGCTCAGCTCTGTGATGGCTAATATTTTTATCAATGAGTTGAACGCAATTTGATACATTTACCAAATTTAGAGATGTCACATGGCTAAGAGGGCTATCTAAAACCCCAGTCAGGATTTAAAAAGATGTCAGGCTAGGGGCAGCTAGGTGGCACAGTGAGTAGAGCACCAGCCCTGGAGTCAGGAGGACCTGAGTTCAAATCCAACCTCAAGACACTTGACACATGTACTAGCTGTGTGACCTTGGGCAAGTCACTTAACCCCCATTGCCCTGCCAAAAAGCAAAAAAAAAAAAAAGTCAGGCTAGAAGTGCAGGCTGAATTTAAGAAGATATTTAATATAGATACCAAGAAGTTATTTAAGGATTTATTTATTTAAGGAAAAGGATTCCTTCTTGAAATGAGTACTTTTCAATTGTTTTAACTTATGGGATCACTTCAGCTTCTCTGCCTTCCCTGATCATCCCCCCAGCTCAAAGCCTTGTTATTCTCAACTTCTCACTCATATCCAATTGACTGTTCAATCTCATTTCAACCTTTGCAGTCCTCCCTCCTCCTAGTTCAGGTGCTCCTCACCTCCCACCTAGACTACAGTTAACTGCCTAGCCTTTGCTATCCCTGCTTTCCATCTCTCTCCACTCCAGCTCACTTTTCACTCACTTGCCCAAATGACTTTCCTAAAGTGTAGGTATCTGGCACTCAATTAACTCCAGTATCTCCCCATTACTTCTAGAATCAAATATAAAGTCCTCAGGTATTTAAAGCTCTTCACTACTTGACCCCTTCTCTAACTTTCCAATTTTCATAGACTTCTGTTCCCTCCACATACTCTACAATCCAGCCACATTGGCTGACTAGCTGTTCAAGGGGCAGGACACACCTATCTTCCATTTCTACCTTTGCACACAATGTCTCCCAGGCCTGGAATGCTCTATTTACTTCTATCTTTTCTGTTGACCTCAGCAACTAGTGCATTCCCCTATGAGATTATCTTTTATACCACATAAACTGATCTAGCCCTTATAAGTACATAAGGGCTACATCAGTCTATGTTCAGTCTATTTGCATTAAAGACTGTTTTTGCCTTTGTATCCCTAAGTTCCTGACACATAGTACATGCTCAATAAATGCTTGCTGAGTCATCAGTGGTTTCTTGATTCTGCCATAAACTATGGCTACAGTCTTTAAGTGCTTAGGGTTTTGGTTGTTTGACAGTGAAAACACCATATACCATAATGGTGTATGTATGCACTACTGAATATTGGCTACACCTCTAAACTGAAAAAAAAAATACATATACGTGTGAATATGCTGAAAAATTAACACAGAAGTTATTAACTGAAGTTATTAACACTCAAGTTTTATGTAAGCTACATTTGGTGCCTAAGTTTCTACCAATACAGGTATTCTATGTCAATTAGATTTTGGTTTAGAAGAATCATCTCTGTATCACACTTATGAGTATCTCAGATTTACAGATTTCTGGTAGAGCTAAACTATTTCTCAATCTTGAGAGATTCAGAAGGCCCCAAGTGTTCAGCAAGAAGTCTTTCCTGATTTCCTCACTACTAATGCCCTTCCTCTGATACTAACACCCATTTACTATTTGTCTGTCTATCTATATCTTGTATGTACACTAGTTCGCATTGTCTTCGTTAAAGTGTGGGCTTCTAGAGAGTAGGTACAGTCTCACTGCTTTTCTTTGCATCCCTAGACCTTTGCACAGCGCCTAAAACAAAGTAAACAATAAATGCTTGAAGACTGCCCACAGATGGGGGGGAGGGGGAACACTCCCTCCTCCCATCACCTTAAATCAGAAATATTTGAGTTTCCCAAGAATTTCAATCATCATGCCTTAATGAGTGAGTGAGCCCATTTTAGCCTAGAAAATTTATTTTCCGTCCTCACAGATCATTTTATGCATGGACTGGAGAAGACCATTTAGCTGAGAATAGGATTACTAGTCGAATGATGAGGCCATTTTGGGTAGTACTTAGCCCCTCAACCCTTTTCTCCCAACTTCCTCTGAAAGACAACATGTCTGATGGTTGTTTTAGGGCCCTGACCTAGAAGTTACATAAAAAGCTCTTCTTAGCAAATCCAACCAACCTACTTGTGAAAGTTGGTCAAGGATCAAAATATGGACATTTCTAATACTAGTCCTTCCATCGGTTTTAGAAGCCCTATCTCGTTAATAGGGACAAACGTAATCTTAACCGTTTGTACAAATAAGATAAGAAGGAGAGTGTCTAATATAAAATCACCCTGGTAATAAGTGGCAGGGTAAAGATTGCCAAGTCACATCCACGCTATGTTCTTTCTATTCTTCCCAAGCAATCAGGCATTTATTAAGGGTTTACTACGAGTCAGGTACTGAGGACACAGTATCTACACCCAAAAAAATGAAGCAGTATCTACACCCAAGTGATCAACTAACTGCATGGAAACATGAATTAAATCTCCATTCGCACAAATTAAAACCAAACTATAACCACGTAGGGCTTCAGTAGCAAGAAACTGCAACCATCGCAAACTTGCATCTACTAATCAATATCCTGATTCAATATTTCCGTGGTATTGATGTGGGGGCGAAGCTTTTCTAGGCGTAGTTACATTCCAGCGCGCCACTACCTCCACTACTACAGCTGAGAACCCAGGGACTGCGCTTCCCCAAAACAAAAATCAGACCAAACGTCCAAGACCTTATTCAGGTTCTGCAAACCACTCCCGATCTCCTTTCCACAGGTTTCGTCTGAGTCCCAACAAGAAGGGCTGGATTAGGAGAAGCAGACTCTCCCTCCCCACTCACCCCTGCTCCTCAAAAGTCCTACGCTGCACCCCATTGGGCAGCAGACCCTTGGCACCGTGGCCCCGAACGAGCGCAGCTCGGGTTTCCTCTTCCTGAGAAGGTTCCCAAACAAAACTTATTTTAGCAAAAAAAAAAACAAAACACAACAATAACCCAGGAAATGTGAAAAGTTTTCGCTGAAAGACTGGGAGTGGCTTTAAATATTTCACCCGAAGAGAGCAGGCAGCAGATTTTACACACACACACACTCACCCAAAACACTCTCAGAAAACCGCAGGGGATCAAATCAGCTCCCGGTGGGAGGGTGGGGGCTCCGGCTCCCCCGCCCTCCACCACCCAGACTCTCCCGCCATCTCCGCCCCTCTCCTTTTCCAGCCCCCAGGCTCTTCGGCAAACCCAATCCCCGACCGATCGGCTCCTCGGAAGAGTCTTAGTCCAGGACTGAAGCCTGGGCACCGAAGGCCCCCCCCCTCTTTTATTTCGGCCGACAGAGCTCCCCCATGGAAGAAGGTTCCATCCTTCCAGCCTCCAATAGGGAGAAGAGCACGTAAGACCCCTTCCCGTCCCCTACTCACAGTCCCCGCGCCGGGCGCACTGGGGGCGCACTAGGAGAACGAGCTCACTTGTCCCCTGCGCACCTGACTCCGGCTCGTCCTGGATCGTCTTCACGCGAGCAGGCGGCGGGAGAATGGGCTTTGCTGCGGCCACCGCCTTCTTCTCCCCTCTCCCCACACCCAGCCCCCGGGCATGCGCAGCACCGGTCCTAAACTGGGGTTCCCCCGGGCTGTCTCCCAGCCAGCCCTTTTCCTCCAAAGCGCTGTTCCCACCTGTGACCCAGTCTTCTCCAGGCGCGCGCAAGGCTCCGGGGACCTTCGCTGCTAATACTACAAAAGGAAGAAGGAAGGGAAGGAAAGGGGAAGAGGAGGGGGCGGGAAGGAGCAGGTGTGGCGCCACCGCCTCCAGTGACCCATTCACCTGAAACTCGGGGGAGGGGGGAAAAGGAGGAGAAGGAGGAGGCGGGCGGAGACAAACAGGTAGCTCTCCCAGCACATCAGTTCCGAGAGCTTAAAGAGACAGGGCTCAGTTTCGGCGGGCTGAGTGAATACCCTCGGGTTTTGCACGTTTAGATGACATTGGGTCTGCTGCGGAAGCGCCTTAACTGAGGCTAAGTCTCGTGGCGCTGTGGAAGGGGGCTTGGAGAGCTGTAGGCGTGATCACCCACAAGCCCTAGTTTTCCTGGAAGGGTGTGAGCCTCCAGACCTCTCCTGGGTCAAGTCTGGTATGCGCTTCAGTAGGAAAAGGGCTGCTCTCCCGAATGTGGTCAAAGAATTATTGGCAAAGAGAGAAGTATTGAACTGGAGGCCAGCTGTGTGAAAGTGACGCACCAAATGGTAGAAGAATCTTGAAGGGAGATTATTATTCTTAAAAATAAGGACCTGACCACCGCCGTCGTGCGAGGTTCCGCTTTTCTGCCACTTACTGTGCGACTTTAGGCAAGTCACTTCATTTACTTGTGACTCAATTTAATAATCTGTAAACTGAGGGGATTGAACCACATTTTCTCAAGGTCTCTTTCTAAGTCTGAAATCCTGTAGTGTTTGATTCTACTGATTTGGAGGTGGAGGGTTGTGGAACTTAAGGAAATAAAAACGATTTAACTTGTCTTCAAGTGATACGGTTGTTTTAAGGACCTAGGGGGAAAAAGTTACGATCGCAGACTACTGCTAATAGAAACGTGAAGTACCACGGGTGCACCTCCTCCATCCATCTTCCCAGTTTTTGTCGGTGACACCATGTTTCTTCCTAGGCTGGAAACCTAGTAATTGATTCTTCCCTTTTACTTTCTTCCCCATCCAATGACTTGACAAGTGCGGTACTACTTCTACAATCTCTTTCCCATCTGTCCCCTCTTTACTAACCCAGCTTCACTCTTGCTCAGTCCTCTCTTTACTGCTTCTTCTGGACCTTTCTGATAGCCTCCTGAACTCAAAGGATTTAGAACCGGAGGAGACCTTAGAAATCATCTAGTGGCCAACGAGCTCATTTTATAGATGAAAAAACAGTCCCAGAGCTCCTTGTCCCTTCCCACACAGGTAGTATAGAAATGGAGCCAGAATTCAAAATCAGGTCTTTTAACCCTAAATCCGGGGATCTTTTCACTGTATTTTTCTTTACAGTTTAGGGTGTTGTTTTCCTTCCTCAATCCTTCACTCTGCTATCAAATTTATCTTCCTAATTAGAGGTCTGTTTTTGATATTCCCTTGGCTCAAAATTCTTCAGTGGCTTCTCATTACCCATCCCTCTGTCTAGCTTTGAAGGCCCTTTACAATCTGGCTCCAACTTACTCTTCCAACATTGTTTCACTTACTCCCAATTCATACGCTCTGATCCCTTCCTGCAGTCTTCCACATCAATTCTTTTTAAAACTTCCTCTACCCCCGCCCCCCTCCCCCCAATTCACTCTGTCCTGCCGTGTGCTTATTGAAATACAGAGTGGGGGCACCCGCCCTAGAGTCAGGAGGACCTGAGTTCAATTGCAGCCTCAGACACTTGATATGTACTAGCTGTTCGACCTTGGGCAAGTCACTTAACCCCAATTGCCTGGCCCTCTCTGCTCCGGGAAAAAAAAAAAAGATGAAATATAGAGCAGAAAAGCTTCAAGTCACAGGACCTAAATTTAAATCCTCACTCTGCAACTTACTATGTATGGGACCTTGGAAGTCACTTAACTTCTTTGGAGTTCAGGGTACCCATATGTAAAATAAGGGGATTGGACTGTATGTAAAGTCCTTTTGATCAGGGCTCAACTCAGGTACCACCTTCTTTCATCAACCCTCTCCCCAGATGAAAGTGATTTATCTCCATCTCTCCTTTCCTCCTATTATAGTGTGTTTTTTGTTATTCTCCATGTATATATCATATCACCTCTAACAGATTGTACGCTTCTAAACAATGGGGACTAGCTTGTTTTTTGGAACTTTGTATCAGACCTCCAACAGTGCTGGGCTCACTGGTTCTTAGATCTAGAACGATCTAAGAGAAATGGCACTTAATAAAATGTTTGTTGAATTTGATAAAGGCCATGGAATCGCACTGAATTACTTCAAGCCACCTCCCTTCAAAAATTGATGCCTCTCGTTTGCATTACCACTATTCACCGATGTAACTGAGAGGTCTGAGCTCCTGTTTCTTATCCTAGATGATTTTACATGTGCAAAAAACAAAAACCAACAAAATTTGGTTTATTACAATTCTTGTCATTTTGCCTGCTTACATTGAGTCTGGAACTTAAATTTCATAAATTGGCCTTCACTTCCTGCTTCACACTTTAAGGTTTGTATTGCTAATAATTAAGTCTCTCCCTAATACCACCTAGAAGTATACACACTTCAGGGCGTAGAGAGGCAATTCTCTTCTGCCTTCAGTCTTTATGGATGGCATGTTGTGATCTTTCAGGAGGTACCACATTATGTAAAATATATATGAGGAACTTTAAATGATGACAGTATTACTGGGTAATTAATTTCATTGGAAATCTTTTCCATTAAAGTCATTACTGCAATTATATTTTTAATGCAGGTATGTATTTTTCCCAGATAGTGCTGGTTTAATTGTTATTATTAAGCTAGAAACTATCAAATTAATCCTTTAAATGGTAGCCTTAAGATTACTTTAATCATCTCCCAACATTCCACTCAGTTTGTATAATCACTCAATTGCCTCATATTTATAACCTGTCTTTTAAAAATCTTAAACTTTAATATTGTAAATACATATGCTGCGTAGAGAATAACCAGAGGAATTAAATTGATTTTTTAAACTTTGTGTCATTTTAGGAACAAAAGAATAATTTGTTAATTTAGCTATTCTGCTAACATGTTCTCTTAATATAATTCAATAGCCAAAACTGAATTGAATTATGTCAGCTTAGAGAGAAGTCTCTAAGAAGACCCCCTCCCCCCCGAACCGTTATTATTCTTGTTGTTTTAAAATTTTTTGTAAGTGTCTTAGAAGTATAGGTATTAGATGCCATGCTTATCAAACTTGAAGGATGTTGGAAAACAGAACTAGGATACAAAAATATATTAGGCTAAGAATATGGAACTGAATCTAATAAGATAAATTTTAATAGAGTTAAATACAAAGTCAAGTTTGGGTTCAAAAAATTAACCTCATAAAGAAACTGTGGCTAAAAATACTTCATGTGGAAAAAAATCATGGATGTGGGGAGATTAGCAGACTGGAAACTTAAAAAGAATCAGCTATGTGACACAGCAACCAAAAAGACTGATCTGCTCCAGGCTACATTAAAAAAGCACTGTTATCTGAACAGTGGAGGTGATAGTTGCTCCCATATTCTTGGAGTATTGTGTTCAATTCTGGGTGACGTATTTTAGGAAGTATTTTGACATGGCATAGCATGTCTAGTGAAGTGCAAGCAGGTCTCAAATGTACCAAAATACTCATAGTAGCACTTTTGTGGTAATGAAGTGGAAAGAAAGTAGGTGCCTGTCAACTGGAAATGGCTAAACAACTCATGTTACATGAACGTGATGGAATATTTATTATGGCACTGTAAGACAAAACAAAAATGAATTCAAAGAAGACAGGAAAATAGATTTAGTGCTAGAAGAGAACTTCAGCGTCATCCAGGTCACCCTTCATTTTATAGTTAAGGAAATTGAATCGCAGAGAGGTAAAGTGACTTTTCCAATGTAGTAAGTGACCAAGCCAGGATTTGAACCCAAGTTCTCAGACTCCAAATCCAACATTCTTTACACTGTACAGTCTGTATCTTAGGATGTGAATGAAGTAAGAAGAACTAGGAAAACCATGTACACAGTGACTAAAACAATGTAAATGAAAAGAATGAAACTGTCAACTGAATATTGTGTGATTATAATGACCAATGTCTTGGAGAAGAGTTGAAAAAATACATCTTCCCTTCTTTGTACAGGTGAGAGACACTTCATGTGGAATACTGTGTATATACATCAAGATGTTTGATGTTTTTTGGTTTTGCTGAATTAGTGTCTTTTTTTCTTTTTTAAATTCTTTGATGCGTGATGGCTTTCAAGAGAGGATCCAGGGATGTGTAAGAAATAGAAAAACCAAAAGATATTAACAAAAATAAGTTCAAAAATGTTAAGGTTTTTCTGTCAGTGGATCTCTTTGTAATCATTTAATTGAGGAAAGTAGAAGATTTTCAGAGGAAAATAGAAATGTGTTAATAAGTAGTATGTTCCTCCACGCTGTTATAGTGTAAAGTCAGTGACATGAGAAAGAGGAACAGCTTCCCACTATCCCATCTCCCATTGTGAATAGAATGACTGGTAATTGCATCTCAGTTCATGCGTATCTTTGGAAGTCACATATAATAATTAGTAGGGAGTCCTCCTGAAACTGTCACAGTTTTGTGTACCTATATATGGGGAAGCTGGAAGGAAATAATTTCTAAGAAAAGGTGATGAAATATGAGTAAACTTAATTACTCTTATCCCTGGGAGTAACCGGAATTTCACCCTATACAGTAAATGTATAAGGATTAGGATGCAGGTGTAGCCTGTTTCCCATTCAACTCTGGATTCACATAGATTAGTGTTCAATTCAGGGCAGTATTTTGGATAATTATATCATTTGGTTTTAGACAATTATAATTTTTTTACCTAGTTTCCTGAAAACTTTTAGAGTTCATATAAATTTAGGTTACCTTTTATTAAAAGATCAGAAACGAACCATATATTGAAATTTTACAAAAATTTGATTAGGACCAACTTGTAAAGCAATTGAAAAAAATCACTCCTTCCCGTGTGAGTGTAATTTCTTCACCAGTTCCCACCTGGGAAGGGTAGCTTGGAAAAAGGACTTTTCTGAGACTCACAGCTTTGAAATGAAATAGGGAAGGATGCCTCTGTCTCTTTCTGTCTCCATCTTTCTTTGCCTTTCCCTGTCATTTCTCCTCCTCCTTTTCCTTCTTCCTCTCTCCCCTTCTCCTTCTGATCCTCCTCTTTCTTCTCTTGCTCTCTTTCTGTCCTTTTTCTATTTTTTCTTTTCTCTCTCTTTCTTAGAAACTAGAATAAGGCAGGTAGCACACTTGAATATAGGTGTCTTTAATATGACTTCTTGAAAACCGCATGTGCCAGTTGTTATGCTTTTCTGGTTCATTTCTCCTATCATGGGAGTCCCAGGAATATGTTAGGACTCCCAGGTTCTATGACATCACCATTTCAGTACTGGAAGTTCTGTCATTTCTGATCCTGAACTTTTCTTCTTTCCAGAGCGTTCTTTCCAATTTCTTCCCTTGATATAGTTAGCTGGCAACATGGGTGCACTCATGTGGAACAGAGCCCTAGGGACTTCTCTCAAATCACTCTGTAAGTGTAGGTAGTTTGGGAATTCAGTCTATTTGCCACCTTGGGCAAACCTGTTAAAGGTCCTCCTCTCTGCCTAAAAGAAAATTTGTCGTAGCTGCAAATTATAGTGGATGTACTTGTAGAACTTGAGGTCCACATCTTAAAACATCAATTAATGTGCATAGAGTATTGTAAGCTTATAGGTCATGTGTAAGTATTTTGTACATGGCATTACAAGCAAATTACGGTAGACCAAATAAAGGTCATGTGCTATTATGTAGTATATAACATCGCATGTTGGGATTTTATACAAACTAACCATTAATGTATAATCTCCATTAGGAGATTCTGTGAAGGCCTATTCACATTTCTTGTGCAGAGCAATCCTGAAGAAGTGGCAGAGAGTTCAGTCCTGATAACCCCTGTCTGCTTTTGGTTCTTAAGCACATGCCTACAGGTGGGATTTTTGAGATTTTAAATGATGGCTTCACAGTTCTTCACAGATTTCCAGTAGTAGTCATGTTTCCTACAAACACTTCCAGTTCTCAGTGATTGTGGCCAGGGAGTGAGTGACTCTGCCTATTCAGGATCCATTCTTACCCATATGCTACCAAGTTGCGATAGAATTGGTACTTTCAATTGGCAAGCTGAGGCCAGTGTCTCCTAGCCTTTCAGATCCCTTCAGTAGTTTCTCCTCGTATCCTTCCAACATCTTTTCAGATAGGATGAGACCATCCAGATATATTGTGTACTAAGAAATGACCAACATGAAGAATTCACAGAAAGATGTACATAAACTGATGCAAAATAAAATAAGCAGAATCAAAAGAAAATTATATAGAGTGGCTACAATATAAATGAAAAAAGATCATGAAAAGGAAGTGGAGCTCTAAGCAAATGAAAAAACATGAGTGAGTGAATGAATGAATAATTAAAGCATTTATTAGGGGAAAACTATGGGAAATACACTATGCTAAGCACTAGGAATACAAATAGAAAGGGAGACAATACAGATAGAAAATGCTGTCAAGGAGCTCACATTCTAATGGGGGAGACAAGACACAATAGGTTTTCAGCTTCAAGTCCAAGGGAAGGACCTCAAGGTCTATAAGAAGCAGCAGCAAAACATCTTCTTTTATTTCATTTCCAATGATAAAACTGTTTCTGTTTCTGATGATGAACCATTTGGCAGTGCCAAGGACTTTTGTCTGGGGAAAATTCTTTTCCAGGTCTTCAGTATCTGTGACTGCTTAGGAGGCAGGGGCTATTGCAGAAGCAGATTAACAGGTGTCACATCTTCCCTTCCATCATGGTTGTTGGGGTTGGAAGCAGGGCTGGGGATCTGGGTACTACTCTCTCTAGGATTCTCACACTCAAGGTCCAGAACTATCTTCAGCAGGATCTAAGGACAGGTGGAGCCAGTGTTTTGACTCACTTGGCCCTCTCTGCCTCATGTTTCTCCCTCAGCATCTTCAAGAACTCCTTTCTAATCAAATGCCAGTTTTCATTGTTTTTCTTTGTTGTGGGATAAGGCTCTTCTGGGGAAATGGTACTTTTTTATCTCTCCAGAAATAACTGTGATGTATGGATGAAAGGCAGCAATAAAACATTTTAATTAAATACTGTTAAAATTCAACTGCAGTGACCTGCCTTGGGAGTCAGCGGGCTTTGCTTTGAAATCTTTGAAAGAAGGCCGAATGAATGCTTCCTGGGGATGCTGTAGAGTATTCTTTTTCAGAGGCGGATTAAACTAGATAAAGAGATCTTAATTCTCTGTGTGTGTGTATGATGGACTCCTTTGACAGTCTGGACATAGACATAGACAGTTAAAGTCTTTGGACCCTTTCTCAGAATTATGTTTTTAAATAATTGAAGGAAATCATAAATTTTAGTTAGAAGTTAGTGAAAGTAACAATATAAGTTTTCCCTTATCCAAGCTCATAGACGCCTGAAAGTATGCAGGCCTCTTGAAGGACCATGAACCCCAGGTTAGTACTCCGTGAGGCATCATGGAAAGTGGAAAGAGTGTTGGATTCAGAAATAAGGAGAGATCCAAGTTGAAAAAACTATGCTGTTGGACCTGAACTTCTCTGAGAATCCATTTCCTTATCTGCAAAGAGAAGTTAATAATATCTTCTAGGATTATGATAGGAAATGTTAGTAAATTGCTTTAAAAATCAGTGCACCTTGTAAATGTCAGCTGTTATTGTTAATATTAAGGTGCTGATATAAATTGCTCCTAAGAATTTCCCTGTTTTCTACCAAATACAACACCATCCTCCCAGGCTTTCCAACCTTGGAGTCACCTCTGTCTTTTCCCTCTCTATTGTGCCACACCCCCATATCCAAGCAGTTGCCACATTTGATCTATGCCTGTGATGCCTTTCCCATCCATCTGTTTCCCTCTGCTCATGTTGCCAGTACCCTCATCACCTCTTGACCAGTCCCAATTTGACAAACCTACTTGGACCCTCAATTTCTGATCTCTTCCATCTGCCATTCACATATGGCTACCAAATTAATCACCCTAAAGTACAAGCCTAATCATATGGCTCCGTGGCTCCTCTAAGATAAAAATTCCTCACCTTTTCAAATAAGTCCTTCACAAGCTGGCCCCAGACTTCTTTCCTAGGTTTATTGCTCAATGTTCCCTTGGAGAACTTGACATTCCAGCCAGACTGGCCTATGTACTGTTTCTCAGACTAGAGTCACATTCTGTACCCTGCCTTGGTGCTTTTATACATACTTTTACCTAGTCTTGGAATGCATGGGCTTCTCATTTCTGCCCTTAGAATTCTTACCTTCCTTCAAGGCTCCACTCATGTGGCACCTCCTATAGGAAAACTCTACTGATTCCTTTAATTTTTAATGTTTTCTCCCAACTGCTGAAATTATTATACACATACATATCTATTTATAGTTTTTATTCTCCTTGTAGAATGTAGCTGTTTGTAGGCTGGAATTTTCTTTCAGGTCGTCTTTGTATACCTAGCTCCTGGCACAAGTGCTTTACATGTAGGTTTTTCATAAAAGTTTATTTAACTTCTGCAATATGTGGCCAGCTACATGGAAGATTACATATTTTTTTCTGATCCTTATGACCTCTCAAACTTCTCCAAAATAGGAGTTATACACAAGAAATAAAGGAATTACAGCTATTTACACAATCTAAAACAACAAAAACATAAAGAGTTAATGACCCAATGAAGTAACAGAGAAGGCTAATCCTTAATCCCTAAAGTGCTCTCTTAATACCATTTCCTGAGAGCCAACTAACTATGGAAGGGCTGAACAAACCAAATCACCACCTTGCAACAAAACTCAACTCTGTTTTCCTTCCCTTTAACATGGAAAGCCAAAGGCCAGATGCTTTATCGACCTATGATGTCAACAGAGCAGCACATTACTGAAAGAGTGCTGAGGCAGAGAACTGAGAAATAGAGGGAATAGGGGCAGGGTACCAGCGTGTGTGGGAGGCTCCATCAACCTAAGCAAATGGGACTGGCATCAGTTGAGACCAGTTCTGTCTGCCTGTAACAACAATGCTACTTGCACACCAGCACACAAGAGGGCTGCTAGCACAAGTTCTTTGATCTGCTTTTCTAAGGAAAGCAACTTTAAGGGGTTAACAGTCTTACTTTAATTAAACATACACGTATCATTAGTTCAGGGGGAAAAGCCAGCACCCTAAACTTCAGAGAAAACATGAACAGAAATTATAAGCAGAAATTATATAAACAGAGCAAAATAACGCAAATCAGCAGGCAGGCTTCTAGCTATCTGTCTAAGACACTGCATACATAGTCATCAGAGAGAGAAGCACCAACATCTGGGTTTTTTAAAGGTCCTTGACAGCTACCCAGAGTCTCCTCTGGTCAAATCACACAACACTCTTCCAGTGAGTGAACCCCAAGCAAAATGCTAACCTAAGAGCATATATACACTTCTTCAGGATCAGAGGGCGTCACAACCCATGTGACCTAAGCCTTCCCGTGACTTAAGCAGGTCATCAAGGACTCCCTATTCAATCAAAGACTTTTTATTGAAACAAAGACAAGACTCAAAGGCACTTGATTGCCTTAGTGCTGAGAAGAACTCCAAAACAAAACACAACCAAAAAAGTCTCACCCTGCTTGCTGTTACCCCCATTATCCCCCCACCCCCCACCAAGTCACTTGTGGAAGACACTGAGGCAGGTGAAAAGTGAATTACCCACTGTAGGAGGAGGCAGTGTTAGCTTTGAGGTTTTGCCTCTGGAGATCTGCTATCAAAGCAGAAGGAGCCAGAAATTGAACAATAAGCAAATATAAGGATAAAGGCAAAGTTACCAAAAATCTAAGAAGAAAGAAAACTTAGTTCAAGACTTATAGCACAAATAGGACAGAAAAGGAAAATGACAACTGTTGGAGGGGGTGTGGGAAAATTGAGACACTAATGCACTGTTGGTGGAGTTACGAAATGATTCAACGATTCTGGAGAATAATTTTGAACTATGCCCAAAGTCCTATAAAACCATGCATATCCTTTGACCTAGCAATACTTCTCCTAGGTCTCCATCCCAAAGGAATAAAAAACAAAAAGGAAAAGGACCTATAGCAGCTGTTTTCTTATGGCAAAGAATTGGAAATTGAGGGGATGCCCATCCATTGGGGAATGAGTGAACAAGTTGTGGTATATAAATGTAATGGAATACTATTGTGCTATAAGAAATGACAAGCAGAAGGGTTTCAGAAGAACCTGCAAAGATTTACATGAACTGATACTGAGTGAAGTAAGTACAACCAGGAGAATATTGTACATGGTAACAGCAACATTGTATGAAGATCACCTATGATAGACTTAGCTCTTCCCAGCAATACAATGATCCAAGGCAATTCCAAAACTCATGATGGATAATGCTCTCCACATCCAGAGAAAGAACTATGGAGTCTGAATGCAGATCAAAGCATACTATTTTAACTTTTTGTTTTTTTTCTTTCTCATAGTTTTTCTCTTTTGTTCTGATTCTTCTTTTCCAACATGACTAATGTGGAAATATGATTAATAAGATTGTACATATATAACCTATATAAGATTGCTTGCTGTTTTGGGAGGAGAGAAGGACTAAAAAAAGAAGTGAATGTTGAAAACTTGAAAAAAAATGTCTTTACATGTAATTGGGAAAAAATAAAATTATTTTAAAAAATAAATTTCCAACTTTCCAGATCCCCCTCGCAAAAGAAAGAAAGAATGAGCAAGATGCTCTCAGAAAAACCTGGAAGGACTTACATAAACTAATGCAAAGTAAAATGAGTAGAACCTGGAAAACATTGTACACCGTGACAGCAATATTGTAAGATGATCAGCTGTGAATGACTTAGCTATTCTCAGTAATACAATGATCCAAGACAACTCTGAGGGATTTATGATGAAGAACGCTGTCTATCCCCAGAGAAAGAGCTGATGGAGTTTGACTACAGATTGAAGCATATGTAAAAGAACAAACAAAAACCTTACTGCATAAAAAGATAAACAGGGAAGATATTAGTAACAGAAGGTAATATGATCTCCAGATCATCTAAATGAATCCAGACGCCTGTGAATAAATATTACAAGACAAGATGAATTGGGGACAGCTAGGTAGCACAGTGGATAGACCACTGGCTCTAAGGTCAGGAGGATCTGAGTTCAAATCTGGACTCAGACCCTTGACACTTAATAGTTGTGTGACCCTGGGCAAGTCACTTAATCCCAATTGCTGGGATGGGGGGGAAGGGGAGGGAATGAATTGACACCTGAGGAGGCAGAGGCCCCTGTAGATTCCCAAAAGAGCATGGAACCACAGCAGGATGTTCATTAAACAAGGCTAGTAAAAGCAGAATTTATGGGCTGAGCAAGCAGAAATAATCAACAGATTAGAAAAAATTGAATCCATGTTGATAAACCTCACCAAAGAAACAAAAGAAAAACAACTGAGTGGGAATGCAAATATGTAGAAGTAAGGCATAATATGGAAGAAGAGAAGCAGCTCTAAAAAACATAATGGTTAAATTTGACAGTTCTGTTGATAAATTCTGCAAATGACAGAGAGGAAGACATTGAAATATAAAGGAAAGGACATTCAAATAGCACAAAACTGTGTTGCAACCACTAGAAACCAAAGGAGGGAACAGAATAGGGTGTTCCAAAGTAATGCAACAGTGACATAACCTTGTAAACTTGGGCCTCAATGAAAAAGAAAATTGGTGGTCAATAAAAAAAGAGGCGTTTGAAGAATTCCTACAAAGAAAATCAGCAAATTATTTGCTTTGCAAACACCTGAGACAAAAGAAATACAAGAAAGTTAAAACAAATAGAGCAACCAAGGAAGACATATGTAATAAAATAAACTACCCTTCATAAAAGGAAATGCTTCCTGGAATGGTTTACAATGGGAGTTGGGGGAGGGAGTAAGCCTTTAGTACCAGCATCTTTGACATAAGACTGAAGAGTGCATGTGCCAGGATCATACTTCTCTAGTCTCAATAGCTGGTTCTCCTTGATCCCTGTGGTCTCAGGAACATGCCAAGCAAGGACTACCGGATTCTAGGATTTTGGCATTGCAGTTTAATAAACCTCACACAGGTCCTGTGCACTAGTTTTTCCTCTTCTTTGAGTCCTTCACTTTCTCATCCTATGACAATCACTCGATGCTTTAGGCACACAGTTTAATGGGAAGTGCAGTCCTTGGGACTTTTATCTTTTTTTAAAAAGATTTTTCAAATATCTTTTGCTTTTATATTACCCAGATTTTTTTCCTACGTATCTCTCCCTCTTCTTAGAGAGCCTTTCCTTATAACAAAAAAAAATTTTAAAGAAAAAAAATTCACTGAAACCAACCAATACATTGAAAAAAAATCTGTCTTAAAAAAAAATCTGTCTTTATTTGCAATGTTCCACACCTGTTGTTCTTGATCTCTGCAAACTGGTGTAAGGAGTTAGTTTTGCATATTTTTTCTCTGGATCAAGTTTGTTCTTTATAATTTCATGATGTTCAGTTTCAATTGTTTTTTATAGTTATTCTTTCCATTTACAATGATGTAGTTATTGTATCTTTTATTTTCCTGACTCCACTTTGTATCAGGTCATGTAAGTCATTGCATGATTCTTTGTATTCATTTGTCATTTCTTAGAGCACAGTAACATTATATTTATGTACCACAGTTTGTCTAGCCATTTCCCAATGATGGGCATCTGTATTGTTTCCAGTTCTTTGCTACCATACAAAATGCTGCCATACATATTTTGTTTTGTTTGGAGGGGGGAAGGCAGGGCAATTGGGGTTAAGTGACTTGTCCAAGGTCACACAGCTAAAGTGTCAAGTGTCTGAGACTGGATTTGAACTCAGGTCCTCCTGACTCCAGGACCAGTGCTCTATTCACTGTACCACCTAGCTGCCCCTGCCATAAATATTTTGGCTTATATGAAGCCATTCTTTTTGTGAATGGCCACCTTATGATGTATGTCTAGCTGTGGAATCTCTGGATCAAAGATTATGGACAATTAATTTGTATAACCCCAAATTTCTTCCCAGAATGGTAGTGCCAATTCACAGTTCCATCAGCAGTACATTTGTGTCCCCCTCTTTCCCCAGCTCTTCTAACATAGACTTATTCCTGTCTCTTATCATCATTACCAGTTTGCTGGGGATGAGATGAATCCTCAGAGTTTTTTCATTTACATTTCTCTTATTGTCAGTAATTTCTAACATTCTCCTGAAAAATGCTTGTTCATGTACTTTGACCATTTCTCTGATGAGGAAGAAATTTCTCTTAGGGCCCAGGTATTCTGGAAAATGCAGTCTGTTCCCCACCTCAGCTACACCTGTATGTGGGATGAAAGACCCTCACCAATTAAAAGTTAATTTATAATAAGGAGCCGTCTCAGGGTGAGAACAGAAATAAATTTTATTCCATTCTCGAGCATAGGGCGTCCTCCGCTAGAACAGAGTAGAACTAGCAAAGGAGGCGAAGTACAAGGGGCAGAGTACCAATAATTATACCTAACATAAGAGAATTCCCGCCCCGACCCTTCTCACCATTGACTGGGAGGCAGGCTTACAATCTGAGCACAAAAGCTAGACAAAGAACTGGGAAATCGAGGCACAGAAACTCCAATTTCCATTCCCTTAGTTAATGATTACAACTGATGTGACATCTATAAATCTAAAGAAGGAGAATAGGATAAGGGGAAGGGGAGACCCTCTCCATTCTTTTACAGTACTTTTACAGTAAAGGAAAGCAGGTCACAGTGAGAACCATAAGAAAGAACAAAAAGTTTCAGGGTAAACTTTCCCAGAGGCTGAGCCATCAGACTGTCATAGCCTCAGAATTTTCCACTTCCCTATTTCCCTATTTCTTGATTTTTTAAACATTTCTTAGTATAGATATATATTTATACATATTTTCCCTGTGAAGTCTTCACATTTTATTACCTCACACAATCTGCTACTCTACTAATAAAAAAAAAGCCTATTATAATACATCTGGCTTAAAAATCAGCACGCTTCAGATCAGTGATTTTTTTAAAAAGTTGTAAGTGTGGTCTTATGGACTTGTGTGGACTAACTAACAAAATGATTGGAGACCTTGTGTTTAAGTATTTTGGTGCCTTCCTGAATATAGGTGGATAATCTCCACATCTACACTTTCTGTTATTCACTTATTTCAGTTATGTCCAACCCTTCGTGATCCCATTTGGTGTTTTCTTGGCAAAGATACTGGAGTGGTTTGCCATTTCCTTCTCCAGCTCATTTTTGAGGAAACTGAGTCAAACAGGGTTAAGTGACTCACCCAGGGTCACATAGCTAGTAAGTGTCTGAGATCAGATTTGAACTCAGATTTTCCTGACTCCAAACCTGGCACTCTATTCACCTCTATTCACTGAGCCACCTAGCTGCCCCACATCTACACTGCAAAAGCAAAAAATGGAGGCAGTTATTTGGAAAATTCTATTATAGGAACCCAAACACACACACACATACACACACACACACACACACACACACACACACACACACACATTCTTTTCTCAGCTGGTTAGTCTACATGAAAAGGATTTTTGCTTGAATTATCTAGCTATTTGTCTCAATTATCCATTTTACTTTAGTATTAGATAGCTGACCTCAGAAGTGACGTCATCTAGACATCTGGAGCTGGGGCTCATCGAGCTAAGATTTAAAGTGTACTAAAAGCACCTGCAGACTTTGAGCATAATATAAACAACAGCGCCTAAGTAGCAAGAATAGTTAATTGGGAACTATCGTCTGGCCCACTGGAATGATCTCCTCCTTGCCTACATGCAACAGCCTCCTCAGCAACAACCTTGCACCAGTATGCTAGGATCTCTGTCTCTACCTCTTCTGTTAAAATAGGATAGTTCCCCATATACCCTGTGAGCTGAGAATAACATTTCCTAACTGCTTGCCCCAGATAAGGTTTATGGTATTTTCCCTGCATGCAAAAAATCCCAGTTACAGCTCTGGACCTGCTTGAATGCTCCTCGAATGGAGAAAGAGAAGACTTTCTCACATGCTAATGCATCCTCCACTGTGCTATTAAAATGATTTCCCCAAAGTGTGGGTCTGACTATGTCACCCCTCACCCCACTGCCACTCACCTCCACACTCAGTAAACTCCAGTGGTTTCCTTTTAACTCGAGGATCAAATATAAATACTGCTGTTTGTCATCATAACCTGACCCATTCTTTTTCCAATCTCTTGACATGCTATTCCCTTCCACACACTCTTTGATCGAACCATACTGACCTATTTGCTGTTCTTTACCCATGATGCTCCATGTACCCTCTCTGCTTTTTCACTGGTTGCTCCTCATGCCAGGAATTCTGCCTCTTAGAATATCTGGATTCCTTCTAGCAGCTCAAGCAATACCTTCTTCAGGAATCTTTTCACAGTCCCCTTTCTCTCCCATTTGCTAGTGCCTTCACCTTAGGGTTACTTTCCATCTATTCTGTATTTACTAATTTATGTTTATATTATCTCCCACAAGCTCCTTGAAGGCAGGGTCTGTTTTTGCTTTTTCTTTATTTACTCAATTCTTAGCACAGAAATGCTTACTAATTGATTGACAACATAAAGTACTTTGCAAACATTAAAGTAATATATAAATAGTAGCTATTATGATGACAAGGGTAAAAGCAAAGATGACCAAAATGTCAACCTCATTTATTGTCTGATCTAATTTTAATCCTGATAGTCCTTTACCCCATAGCCCCACACTGAAAAGGACTAAAGTCTCTTATCCCTTATCATTGAGAATCCTGATGCCATCAATGCATTTGAGCTGGGTTGGCTGAAACTGATACACTTTAAACATATCGTAAAAGCATCTCTATTTTCAGTTTTTTAGGAGGTACATTTCCTTCATATTAGTTACAAATACACCAAATGAACTTGTAAATATATTTTATTTGCAGATTGTTTGACTGTGCATACATAAGTAAATACATTGTACAGCCTTAATTGTTTTATTTATTAATATACACACTGAGTTAAGTGACCTGTTTGGAAAGTCTTAGGCTTTGTTGTAGAGCTATTAAATCCTGAAAGACTCCCTGGAGGGTAGTAATGAAAAAGAGGGTAGTAACTTCTATATGAGTTTATACTGCAGAGTTTGTCTTTTGAAGATTATAGATTTCTATGATTTTGTTACCTGTGGAGGTCCTTTGTTCTTTTGGAGTATTTTGCAACAGCTAGCATTTATTTTAAAATAGACTCCGATAAAAAAAAAAAAAAGACAACCTGAAGAACTAGAACAGGGATCACCTGAAACCAAAGAGATAAGAGCCTGAGAAATGCAAATTACCTCCATTTATCCCTATAGAATATTAATTAGAAAGAAACTACCTTAACTAGAAAGAAACAGCCATTAGTTGGGGGGGAGGGGGAGCGTTATGCTAATTCCTTCTTTGATATTAGAAATTCCATGTGTAGGGCTCGGTCCCCCTCAGTTCATTCTCCGCATCTCCCCCCCCCACCCCACTGTCAGATTGGGTCCCCAGAGGGTGATTATTTCTTTCCTCAGGATTCTAGGACTAACCCTGAGGCGTTGTGTCTTCTAATACTATCACACATTTGCCCCAACTGGTATGTTTCCACCAACATTAATCAACCAGTTGACATTAATTAGTTTTTACAAAAAGATTTACTGAGAGGGGATGGCAAGGCCAGATATTAGAAAATGTTCCACAAACTGAGGGCACCTTCTACCCCTGTATACACACAGTCTTTGGGGAGAGTAGGCACAAACTTAATATAGGTAATACAAGTGTAGTGAGCCACACATATAGAGAAAATATGGAACCAAGGAGTAGCTCATAACTCTTGGTCCTGAGGAGCTGCTAGGGGGCCCAGTGGATAGGTAGAGCACTGGCCCTGCAGTTTGGTGGATCTGCATTCAAATCCTGTCTCAGACACTTACTTGCTGTGTGACCCTGGGCAAGTCACTTAACCCTGATTGCCACAAAAAACCGTCTTGGTCCTGGAAGTCCTGTTCTTTCTCCACAGAGTCCCCACAAAGGTCAATTTGGGGTGTGGCTGCTCCCTTGCTCAGCTGAGGTGGCTTTTTCCAGGATGTACTATGATCAAGCATGTTCCTCAATGGCTATGATGATCTCTGCTATTGACTCGTCTTGCTTAAGGCACCCCTGGTTCCCCCAACCTGGTCAAATTCATTAGTTCATAACCTGGTCAGTTCCATCCTCCATAATCATTCATTGCTGATCAGGAGAGAATAAACACAAAAATAGGCAATGTGCTTGCTCAGATATATTGTGGTGCGGCAGGAGGAGGGGATGGATGTACCTTGTGAGTTCTTCAGGCTCCCCAGCCAAGCAGAAAAGTTTTTGTCCCTCCATAGTACTGATGGGGTGGGATCAAACCCCTAAAAGGAAAAGACTATGTCTTTGGGTCTGCACCCCCAAAAAGAAAAGCCCCTGGACCTTCCCACATCGCCCATGACCCTGGTGTTCACCTGGGGCACTGAGCCCTTCCCAGTTAATCCTGATACTATTGATACTGTCAGTGTGTACCTGGCCCCACCTTAGACCACCAATCCTTAATTCCATTTAGACCCCTACTCTGTTCCCAGACTACTTGGCCACTCCTAGATCACATTGAGATCTCCCCACGGTCTTCTGTATAAAAGGTCTCCATCTCGCCTCCATTAAAATGCTCAGATTCCTTAAGAGTCTGACCCAGTTGTATTGGCGTCACAAATGCTCACATTCTCAAAATCTGGCCAATATCGCAGATTCTTAAAATCCCCCCCCCACCCCAACCAGTGTTCTAATACACCTTGTCTCTGGCTGAAAGAAGGCTTGGGTCAAATTCATTCAAGGCGGGATCAATATCATTTGCCCTTGAATGTTGGGGTTCCCAACAGACCTCAACAGTGCTACTTAAGGGGGCCACTTAAATCACTTTTGATTGGAAGAAGGCTCACCAAGCCTTCTTGTTGGATGGAAATTAGACATGTTGTCCATGCTCCGTATAACCCACCAGAAGGGACAAATCATAGCATCCTCTGAGTCTCTTCATAGGCTAGTCTTTCCATTCCACATAGAAATAGTCATCCTTTTAATCTCCATAGAATATGGATGACTCTTGTCTGCCAGCATTAGATTTCCTCCCCAATTTGCATGCCCTCTTGTAGGCCTGAGACATTCTCCACTACCCTTGTTAGAATACCCTAGTGGCCTTCAAAGCTGAACTCCTGTGACAAGCCTCTGGGACCCCTTTTGATTGTTACTCTCTCACCTACATTGTTTTGCATTTACTTAAATGTTGGAATGTTTTATCCTTCCAGTAGTCTATAAGTTCTTTAAGGGAAGGGACCACTTTTATTTTATCCCTAGTACCTAGCACAGGGCCTGCCACATAGTAGATGCTTAGTAAGTGCTTTTTGAATTGAATTGATTAATCCACAAGAATTTATTGAACATCTACTAAGAGGGTGGTACTGTACTAAGGCTATGGAAGATAGAGAGAATATAAGGGGCAGCTTGGTGGTACAATGGGTAGAGCGTTGTCCTTGGAGTCAAGAGGACCTGAGTTTAAATCTGGCCTCAGACACTTACTAGCTGTGTGACCCTGGGCAAGTCACTTAACTCCAAATGCCTCCAAAAAAAAAGGATACAGAGAATATAAATCACTCCCTTCAAGTAGCTGACAATTATATTGGAAAGATAGGATATTGAACTGAAGGATTTTTTAAAAAAACAACAAATGGTAATCTGTGATGAGCTTTCCTAAACATTGTTTTCCTTTATTTATCTCCATTTTGTTGTCTCCACCATCATTCACACTCCGGCCCCCTTCATTCTGCCTTCCATGCCTACCATTGTACTAAAGCTATTTTTTATAAAGTTGTCAGTGGCCTAATGTGTTAAAAAATTGTGTCTTGTTGGAAGAATTCATGACCCAACAAGGGATAGAGAGCATTACAAAATGGAAAATGGATAATTTTGATTATGTTAAACTGAAAAGTTTTTGTATAAACCAAGCCAATGCAACAAAGATTAGGAGGGAAGCAGAAAATTGGGAGAAAATCTTTACAGCCAGTGTCTCTGATAAAGGCCTCATATCTGAAATATGCAGGGAACTGAGCCAAATTTATAGGAATAAAAGTCATTCCCCAATTGAGAAATGGTTAAAGGATACGAACAGGCAGTTTTAAGAGGAAGAAATTAAAGATATCTATAGGCATATGAAAAAAATGCTCTAAATCACTATTGATTAGAGAAATGCAAATCAAAACAACTCCTAGGTACCACATCTCTCCTGTCAGATTGACTAACATGACAAAACAGGAAAAGGATAAATGCTGGAGAGGATGTGGTAAAATTGGAACATTAATACATCGTTGGTGGAGTTGTGAACAGATCCAGCCATTTTGGAGAGCAACTTGGAGCTATGCCCAAAGGGCTATAAAAATGTACATACCCTTTGACCCAGCAATACCACTCCTCCTAGGGCCATATCCCAAGGAGATCACACAAGTGGGAATGGGACCTGTATGTACAAAAATATTTATAGCAGCTCTTTTTGTAGTAGCAAAGAATTGGAAATCAAGGGGATGCCCATCAACTGGGGAATGGCTGAACAAGTTGTGGTATATGAATGTAATGGAATACTGTTGTGCTATAAGAAATGAGGAAGATATGGACTTCATAATAACCTGGAAAGACCTACATGATATGATGCTAAGTGAGAGGAGCAGAACCAGGAGAGCATTGTACACAACCACAGACATATTGATTCTGTGATGACTAACTTTGACAGACTTGGCTCTCCTCAGCAATACAAGGCTCAAAGACAGCTCCAAAGGAGTCATGATGGAAAAAGCTGTCCACATCCAGAGAAAGAACTGTGGAGTCTGAATGCAGATTGAGGCAAACTATTCACTCTCTTTCTTTTGGTTTTGTTTTTTCTTTCTCATGATTCATTCCATTGGTCATAATTCTTCTTTACAACTTGACTACTGTGTGAATAAGTTTAATGCAAAGGTTTATATAAAATCTATATCAGACTACATGCTGTCTGGGGGGGGTAGGAGGGAGGGGAGGGAAGGGAAGAAAATTTGAAACTCAAGAACATGTAGAACTGAGTGTTGTAAACTAAAAATAAATCTAATTTTAAAAAAATTGTGTTTTGTTCTGGTTCCCCTCACCACCTTCCTCTTCTTTAAGTCAGTATAGGAAGTTTATAATTAGCCAATATAAAGTAACAATAGAAGGAAGTAAAATTGTAAAAGGAAACCTAGAAGTCACATACAGACAAAAGTTCAAAGAAGTATAATTTGCAAATTGTATCATGTTTTAACTAAAATTCATATCCTGAGAATACATCCTGAGAATATATGCTAGTCAAGGAAAGTCCTGCTGTCAGAATTTTTTGGTCCTATGATCTGTAGACCTCAGATAAGCTCTAGATATCTGTGGTAAGACTAGCAGAACACCCAATGTTGCAGATGATTTTAACGTGATGTGAATATATTAACTTTAAAGTTTTATTGACAACTTAGAAATGATTTGGATATGTTAATTAACCAACCCCAAGATGGCATAGATAAGGGTTAGTTTGTCCCTAACCAAAATCATATAAATGGGTCCTCAAACTCCTGCCCCATCAGCCCTCCATCTCCTTCAGGTCTGCAGCTGAGTGCTCCCAACTCTAATCCATGGTTATATGAGTGACTTTCTGTGACTTTCCCCCTCCCATCCTCTTCCCCACACTGCCTGCCTTCCTTTACCACCCCATCCCATGTTCCCATGCCTTCTCCCAATTTACCTCCCCCTTTTTTGCCACTTGTCTCTAGTTTGGACACCTCACTGACTCAGTAATTAGCTGGTTCTGTTTGCTTTTACCCACACCCCTATCAGATCATTGCCTTGGCTCTGATCTAGTCTTGTTCTCACCTGGTTACCACCTCTGGTCTAGTCTTGGCCTTCTCCCTTTCCCCACCTTTCCGTGTTCCTTTCTCCCTGTGCATATAAGCAAGTGGGGAAGATCTGATCCACCATGGATACCAACCTATATGAACTTTCCAAGCAGCTTTCCTTTTCCTTCATCAGTCTGTCTGCCACCTAGGCTTCTGGGACAATTGGGAATCTTTGTTCTGAGTGCCAAACTTAGCCTTCAGGAATTTGTAGATGCACAGCATTTAATTTAGTGAGTAAATTAAATTGATCTGCCCCTTCTTGTTTTGATGGCTGAAGATATGAGTAAGGGGCTATCTAAAGATGAAACCCATAGAAAGCATATTTGGAACTCAGAAAGCAACTTCATTATACAAGTTCCTTTAAGGTCAAAAGCCATGGTAATTCGAGGAACTCAGAATAATGCCTGACCACCCATTGTCCAACACTTCTGAGCTATCAAATCTCCATGGCAATGACTCTAAGAGAGGGGCATTCTGTGCCAAGGCAAGGTCTACATTCCAAAAATTTCATACACTGTAAGGAGAACTATTTACTTTCTGAGCTCCCAGTGTGCATTCTATGGATTTCATCCTGAGATAGTCCCTTACTCTTAACCTTGGCCAGCATAACAAGAAGGAGCAGAGCAATATAATTTACTCATGGCATTGAGTAGTGAGCATCTACAAACTCCTGCAGGCTACCTCAGCATTCTGAGCAGAATGATTGTTCTAAATTGCCTCAGGAATGTTCCTCTGCAACATAATCTTTTCCCTGGTACCGTATAGTCTGTCCTTTAAACATGTTGTTTACGATAATAAGTAAGCTTAGAATATTTCCTTAACTTCCCTCTCTGTAAAAATGGAGGAAAAAATAACAGGAAACCATTTCACTGAATACAATGAAGAGGAATATTATAAATATTTATTCCTTTCAGCGCAACTGGGCAGAGTTGTCTGAAGGGCTACCAGTAATTCCTCTTATCAGTCAAAAAAAGCTGAGATTTTGCTATCCACCTCCAGAGAGAGAAGTGATGAACTGAGTGCAGATTGGACCATATTTTTTTCCTTTTCTTTATTTTTCTTGCTTTTTCTTTTTGCAGCATGGCTAATGTGGAAATAGATTTGGCATGACACCATATGTATAATGGGTATTGTATTTCTTGGCTTCTCCATAGGTGGGGGAGGGGCTGGAAAGAGGGAGAGAATTTGGAACTGAAAATAAAAGGAAAAATTAGAGAAAAAAAAAAGGATGATTCTTTGAACTTGAGGTGTTCCTAGTATCAGGGCTTGGAATGTTTACCTGCTCTGGGTAAAAGTAGAATGGAGGTGTTCAACAGGCATTTAGTTTAGCTGGAGCTGTAGAATAACCAAGAGGTTGCCAGCTAACAGTTTAAAAGTTGATCACTTGGTTGTTTTCGAAGGGGGGGAAGGCAGGGCAATTGGGGTTAAGTGACTTGTCCAAGGTCATACAGCTAGCAAGTGTGTCAAGTGTCTGAGGCTGGATTTGAACTTGGGTCCTCCCGACTCTAGGGCTGGTGCTCTACTCATTTCGCCACCTACCTGCCCCTACTAAGTTATGTTCCATCAATAAAACTGCACTTTTTGTGTTTAGAGAATAAGGATTAAAAGTATGATCTCCAGAACCTGTTAATTAGTTTGACTTGTGTTCCACCTTACAAAAATTTCCTGTAAAACAGGCAACTCACCCTAAGAGTAGGACATTACAGGCTTGTACTAGTAGGGCTGGCTCATAGCAGTCTGTGAGAAGTGATTGTTAAATATTAAGTGTGAGCATTTTTTCCTTGGGAATTGGGCTCAGGGTCAGGAAGACTCATTTTTCTGAGTTCAAAACCTACCTCAGATACTTAACCAGTTATGTGACTCTAGGTGTTTCACCCTGTTTACTACAGTTTCCTCATCTGTAAAATGAGCTGGAAAAGGAAATGGCAAACCAGTCCAGTATGTTTGCCAAGAAAACCCCAAATGGGGCCGTATTAGCAAGGCAATAATCACAAAATAGATGACAATTGTCAAAATGCCTATGTGGAGACCCTCCATATAGAAGGTAGAAGAAGTAAACCATTTATTCAGACACCAAAGAACCAGATACCAAAACCAATAAGCCCAATCCATCACAGCAGCAAAGAATTCAATACACAATATCACAGCAGGCAGCCAAGCCATCTCATAACTTTCCCGCCCCCTGCTGGAGCTTTGATACCTATAATCACTCACAGCACAGCACAGCACAGTCTGCTCTTTCCCTCAGCTTTAACTGTTCTCTCAGCATTTCCTGTGACACACTTTCCTTTCCCTCTCAGCAAGCTCCTCCCACCACATGTGACTTAGGCTTCCTGTGACATAAGCAGGTCACATGGCCTATTAATGGGTAGGAAAGATCTTCAAATCTAAATTGTCATTACCGGGGTCACAAAGAAGACATGACTAAACAACGACAAAAATAAATTAGGGCTTGATTGTTTAGACTTAAAAGAGTGATGGAAAAATGTTACTGTAGAAGACAATGCCATTTCATCCTTGCACCCTCTTTTGAATATACCCCCTTCTTAACTCTGACACTGACACTACTGTAGTACAGGCCTTCTCACCTCACAATTGAAATAATCTGCTGGTGGGTCTGCCTGCCTCAAGTCTCTACCATAAAGATCTGTCCTTCATTCAGCCAGTAAAGTAATTTTCCTAAAGCACAGGTCTGATCATGTCACTCCCCTTTACTCGGTAAACTCCTGTGGCTCCCTATTGCCTCCAGGATCAAATACAAAATGTTCTGTTTAGCTTTCAACCTCTCTAGTCTTCTTACACCTTAATCCCCACCTCTTACTCTTAAATCTGACTTTGGCCTTCTGGCAAGTCATTCTATCTCTTGCTTCTGGGTATTTTATTGGGTTATTTCCCAAGCCTAGAATGTTCTTCCTCTGAGATCTGTATCGATGTTCTTCCAACTGCCAAGTCATAAACCAAGCAAACAGCATTCTTCTTTCATTGATAGTTAGGCTAATCTCTTGTATAGTCATGAATCTCACAGAGTGGGTTTGACAGTCAGTCAGCTTGACAGCTAGTATTTGCCTCAGGTGCTAGGCTAGTCCCAGTCCACCCAGGAGGTCTGTATATGCCCCACTAAGTTGAGGTGCTAAGTGCCATGCTTTCAATGATTCAGAATCCCTCAATCTCACCTTTCTCTACCAGGTGGTGCCAACTCATTGTTAAAGGATGTGTGAATGTGTGGACCTACCCATTTAGAACTCTATTTAGAACCCATTTAGAACAGGCCTCTACCTGATTAAAAAACACACACACACGCACTTCCTTCACTGATTTCCTTTATATCAGTGAGCATCAGTCAAGTGATGTTAATATAATGGTCCTACAAGCTTGAGCTCCTCTAGCTCCCTTTCTCTGTGTGCTGTTTAGTCGTTTCTGTTTCTTTGTGATCCCGTGGGCCATAACATGCTTATGCTATGCATGAGGTTTTCTTGGCAAAGATACTGTAGTGGTTTGCTGTTTTCTTTTCCAGTGGATGAAAATAAGCAGAGGTTAAGTGACTTGCCCAGGGTCACACAGCTAGTAAATGAGGACAAATTTGAACTCAGGTCTTCCTGATTCCAGGTCCAGCACTCTATTCACTGCTCCATCTGGGTGCTTCTTTTCCCTATATGGGTATAAGGCAAAAAATAACCTCTCTATTCTCCAAGTCCCCTTTCTGGCTCTCTGTACATGGATAGCTGGGACTCACCAGAGCCTCTAGATGAGATTCCAATGGACTGGTCCCTGAGAAGTGCATTATCTCAAGTACCACTTAAAGCCACTTTAGGAAAAAAATGAGATTCAAGTAGACTGGTCAAGGAAATACCAAACTAAAAGGGGTCCCTACACCAAGGCAAATGGGCTGCACAATGGAATGCTGTTGTGCGTAGATATTGGAAAAACTGTGAATGACCCCAGCCCCCTTGTCCTTGATTACCTCACCTTTGTGTCCATCTTTCCCTGATTACCTCTTCTCCCTGTCCAAGGCAGGTTTTCCTCTATAAGAATCCTTAGCTACCAGGGGTGGGGAAACTGTGGCCTTCTAAGTCCTTGGATACGGCCCTTTGACCGAGCCCAAGTTTTACAGAACAAATCCTTTTATTAAGGAGGTTTGTTTTGTGAAGTTTGGATTCAGTCAAACGGCCACATTTGAGGACCTAGAGGGCCACATATGGCCTTGAGGCCTAAGGTTCCCCACCCCTGCTCTATGGAGTCCTTCCTGTAAAGTATTATTTTTAAATATTCTGCTATAGCCTGACATTAGAATGACTGATCAATTATTCAACAAGCTTTTATTAAATGCCTATTATGTGTCAAGCTCTGTGCTAGGTGCTGGGGATACAAACACACAGAAACCCCTACCCTCAAGGAGCTTGTATTCTATTGGGGGATACTAAATGTACACACGTAATTAAATACAAAATATATTCAAAATAGATAGAACAAAATTTGGTACGGGAAAGGAAGCACCAACTGCTGAGAGTTTGAGGAAGATGGTGTTCGAGCTGTGTCTTGAAGAAAACAAGGAATTCTAAGACTGGGAGGTAAAGAGTGGTGTGCATTCAAGGCAGCCACAGAAGAAAGCTTGTGTGGGACTCAGGACAAGGGATTAGGGCCTTCAGTTCACCTATGCACCAAGACACCAGGACCTAACCAGCACTGGCATTGTGCCTTCCTGCTCAAGGCTCCACAAAATTCCCATCCCCTACTGCCTCATTCCTTCTCCCCCAATTTCCACCTCTTGCTCAAGGAAAAATAATCAAATAAATTCAAATCAGCATTGCTATTGTTGCTGGAAAGGGTGTGACTCTATTGCTTTCATGGAGCAGCGAGCTCCATTCACAGTATCTTGACTGGACTGAAGCTCACATTCCTTGCCATCACTCCCCAGTATGTGTTGTTTCCCCTGCTAAAATGTTAGCACCTTGAAGGCACGGACGGACTGTCATTTTAAAATTTGTCCTGCCACGGTGCCAAGGGAAACGGAGGCTGGTAATAAATGCAAGTCAGTTATTCTTTCTATATGAAGAACAGCCAATGGGTCACTTTGGCTAGAATGTAGAACTAGTGAAAAAGAGTAGTGTATAATTAGCCTGGAAAGATAAGCTGGAGTCATATTGTAAATGGCTTTAAATGCCCAAAGTGGAGTTTTTATTTTATTTTAGAGACAACAGGAACCCAAGAGCTTTTTCAGTGGTGGAGTAACAGAGTCCTACCTCTGCTTTAGGGCTATAATCTTGCCAGCTTTGTAGAGGATAGATTGGAGAGGAAAGGGATTTGAGGAAGGGAGACCATCGTCTAAACAAAAGATGATGGTCTGAACTAAGGTGGTAGTGGAGTCAGTTAAGAGAAGGGGTGTGGAGGTAAAATTGATGAGGCTTGATTGTAAATAGGGGGTAAGGGAGAGAGAACAGATCATGATTCCAAAGTTGCAAACCTGTGAGACTGGAAAGATGATGGTACCTTCAACAAAACTAAGGAAGTTAGGAAGAAGGATAGAGTGCTTTGGGGGTGGGGGGAGATAATCTATTTTGTACACTTGGAGTTTGAGATGGTTATCAGTGGGAGATATTGAATGAGCAGTTGGTGATATGGGATTGAAGTTCTGGAGAGAGACAGACTGGGTGCATAGATCTGGCAGTTGTTCACGGAAAGTTGACCATTGAACCCATGGTAGCTGATAAGATCCCTGGGAGAGGGCACAGAAAGAGAAGACAAATTCCCTATCCAGCCTTCAGGGTAGGGAACAACAAACAAGACACATTTGGTATACCCGCAGTTAGGAAGAGGAAACTGGATAATGATCCAGCAAAGGATCATAGATAGATACAGATATCTAAGGATAGATATAGAGAGCTGGTCTGTTGAGTCCAGCTCATTTTACAGATGTGGAACCTGTGGCCCATGGAGATGAAGTGACTTGCCCAAAGACATGGAAGTAAGTAACAAGCATGAGAGGGAAGATTTGACTCTGGATTCCCTCAGTCTAGAACCAATACTTTTTCTCTTATACTGTGCTGTCTGCTGAGATTAAGAACTAGCCAGAAAGACAGCTAGATAATAAAGAGAAAAGTATCATGAAAACCCAACAAGGATAGACTATTCAGGAGAGTGTGGCCAAAATTGAGCAATTACTTTTACGCCAAAGGTATGATTTTCTCTGGAGCCTGGAGGTGGCAAGGATTCGAAGGAAAAGAAAAATCCAGCCCATGGTATTAAAATATTGAAAACATTTACATTTTTTAAAAGAAAATTTTAAAATAATATTTTCCCTAATTACATGTAAAAAACCTTTTTTAACATTCATTAAAAAAATTTTTGAGTTCCAATTTCTCTTTCTCCCTATCTCTTCTCCCCACTCCACAAGACAGTAAGCAATTTGATATAGGTTATACATGTGCAATCATGTAAAACATATTTCTATATTACTTATATGTAAGAATACAGACCAAAAAGAATCCAAACAATTTATAGTCATATAAAAATGCTTAAAAGCATTATTGATTAGAGAAATACAAATTAAAACACTATAAGATATCATTTCACACCTATCAGATTGGCTAAAGTGATTAAAGGGGAAAGAAATATTTGAGGGGATATGGAAAAATTGGGACACTAACTCAGTCACTGTTGGTGGAATTGTGAACTATTGCAACCATTTTGGAGAGCAATCTGGAGTTATACCCAAAGAGTTATTAAACTGCCTATACCCTTTGACCCAGCAATACCACTATTTGGTCTATTTCCAAAGATGATTAGGGAAAAGTAAAAGAACCTATATGTTCTAAAATATTGATAGCAGCTCTCTTTGTGGTGACAAAGAATTGTAAATTGTGGGGATGCCTGTCAACTGAGGAATGGCTGAATAAGTTGCAGTATGTGATTGTGACAGAATACTACTGTGCTATAAGAAACGATGAGCTCCTTGATCTTAGAAAAATGTGGATAGACTTGGATGGAATAATGAAGAGTGAAATGGGCAGAAGCAAGAGAACACTGTATACAGTAACAGCAATATTGTTTTAAGAACAATTTTGAACGATTAAGTCATTTTGACTATTCTAAATACCCACATTAACTACAAAGGATATATGAAGGAAGATGAGATGCTGTGTGCATCCAGAGAAAGAACTGATAAATAGAAGTATGTATAGAACATAGCTTTATGTATATATACATATTTGTGTCTAATGGTAGCTATCTCTGGGGGAGGGAAGTGAGAGAAAAAAAAGGAAAAAAAGAAATTTACATATTAGATTTGCTGTCTCATGTGAAATCTATTTTTTTCATTCTACTATGTTATGGAAATGCTTATTTTATTTCGTAAGTTAAAAATAAAATAAAAATTTTAAAAACACGAAAAATAGAGAAGGAAAAATAGTCTGCTTCAATCTTCATTTAGACTCCATAGTTCTTTCTCTGGATGTGAATAGCATTTTTCATCATGAATCCTTTGGAACTGTCTTGCGTCACTTTATTGCTGAAAATAGCTAAGTCATTCACAGTTGATCATCATACAATATATTAATATGTTACTGTGTAAATTTTTTATTTAAAAAAGTATTAATTTTTATGCTTCCATGAAAAGGCATTTGATTATCTTTTTGTTTTCTACCTTTGTCATAATGTTTCTCAAGTATCATCTTGCATTATCTCATTCTTATCAGCTCAGTTTTTATATTTTTATCCTAGAACCTGGGCAAACCTGAATCCCAACAAGGGAAAGGTTACCTTAAGAGTGTAAACTCAGCCAAACATAGCCTCTTATAAGAATCTTCTAGACTCTAATATGGTTTTAAAGGAATGTTGCTAAATTGACTCTGGCCATGAACTTGAAAAGTCACCTGCCAGGCATTTTGGGCTTCTTCTAACCCAGCAAGTTCCCAAATATTATTTCCTATAACTCCTTTGGGCACTTTGTTAAATTTCACGTTCTTACATTCTGTGTATATATTTTTAAAAAATAAGTTTTTATTGTTATTTTCTCTTTCTTATGGCACCATAGTATCCCATGCATGCTTAATCCTCCTCCTCCCTTACAACAAAACATATTTTGGGGGGAGAGGGAAAAAAAGTCAATATAACTGATCTACATATTGAAAAAGTCCAAAAACCTGTGCAATATATAACATCAGAGGTCCTGCCAACTCCACAAAGGGGTAGGTTGGGATGTGGCTTCTCATATCTCTTCATTCTGAGTTCTGTTTGGACTTTATAATTTTGTTACATTTACTTTTAATTTTCTGGTGTCACTGTTCTTTTCATTTATATTTTAGTTATTTTGTGTATCATTTTCTTGGCTCTGCTTCCATGCTTCACTGTATTAATCACATACATCGGTTTTTACAGCATAGTAATAATCCATTACATTCATGTACCACAATTTGTTTAGCCATTCCCCAACTGATGGGCATCTGTTTTGTTTCTAATTCTTAGCTTTCACAAAAAGTGCTGCTATATATATTTTGGAGTGCATGGGGATTTTTTTCTTATTAATTGCTTCCTTAAGAGTATAAACCCAGCAATGGAGTTCTGGTTCATGAATATTTTAGTCACTTAGTTTGCAAAATTCCAAATTGTTTTCCAAAACAGTTCTACCATTTCACAGCTCCATCAACAATGTATTAGTGTACCTATATTTCCACATGTTGACTCTTGCCATTTTTTGTCATTTTTGTCAATTTGCAAGGTATAAAGTGAAACTTTAGGGTTGTTTTGATTTGCATTTCTCTTATTTCTAGTGATTTGGAGCATTTTTTTCACGTGGTTGTGAATACTTTGCAGTTCTTTTGAGAACTGTTTATTCACATTCTTTGGCCATTTATCTAGTAGGGAATGGCATTTAGTTTTATGTCGGTGTATATACACACATACATGTATACACATGCATACATACATACACACACATAGTTTATGCATGTTAGATGTGGGACAATGAGTTGGTTCAGTGGATAGAATGCCAGGCCTGGAGTTAGGAATATCTGAGTTCAAATGCAGCCTCAGATATTTACTGTGTGACCTTGGGCTAGTCACTTAACCCTATTTGTCTGTTTCCTCATCTGCAAAATGAGCTGGAGAAGGAAATGACGGATCACTCCAGTTTTTTTTTTTTTTACCAAGAACCAGGGTTTTAGTTTTATTTGGCACTTGCTTTTGTTTCCAATTTGTCTGTTTCCCCTCTAATTTTTAATATGTTCTCTTTTGTGCTTATTTTAAGTTTATTTTCTAAGTTTTAAAATGCATATCCAGTTGATTAACTCTCTCTTGGAATAGTCTTGTGTTATTTAAATGTCCTTTCCTTTGCACTTGAAGGTCTTTCTACAGATGAGTAGGGTTTTTTTCTGGAGGCAACCTGTGAATTCTTCCAATTAGAATTTCATCTTCTATGTTCAGAAGTTGTGGGTAATTTTCTTTTATTTCCTTCATTGTGGCGTTAAGGGTTTTCATGCTGTCATGTTCTTCTGGGATATCATCAATTTGTTTGTATGCAGCTGGTCTTCTAGATCAGTGTATTTTGCTTGTATAGTGATCATTTTTTTTTCACATTATTGGTTTTTGCTTCTAGTCTGTCCCGCACTTCTATTTATTTACATTCACGATCTGTTGTTCTTTCTTTTATTTTTTTGGTGAGGCTTGCAGATGCAGGTTCAAGTTTTTCTATTCTACTCATCATTTTTGCCGTGTAGAACATAAATTCTGCTCTCACAATTCTCATTTCTCTTTTAAACCACTCAGGAACAGCATGTTGTGGTTCCATATTATCCTCAAATCCCACAGGGTCTGACTCATAAAGTGTCGGATGGTTTTCCTTTATTTTGCAGTATTTATTCATGTATGCCTGAACTCGTTTACTAGATCTGGAGGCCATATTTCCTTCTGTTGTTACCATTTTTCCTGTAGACTTATCTGTTTATATTCAAAGTCTTTGAGTTTTCTTCCTGAAATCTTTGGTAATTTTAGTCTTTTCCTTCCCTTATTTTCCATATCACTTGCTTTCTCACTCTAGTTTCCTTCCCTGCTTATAGTGATTTCCTTAGGGCTGGATCTCAAAGTATGTGTAATTCATGGTTCACCAGCCCAGGTCTCTGTCTGAATTGATTTTTGGGTAGTTACCTTGGCCCAAGCTGGGTGTTGTGCTCCTTCCTTCAGGCTTGAGGAGTGCTGGAGGGCACCCCACCTTCCCGCCCCATACACACACTATGTTCTCTCCTGCTGGCCTATACCTCTCTCTGCATTCCTCAGTGCTTTGGCCTGGCATGACCAGTTCAGAATTTTGTAGCACCGGTGCTTCTAGGTTGCAATCTCTTAGCAGTCCCCAGAAGACTGTTGCTTCTGAGGGGTTGTTGCCAAGCCAACTGTTGGGTCTACTAGTGTGGTTTCTCTGCTGCTCATTCGGAGGTGGGGAGGGGTGCTGAGTGAGTTTGGGTCAGTCAGTGTCAGCTTCTCTTCCCCTTCTCTCTGCTTCCGTTCCTCCCCCTCCCTGCCTCTTTGCTCCCTCCCCTTCCCTTCCTCCTTGCCCCCTCTTCCCCCTCCTCCACCCCACTCATCCTTTTCCAGAGGGGTGTTTCCCAACTGGCTGTAGGGTCTACTGGTGTGGTTTCCTTGCTGGTCATTCAGAGGTGGGGGAGGGGTACTGAGTAAGCTCCAGGTTAGTAAATGTCAGCTTCTTCTCCTCGTCCTCCTCCTCTCCCTCCTCCTCCTCTTCATCTTTTACTTTTTTTTTTTGAATTCTGGGTGTCCTAGGCTTTAGAGACACCTCGTGTTCCTTTATCTTTATTGCATAATTTCTGTTTTGGAGTTTGAGAGGTCATGGAGATTGGAGAAATTGTCTAGTCCACTATTTTGTTGCTCACATGACCCAGAACACTCAAGGTATATTTAAAACCTTCTGTTGTCCATGATTCATGATCAGTACTTCTTCATCCTTGATTACGAATTCCCTTTCAATGCTTTCCTGCTCACCCTGCCCCAAAGTAATTAGAAGTAAAAATTCCTTTTCCTTATCTTCCATCATGTGGCAGTGATGAGGGTTTGGGGTGAGAGGTGCTCGACACCCCAAAGTACCGACACGCCGGGTCCTGCCGAAAGAATTCGACTCAAGCCTTCTCAGCCAAGGGAAGGGATAAAGTTTATTAAGAGTTAGCCAAATAAGCCTGCCCCGAGAGATCCCACCCCTTGCGACGCCTGTAAGGAAAAAGGGCCAGACCCATCTGAGCTAGATTGGTTCTGACCAACCTCACGGAGGCAAGATGGAGATTATATACACAAAGGTTGTGGGAGGGATTGAGGGGTGGTCTGGGGTGGCCAGAAGAGGGGTCTAGGGAGGGACTTAAGGATGAAGTCAGACTCCCGGGTGGGGGAAATAGCTGAAGGCTATATGGAAATGACAGACCATAAAGGGCTAGGGTAACAGAGCTAGGGTATAGATATTTTGATCAGGATTAAGGATGGGAAACAGGATTAAGGGTGGGAAACAGCTGGACAATAGAGGACTGGGCAAGGTAGGCATTTGGGCTTAATGGTTATAGCCTCAGGCCAAGGCCAGGTCGAGTGGCAAGATTCAAGGAGAGTTCAAGGGTTCAAGGGGTTCCCAGAGACTGTGCCCTCATCATTCCCCCCTCAAACAAATGGGACCCAAATTCTTTTGGGGTCAGGGACGAAGGTCTCAGCTTCTGGAATTGCTTCCTGCTGACAAGGGGCGTAGAGCTGGCTTGATGGGTCCAGTTCAAGGGGTGCACAGTCATCTGGAAGTTGATGGCTTGGAGACTGGAGGAGACAAACCTGGCAAGGAAGTTAAGCAAACAACAAAACAGACAGTACAGGAGTACAGAGAAAGGACAATATCCCTGGTGGGAATTAAAGATGACTATTTCATACCTAGCTCCCCTAACCACTTGTTCTGCTTCGGGGTTCAGGAGTGTGTAGCACGTCCAAATTAGGTCGGGGATATATAAGAGCAAGGTTTGATGTTTGGTGAGCCTGTGGTTAGCCAGGCACTGGAGGCCCTCTGCTTCCAGGGTGCTCTGGCAAGGCAGAGCTTCTAGGGGCTGGTCTGCTAGAGGCTTAGAAGCTTCCTCAATTGGAATGGCTGTAGCAGCCAGAGAATCTAATTGTTTTGGAAAACAGGGGTCAGATCCTAAGGACTGGATTAGAATTCCCAAAGGCTGTCCTCTCCTTCCTTCAGCAGAGTGAGTGAAAGGTTTTTCTAGATTAGGTAAGGCTAATGCTGGAGTGGTGGTCAGTTTAGTTTTCAAAGTCCCAAAAGCTTGTGCTGGGTAGGGGCCCCACTTTAGAGGGAGTGAGTCAGGGCCTTGAGTGCCAATTAATGGTTGCAGTCCCTCCCAAGCCTTGGGCTTAATTGGATAATGAAGGCAATGGAGGGGAACTATGGCTGGGGTGGCAGAAGTAGCTTGCCCAGGAATTCCCTGATCCCAAACAATTGGCTCAACCCTCTCCCACGCCTCTGGGGGAACATGGGGAGGTCTGGGAAACAGGGGGAAAAGGGAGTTATGAGGTTTAACTATAGAAAATTGGCTTCCCAATTTCACCATCAGGTCCCTTCCCCAAAAGGGGGCAGGGCCAGAGAAGGAGTGTTCAGACAACAGATCCTTCATGCCCATGACCTGATGGGTCGAGGGGCATGTGGGGCCAAAGCCACTAGTTAAAGCAAGAGAACATAGCCGTGATAAAGTGGGTAACCTTACCTTCTGCCTCGATTTTGCCCAGGGCTCCTGGAGAGAGGTGGTGAAAGTGGGAGCACAGCCAAGCCCCAGGCTTTCCCCTCCTTCTGAGTCTTGAGAAGACTGGAGGACAGGGTGCTGGGAGGAGGCTCTACCACATTTCCAACCTCGGGGACATGCTGGGCATGGTCCCGGAGGCGTGGATCCTAGAGGCTTCTTCCAGGGGGGCGCCCTAGAGGGGCACTCCTTAGACCAGTGACCCTCCTTGTGACATCGAAAGCAGGTTTCCCCTTTGCCAAAGTTGCCAGAAGCACCCTCCGGCAATCTCCTGGCCATGGCAGCCGCCAAGAATTGGGCATGTTCTCTGTCTCTGGCTTTTTCCTCTGCCTGGACTAAGTCTCTATTATTGAACACTACGAATGCTGTCTCCAGTAATTGGGCCTGAGGTGTTTGGGGTCCCATTGCCAATTTCTGCAGTTTCCTCCTAATATCTGGGGCAGACTGATTAATGAAATACATATTAACTGTTGCCGCCCCTTCAATAGAATCAGGATCCAAATTTGTATACTTCTTAATAGCTTCTACTAGCCGGGCTTGGAAAAGGGCAAGGTTTTCTTTTTCTCCCTGAGTAGTCTCCCTAATTTTTTGAAAATTTATTTGCTTTTGAAATGCAGTTATTAGGCCTTCTAACAGGCAAATTTCCATATGGTCTCTCTTTTCTCTATCCTCACTCCTTTGATAATGCCATCCTGGGTCACTAGTTGCAACAGCAGCTGTTCCTGGGGGATAGTTTATGGGGTTATTGCTAGCCAAACTGTCCCCAAATTTTTGAGCGTGTTCCCATATTCTCCTCTTCTCCTCAGTGGTACAACAGGTAGAGAAGAGGATATGCAAATCACACCAAGAAAGTTCAAATTGCAGGGACAGATCCCTAAAACCCTCAGTAAACTTAGTGGGATCTTCTGAGTATCTCCCCAGTTTTTCTTTAATTTGGATGAGATCTGAAATGGAGAATGGAACATGCAATCTCCTTGTCCCAGCAGGGGAGGCAGGCATTTCCCTCAGGGGAAAAAGCCTTGAAGGCGCTGTGGGACCTGGAGCTTGGGGCTGAGGTAGATTAGACTGCAAGGCCAGGGCATCTGCCCGGCAAGGGAGATCAGCCAGTACCTGAGGAGGGGTAGAGGTCAGAAGGGAAGATACCCCAGAGACCCAAGTGGGTGCTACCTCAGAGAGAGGGGTTAGGGGAGGAGATATTGCCATGGGGGCAGGGCCCGAGGCTGGAACCTGAGTAGGGATTGCCTTGGGGCCCATGGTGATAGATGTTGCAGGGCCTGCAGTAGAGGCAGGGCGTGGGGTCCCTTCGGCTGGAAATTCCTTCCTCCTTAGTAAAGGAGAAGTTAGGAGTAATTGTTGGGAGACAAACAAAATAAAACAAGAAAACAAAATATACAGAAGGTACCTGAAACTTTCCCAAATTCCCAGCGCCGAAACAATTGAAAGGATCTGGCACATGCTTCCGGATGGGGCATCCGTCCATGTCCTTCGACATGACCACTGGACCGAGAACCACCTGATAGCGTCAGGTTGAGTTGACCAGGACAGTGTGACTGTCCGACTCACTGAGACCACTGGACCAAGCTGTCCGACCCACCGAGAACCACCAGAGAGCGTCAGGTTGACCAGGACAGTGTGACTGTCCGACTCACTGAGACCACTGGACCAAGCTGTCCGACCCACCGAGAACCACCAGAGAGCGTCAGGTTGACCAGGACAGTGTGACTGTCCGACTCACTGAGACCACTGGACCAAGCTGTCCGACCCACTGGGACCTGCTGAGGTCAGGCCCGAGAAGCACATCCAAAATGTTTGGAGAGCGAGGAGAGGGATTGGGAGAGGGGGAGGCTCACATACCTTCAGTCTTGGCTGGAGAAGAACTTGAGATTAGCAGTGCTTCCCGGTTCAGGGAACCATAAATGATGAGGGTTTGGGGTGAGAGGTGCTCGACACCCCAAAGTACCGACACGCCGGGTCCTGCCGAAAGAATTCGACTCAAGCCTTCTCAGCCAAGGGAAGGGATAAAGTTTATTAAGAGTTAGCCAAATAAGCCTGCCCCGAGAGATCCCACCCCTTGCGACGCCTGTAAGGAAAAAGGGCCAGACCCATCTGAGCTAGATTGGTTCTGACCAACCTCACGGAGGCAAGATGGAGATTATATACACAAAGGTTGTGGGAGGGATTGAGGGGTGGTCTGGGGTGGCCAGAAGAGGGGTCTAGGGAGGGCCTTAAGGATGAAGTCAGACTCCCGGGTGGGGGAAATAGCTGAAGGCTATATGGAAATGACAGACCATAAAGGGCTAGGGTAACAGAGCTAGGGTATAGATATTTTGATCAGGATTAAGGATGGGAAACAGGATTAAGGGTGGGAAACAGCTGGACAATAGAGGACTGGGCAAGGTAGGCATTTGGGCTTAATGGTTATAGCCTCAGGCCAAGGCCAGGTCGAGTGGCAAGATTCAAGGAGAGTTCAAGGGTTCAAGGGGTTCCCAGAGACTGTGCCCTCATCAGCAGTGTACTACTGAGATCTTCTCACCAACAAGATCCCTGAATAAATCACAACAAATCATTACATTGTCCCAAATTCCAGGCTGGAAACACAAGTAAAGATTCTCTAGTTAAACAATGCATTATTCTCCCACAAAAAAATTATAAGGCATGACAGCCCTACTCCTACTTCCTATAAAGTTTAAGGACATCTGGACTTCAAAAACAAGAACCTTGAATATTACAAAGTAGCTGGGGAGAAAGTGGTGTGGATGACATGGTCGATTCTCCACTGCTTTTCCTTGGAATGTTAAGGGGGAAAAGACAACAATGAACTTTTGGAGGTCTTAAGGTAGATTTCTGTGGCTATTGAAAATTTGTGTTTTGTCCTACAGTAAAACCTGTTGTTTTAACCTGATTTAATCTCTATTGTGCCTAAGCCTTTAAGCTTTATTACTAAACTTTAAAGTCAAGTAAAGGCTGAGTTTGTGTCCTGATATCCACTGTCACAGTCATGTGTGTTCTGATGAGTAAACAAGATTTAGGTCCAAGTTACCTTTCAATCCAAAAAGCCAGCCACCTGGCTTCCCTGCTAGAAGAAATTGAGAAATGCCTTTGCATGGGGTGTTGTTTACTATACATAGGGGGAGCAGTTCTTTGTTCATTCAGCACATTTTCATCAAGTCTCACCCTTTCAATTTGCAGGTGAGGAAATGGGAAGTCCAGAGAGGTTAGGAAGCTCTCTAGTTTTGCTGTATCACTCTCATTAGTACGAGAAAGTTGTAACCATTGGGCTTTGGTATCTTGTAGTAGCTGCTAACTAGCTTTATGACTTTGGACAAACCGATCAAGTATCAACTTTTTTTAACTGAAAAATGAGGGTGTTGGACTAATTTGTCTATATGATCTTTCAAGTCTCCTTGGGTTCTAAGATTTTATGATTCTGCAGGTAATTCTCTATACCAATGAAATCGCGGGTCCAGTCTATATCCTATCAGGTGAAATAAATAAAGAACAGGGAGACATTTTCTTTTTTTTTTGATTTTTTAGTTTATTTTTAGTTTTCAACATTCACTTCCATAAGTTTTAAATTTTCTCCCCCTATCCTCATCCCTCCCCAAGACAGGCTGCAATCTGATATAGGCTCTATATATACATTCACATTAAACATATTTTCACATTAGTTGTGTTGTATAGAAAGGGAGACATAGTTTCAGTAAAGGAGCTTTCCACTGTCATTAAGGAGCTCCAGCAGAAAATCCAAGTTCAAGAGGTATTCCATATAGATAGCAAGATTCTTGAGATGCTCCTGTTTATGTCAGTTGCCTCAAGCTCCAGAATATTTCAATACTTCTTGCATAAGATCTATCACTGCTTAAAAAAGTTTGGCTTAACCATCCACACAGGAAAAACCAAGTGGATGAAGAACATCATGACATTAGATAGATGATGAATACAGCTTGTCCATCAATTATATATGTAATAATATATATAATAATTATATATAATATATATATTTGAGCAAACACTGCAATTGGACAAGTTGGGCCTGGAATTATACAGGAGGACAACAGAGTGGGTTACCTTTAGGAAACAGCACAGTTCTTTAATAACTCCAAATTTCTCCCTGAAACAAAGGTCCACCTTTTCGTTGGTTTTTTTTTTTTGGAGGGGGGAAGGCAGGGCAATTGGGGTTAAGTGACTTGCCCAAGGTCACACATCTAGTGTGTCATGTGTCTGAGGCCGGATTTGAACTCAGGTCCTCCTGACTCCAAGGCCAGTGCTCTACTCACTGTGCTACCTAGTTGCCCCTGGTCCATCTCTTTTTTTAATATATTCTCCCCTGAAAAAGAATAAGAAAATTTGAGAGTTGGAAGGGACCTCGGTGTCTATCTAGTCCAACCCATCCTGGAACGAAATCCCCTCTATAATATACCCAACATGTGGATATCTAGCTTCTACTAAAAGACCTCCATGGATGGGGAACCCAACATGTTTCGGGGCAGCTCTTTCCACTTTAGGACAGCACTCATTGTTGGGAAGTTTTTCCTGACATCAAACTAAGTTTGCCCCTTTGAAACTTCTGCCCATTGGGAGGGGCATGGTCAGACCTGCATTTTGGGAATTTGAACAGCTGAAGAGATGATAGCCTGGAATGGGGAGAGAGCTGAGGCAGAAAGAGCAATCAGAAGGTTATTGCAATAGTCCAGGCATGAGGTGATGAGTGCATGCACCAGAGCCATGGCTGTGTCAGAGAAGAGAAGGAGCCGTCTATGAGAGAGGCTGCAAAAGGCCTTGGTAACAAGACTTGGTAACAGATTGGTTATGTCAGGGTGAGAGAGAGCTGAGAAGTGGAGAATGACAAGTCATGAAATGTAATTCCTGGTGAATTCCTCTGCACATAATGAGTATGACCTCACTTTCCTAAAATGGCATCTTTGTTGTTACATGCCATCCAGGCTTATTCTAAGAATTTAGAAAACCTTGGGATTAAGAGCTCATGTCAGTCTAAGCTACACACCACAAAATTATCTGAAAAGCAACAGTTCAAGCTGGCAAAACTGTTGCATTTTGGCCGGCTGAGTCATGTGGTAGATACCTTCTGAACGCTAGGCTAGATCTGTCTGAGCTGTTTAGCCCCCAGCTGCTTATCTCACTCTTGACCTTCAGAAACTGTAATCCTCAGAGGAACCTTGAATAACAAAACTTGTTGGGGAAGACTTGAAGATTAGAGGTGGGAGCAGATCCCTGTTTAATACAGGCCAAAGAGCTGCTTTGCTCCTGGGGCTGATTTAGTAGGGTGGGGCAGTTCATCCCCACTGTGGTTCTTCCTCTAGAGAGAAAAGACCTCTCTTCTACCCAGTCCTGCACCTGGACCCCAAACCCACAGCATTTGGTCCTAATAATAATAATATTAGCAATGAAGATTTGCAAAATACTTTATATATGTTAACCCATTTGATCCTTCCCACAATTCTGAGGGGCAGTTGCTATTTTTATCCTCATTTTACCAATGAGGAAATTGAAGCACAAACTTTAAACAATTTGCTGAGGGTCACATGGTTTGAGGCAGGATTCAAACTCAGATCATCTTGAGTGCCAAGGCCTGAGCTGTATCCTTTTCTTTTTGCCTGCCTTCCCCCACAGGCTTGTTGTGGCTGTACACCACTTTGAAAGAGAGTGCCTCATTCTCTGAGCCTGGAAGGATGCCTGGGATCTGCACTGATGGTGGATTCCTCCCTATTAATGACCTTGGGGTTTCTTATGTCACCATTTACCTTACACTGAATTTACTCCTGGTGCAGAAATTCCAGGTTATGCCCCAGGAGGTGGAGGACTGCTGCTTTTCATGTATCATTGACAATGTGTAATTTCTTTCTTCAGTACTTGGGTGGACTCGTTACCCTCCTACTTTTCTATAGATCACGAGCTTTCTAGGTGCCTCATTCTACGCAGGTTTTGACCACATCCTTCAACAAATCTTCTCTAAGGGATCTTTCAAGACATTTTTCTAGGTCTTTTCATGTTTTGTGGATACCAACACACCATTTGGTTTAGGCATCTATCATTCCTCCCTCTTGCTCTGCCCACTTTCTCTCTCTAATCTTTATCTATCTACTTATCTAATCTTTATGTTATATATAACTGATCTATCTATCTATCATCTTTCATTCAATTCAGCAAGTATTTATTAAGTGGTTTCGGTGCTAAGTGCCAGGAATGCCAAGTCAAGAGTGAGAAAGTCTCTGCCCTCAAGGAATTCATATCCAGTGCAGTGGAATGCCACTGCTCAGTGCCAGTTAACACTGGTAAATTGTTCCAGCTGACTCACAGTCTTTCCATTGCCCTTTGGGTCACTGGCAATTTTGATTCATGTGACTGTAGTATTGCACAATTCCTAGCTATGCTGCATCACTGGGAAACTATTGATGTTGAAAAGGTAAATGTTTTTTAGCTTTCTATATGTAAGCAATGGAAATTCTTATCTCTCTAAGGAACAAGATGTGGCTTAAGGTATTTATACAATACTAATTCTTTGTGTGAGGCTTTGCAAATCCATTTATTTGTGGACTGTTTTATAAAAGTGAGTGAAAAAGTGAAGAGGGAAAAGTCACCAAAAAATAACTTATAAGTATCAGAAATTGACTTGCCAATGGGGACAGTGTCAGAGACAGGATTAGAACCCAGTCCTTCTTGTATCCAAGGTCATTACCCTGTTCACTACACTGCCGCCTTTCTTACAGTGTCTATCATACTAGATGGGAGATATAATGTCCAAGGCTGGTCCTACCAAGAGTTGTAAAAAGCACAGACCCCCTACCCCTTATCATGGTTGGGGGCCCACAGGTGTGGAATATTGCATATACAACAAGACATAATATGTTGGCTTGGCAACTCCCCCCCCCCATTAAAAAACCTTTGTCACAAGGGCTAGGTCACACAGGAGATAAAGGGAGAGGGCTATGTTTAGAAATGAATGTAATCTTAAAACAAAAACAACAACGAAAGACTTCAAAAATGAAATTTTAGAAAGGAAATGAGATGGGCTATATACCTGTATTACTTTTTACCAAGTCTTCTGGAATGTTTGAGTTCTAAGTAGCATTATCAACAAATATGGAGAATTGTAATATTATAATAGTTAACATTTATATATGTACCAGGCACTGTGCTTTTTCTTAGCTAGAATCATGATAGTAAGATTTCCAAGACAATATGGTTAGTTCCCACCTTATGACTAGATTGCATCTCAAAAGTTAGTTTGTGAATTAGTTGTCTGGAATTTGTAAACTATTTTCCCATACAAATAATCTTATCCATGGTGGTTAGGAATCCAGAAAGTTCAGAGATGTCTCTTTAGTGCAGCATAGTTGAACCTACTGTACTAAAAACACTGCAAAGTAACCATTATTTGCAACATCTTTTCTATGAGAAAAAAAATTGCCATCTCCATTTTGGGATACTAAGAACACATTTTCTCCTGCTTGGGGTAAAGGGTTGGGTGCTGGGAGCCTGTGCATTCTTCTGCTAGTAGTTTTAAGTCATGTATTCTTCCCCAGCTCCCATGTGTACAGCCTCTATAGTAGCCCATGCCTATTATGTGTCAGGTACTGTGCTAAACACAGGGGAATACATTCAAATAGGAGTAAATTACCAGTTTATATAACTGTTTTGCTTATTAGATCTCCAATAATTTAAAACTGAATTTGTATATAAAAGGTGTGTTGTTAGTACACTGCTTTGTATCAGCAGAGGGAGTTTCCATACCAGGAGCTCACCAAACCCAAAAATTACAGTTGTACTCCTCTTCGAAGCCCCCAAAAAGTTACACTGCAGGAAAAAGATCAGGCTAGGTGGCTCAGTGGATAGAGCTCTGGGCCTGAAGTCAGGAAGACCCAATTTCAAATCCAATCTTAGACACTAGCTATGTGACTTTGAGCAAGTGATCTAACTTCTGTTTGCCTGAGTTTCCTCACCTATAACATGGAGATAACACCTACCTCCTCGGGTTGTTAGGATCAAAGGAGATAAGGTAAAGTACTTAGCACAGTGCCTGTCACATATATAAATGTTAGCCATCATTATAATAACAATTATTGATAGCCAGCATTTATATGGCATTGTAAGGTTTGCAAAGCCCTTTGTACATCTCATTTGACTTTCACAGTGACCCTGGAATAGCTCTTATTCCCATTTAAGAGAGGAGGAAACTGAGGCAAAGGTTAAATGACTTGTCCTGGATTCACATAGCTAGTGTCAGGGGCTGGATTTGAATTCAGGTCTTGCTGACTCCAGGTCTAGTAATCTATTCAACTAAATAACCATCTATTGAGTTCCTACTATGCGCTTTGTCTGTCCAACTCTTCTAAACTCCATGGACTCTTGTCGATGAAGTTTTCTTGGCAAAGATACTGAAGTGGCTTGCCATTTACTTCCCCAGTGTGTGGAACTGAGGCAAACGGGGTTAAGTGAGTTGCCCAGGAACACACAGCTAGTAATTGTCTGAGGCTGGATTTGAACTCAGTGTTTTCCTGACTCCGGGGCCAGTGCTCTATCCACTGCTGCCGCTCAGGACCAAGAGTTTTGAGCTTCCCCCAGGTTCCGTATCCACCTAAACCTACCTACACCTACTATGAACGTAGCACTATATAAATAACCTTAGTATCTTTAGGACATTTAAATCACTATCCAGCCATTATAAATAAATGGTTATCTATTCATTTAAGGCTATAAATAAAATTGTCATTAATGGTAAAGATTACTGGCAACTAGTGTGGCATACAAGAAAAAAATATCACTACACTTGAAAGGGTCCTGGCATTGACATTCTCTTTTTCTAAAAATGTGGTTGTTTTTTTTTATTTTGGGGGGGCAATCTGAGTTAAGTGACTTGCCAAAGGTCACACAGCTGGTAAACGTCTAAAGTCAGATTGGAGCTCAGCTCCTTCTCCAGGGCTGGTACTGCATCCAATGCGTCACTTAGGTACCCCTATTCTCTTTGTGATCAAAACACCTTGAACCTCAGTTTCTCAGCTAACAACTCCATTATCCACTGCACAAGGTTATAAGGAAAGTGCTTGTAAACATCTTAAAGCTCTGTTAGACAAGTGAGCTAGGGTGACACTGATTATCAGCAAGTTCCAGAAAAAAAAGTACTTAAAAGCCAATTACAAGTTTAAAAAAATGCAAACTACACGAAAATGAACTAATAGAAAAATGAACAACCAAGCCCCAGTCCAGGGGAGTGACCACAGAACAATGCGGTGTTTAATTTTAGAAGCCTTAACACTCTAGCTGACATCTCAGCCACACTTCCGCCATTAAAAGTGCAAGTATCGTATGGTGCCCACTGAAATGCAGATTGCTCATAATTATACACAACTAGAGTCACCCAGTTTGGTGAACGTCTGAGAACTTTGACTTCCTTTTACCTAATAGAGCAGATGGTCTAAAAAGATTTGTTGTTCAGTGGTGTCCAACACTTTGTAACCCTGTTTGGGGTTTTCTTGGCAACCAGAGTGGTCTGCCATTGCTTTCTGTAGCTCATTTGACAGATGAGGAAACTGAGGCAAACAGGGTTAAGTGACATGCCCAGGGTCACACAGGTAGTGTCTGAGGCCAGATTTGAACTCAGGTCTTCCTGACTCCAAGGATCTAAAAAGATTATGAGTCATTAAAAGTACTCACAAATCAAGCAATAAAATCATGAGGGGCCGATCCTTATGTTTTTCATCTTTTGATGAAATTCAGTGTAATTCAATCAAATTAAGAGGCAACTAAGTGGTGCTATGGATAAAGGTGCTGAACCTAGAGCTAAGAGTATCAGAGTTAAAAATCTGACCTCACATACCTGCTGGCTGTGGGACCCTAAGCACGTTACTTAATTTTTGTCTGCCTCAGTTTCCTCCTCTCTAAAATGGGGACAATAGTGCTTCCCTCCCAGAGTCGTGAGGATAAAATGACGTATTTGTAAAACACTTTGCAAACCTTCATGTGCTATACAAATGCTATTCAGTTTCCTTAACTGTAAGATGGGGATAATAACAGCGCCTGCCTCCCCAGGTTGTGTCAGATGAGACAATATTTCTGAAGTGCTGAGCCCAGCGTGTGGCACAAAGTCGGTTCTTAATGAATTTGTGTTTCTTTCCTTCCTTCCTTCCGTTATTATTAAAGTGAAATTGCTGACTGTAAATTGCTGCTGTAGATATGCACCCAGCAGTCGTATGTGTTCCACCCTGATCCCTCAGACTTTTTGGAGGCAGTTACTATTGAGATGGCAGCATGTATTTTAATTTATAAGTCCTAAAACTGAACTCTTAGTGGGAGAAATAGAATATACTGACTAGGCAAGGTGGAAGTGGGATGCTCTTTACTGAGCAACCCTATTAATAGGCAGAAGGTGGTTTTGATCAGTGGCTTCACAGGATGAGGACGGCAAAAGTAAAACTGGTGATGAGATCACAAGAGCACGTACAAACTCTGAGACTCCTCTTCCAGTTCTTTTTCTAATGTATTTGTTTTTCCAAGTAGCGAAACACCCAATAAACAAAAAAGTTCTAGATAAATAATGAAAAGGTGCACATAAGGTAACAGATAACTAACATTTTAATACCCTGAGGTATGGACATGTAAAAAAAGTTACAAAATTAGAAGACTTTCTTAGGTTAATATTTACAACTGTAATACAAATTTTTATCAAGTTAATTTTTCTAGTACTTCATTTTATTATCTAATAAGTTTACATTTCAACAGAATGTTAACCAATGATTACTTTATTAATAATGAAAAAGGAAACTCTTTAGGGCAACTAACCCACTTTCTAGATGTGCTTTTTTTTCCCCCAGCAGTAATCTTGAACATTCAAAGTATAAGCTTAAGTGATAAACTATATAAAAAAAATCCCATTTGACTAGTATTTTTTTCAGTGCCTACTCTTCTCAAGGGGCCACTCACAGATGGCCAAGTGCACGGGGCAGGAAGGGTCACACTGGACTCAAGTTATTGCTCAATACTGGTCAGATAACAATTTTTAACATTACAAAAGCTCCCACAATTGATTCACCTTTTGTGCTTTTGCTAAGAATGTCAAAGTTCTCATAAATGAAACATTAATTTCACTTGTTGCAAGTTATTCCATTCTGATGTACACACGCATATGTCTGAAAGGAATCAGAAGAACCTTTACTACTTGGAAGATTCCGGATTAAGGTGAAAATATGGACCTTGAGATATCACAGACTACTGGAGGTATAGGGAGGGAGGGTTAAGATATTCATACCCAAAATTTCTCTTTGCTACCTAATGCCCATAGGGCCACTAGGGATAGAAGTCAGTCTGAATTGTGAAGACCAGGTGCTACACATTCTTCCTATTCAATGATTTCAACATCTATGAAGCACCCATTCTAGGTAAGGCACTGTCCTAGGTGGGGGGAATACAAAGACAGAGACCCTGCTCTTCAGGAAATTATTTTCTAATAGGGTGAGGGAATGGGGAGAAGGTGACATGTACAAAGACAAATATACAACATGTGCACAGATAATTAAAAGGTAGGACATGATGGGGCAAAAAAGAAGGTCAGAAAAAGTACTCTAGTTATTGGAGGAAGGAGAAAGCACTTTCAGCTTGAGGGTAAAAGGGATGGTGCCCCAAACCAGCCACTAAACAGGAGGATTCTCAGGGTAGGGATGAGGAGGAAGCGCATTGTGGGTATAGGGGAATGTCTTATGGGAAAGCACAGATTTCATGAATGTGGAGAACAGCTATTCTGGTTTGACTTGAGTGCATGAAGGGGACTTAGGTGAAATCAGGCTAGAAAGGGGGGATCCAGCTAGCTGAAGGACAGACATGAGGGATCTTCTGCATGGCCCCAATGAGCACAGGGTCTTAGACCCTTTGTGGGCATCACCCCTAGATTAGATTAAAGGTTGTTTTTGTCTCTGCTCAATATTGAACATTTTCTTGTTTTTGACAGTAAGGCCTAAGAGCATAAAATGGGAAATCATAATATTGGACCTTTCTGGTTGGCTCCTTAGGGCTTGCTGATTAAGGAACTTTGTAACAAGGATGCCTTGGATTTCTTCCACTCGTGGAAGCAGATTACAACTTTGAAAATTCATCTTTTTAGGGGATGGAAAACCCAAGGGATAGCAGTGTGACAATACAAATACTACAAAGAATACTTTAGTGGTTTCCCCTATTAGAGACACTATTCCTATATCACTTTTCCTGAGGCACTTTCTAAAGAGAAATTGACATAATTTTCTTCAGAAATGAATTCATTCTAAATAAAGGCACATACTGAATTTGAAATTAGAGGTATCTGAATGGAAACAAACCTTTTAGCACTCATACAAACAGATTAAAATGGCCAAAAGCTGGTTCCCAACAGCAACCAATTCTATATGTATCATGAAATTGGTAAAGACATGGCAGTAAATAAATATTAAACAAATCTCCATACAAAAATAGTTTTCAGATAAGGTTCAGGAAAAATCTTGTGTGTTCCAATTCATAACTTTATCATATTCCTGAATTCTTTGTTTTATGTGAGAAAGCTTATTCTTCAAGTATTCGCAACGCTCCTTTTTTTCCAAAAATGTAGGATCCTGTAAGAAAGACATCAAATATTTCATGATTAAAGAAACCTTTTTGGCTACTTCAAGAAAAGGGAAGACAAAAGCAAATGTCATCATATAAAGATGAATAACCCAGAGCACCAGGACTTCACTGTTTTTTGAAATTTTGAGTTCCATATTCTCCTCCTCCCTGCAGCCCCTCCCCTGTCCATTGGGAAAGCAAGCGACACGACATCGACATCAATTAGACATGTGAAGTCATGCAAAACATATTTTGATATAAGCCATGTTGTAAAAAAAAAAAATCAATAAAAATAAAGCAAGTGAACAACACCATGCTTTAACCTGTACTCAAGAGTTCACCCCTTCTCTCTGGAGGTGGACAGCATTTTTCATCCTGAGTCCTCTGGAACTGCAGGGTTTTCATTTTCATAAGGAAGAATGGATAAAGAATTTGGGAACTGGCCATCAAAACTTAAGCTATTCAGCCAGGATATGCTAGAATTGGGCTAAGAAAAAGGTTAGAAGAGAAGGTATTGAGAATATACACTACCTGCTTCCCTAAATAATTCAGTTTTAAATCACATACAAGTGATTGCCATGTAGCAGTTGTCCTAAAACCCAGGGTACTTGGCTATTCAGTAGCAGTGAAATTAGAGTAATTAAAATTTATAGATATACTTACATTCTTTTTCTTCTTAAATTCTTGAAGAATTTTTGAAATTCTTTCATGTTCCTAAAAATGTGATTATAAAATTGAATATGAAAAAAAAATAAAATAAAAATAAAATAAAATTGAATATGGGAACTTTCTTTTACTCAACTCACAAACTTCCCAAAGTAAGGTGGAAATTAGAATTGAAAACACTTTTTTTCTACCAAGGTTATAACAAAAGCAACTGAATGACATCCCTTCCCCCAACCATATAATTATAAGTAAAAAATTAAATATAAAACCTTTACTTTTAAAAGTTTTCTAATTTTCCTGCAAACATTTATTCAACAAACATTTACTGAGCAATGACTGTGGTTAGGGTAAACTGCCTGGAGGTACACAGAAGAGAGACTCCCTGCCATTGGGGATTGTTTTATTGTTCCGTAATTTTTCAGTCATGTCTGACCCCTTGTGTGGGTTTTTCTTGGCAAAGATCCTGGAGCGATTTGCCATTTCCTTCTCCAGCTCATTTTCCAAATGAGGAAACTGAGTCAAACAGTGTTAAGTGATTCTGAATTCAGGAAGATGAGTCTCACAGACTCCAGGCTGGGTACTCTATCCACTGCACCACCTAGCTGCCCTTTTGGGAATATATAGCAGTATGTGACTATCTTCTGCTCTACGGTCACATTAAAAATTTTTTTTCTGTTAGAATTACAAGGTAATTTTTTAAAATACAAGGATGATTCACCATTAGTACACTGTGTTGTGAATTTTTTCCTAAGTAGTGTGATGAATTTCATATTTCATACATGATCTCTGGTGTACAATTTTAAGATGGCTGATTGTTGGTGGTGGGAGGAGTAGGGTGGTTAGTGAAGAGATTAGGGGTACTGTCTATGGCTAAATTCCTTGATAGGGCTTTTTCCAATTAAATATTTCCTCTAGAGAAAGGCAGAGACAACTGTTAGTGTAAAATCTGATCTCACAAAGTAAGCTGATTTGGAGGGGATTTTCCTAATTTTATGTGATGTCTAACCAGGACTACTTTTAGAAAATGATATTTATTAATGTTAGTTAGCAGATGGGAAAGAATGGGAAATTATCCAAGTCTACTATAAAATAAAATAAAAACAAAGCAACTTCTTGGAAAGTGGCCTTTTCTTCAGAGATAATTTTCAGTTTGGTTTCTCCTCTGAGGACTTTTCAGTGACTGACTGCCTTTAGGAGAGATTATACTCACCTCTGTCTGGCACTTAAAACCCCTGACAATTGATAATCTCCAGCCTGCCTTTTAAGGCTGCTTATAGAATATCCCCTCTCATGCCTTCTGTCTGCCAAACTCGCCTCCTTGCTACATGCCATAGATGGTATCTGGGCCTTTTTGCCAGCTGTCCCCCATCCCTGGAATGCTTCCCCTCTTCACCTCTGCCTTTTAGAAACCTCGACTCCAGGAACACATCCTTCAAGGTCTTTCCTGCTTCTCCCAGTCATTTATGACATTCTGCTCCCCCCCCCCCACTATTCTGTATTTATTTTGCATATATCCTATGTTTACTGATCTGTAAATAAGCTATATCCCATAAGCTCCTCAGGCACTGGTAATATCTTAATTTTGAATGACTGATATAAGCCATGGCAGTAAGCCACGTTAGTTTCTTGAAATAGTCATTCCCCTGTGAAAGAGCCTCACCTGTATTCAAAAGCCTTTCCCTCATGGTAGAAGTTACCAGAGCTTCCACGTCCCCGGCACAGCCTGCAAGGCCCCAGGACCCACATGCTCTCATGATACATTAGTACAGCATTTCTGTGGGACCGAGATGGATAATCACAGCGCTGCACTGGCACACATGACACAAAGGACTGAAAGGAAGGCTCCCATGTACGGAAGAGTATGCCCAAGAAGGGCAGCTAGGCGGAACAGTGGATAGAGCACTGGGCTGGGAACCAGGAAGACTCATCTCTCTTCCTGACTTCAAATCTGGCCAAAGACACTTCCTAGCTAGCTGTATGACCCTGGACAAGTCACTTTTGCCTCAGTTTCCTCATCTGTAAAATGGGCACACAATGGAGAAGGACATGGCGAACCACTCCAGTCTTTTTGCCAAGAAAGCCTCAAATGGGGTCACAAAGAGTCAGAGATGACGGAAGTGACTGAATAACAGCGCCCTAGAAGGTGGGGGTAAATTGTGATCTGCACCAGGTTGGCCAATATCCATACGGACTCACTGGAATACTACGGAGTTAAAATAGTGTCATTACTGTTTTTTCTCAAGATAATGGGAGAGAGAATTTTACTATGGCCTCACAAATTTTTTACTTGCAAGACCACATTAAGTGACAAGGAATATAACTATTTCTGCTCCTGTTTAAGAATTCATCTCCCCCCAATCTAGCAAAGACAGATCTTGTGATTAAAAACTACAAACTCCTCCAGGACTCTTTCTAGTCCCAGCTGCCCAAAAAGCCTCTCAGACCTGCGCCAAGATGGGAGTGGAAGAGAGCTACCAGCCCCTGCTGAGCAACCCCATTTATTACTGATATTCTTTTTTTCCCTTTAAAAAAAATTATAAACTTAAAAACAACCAATGTGAATATTTCCATAAACAAATAAGAATAGGAATTAGCACTGTAGGTCAACTGCATGCTTCTGTTTTATAATTTACTTTTTTTTTTTTTGGCGAGGCAATCAGGGTTAAGTGACCTACCCAGGGTCACACAGCTAGTGTCAAGTTTCTGAGGCTGGATTTGAAGTCAGGTCCTCCTGACTCCACAGCTGGTACTCTATACCCTGGGTTTAATTTACTTTTTAAAAAAAGTATATACTGGACTTAACATTGTAACAAAACTGCTTTGCTTGTCTGTGTTCCCTTCTGAACTTCCTTTTGCTCATCTTATATATTTTTTGAAAAAAATTCACTGACTTTTCTTTTCTCTATTTATGATCACTACTCACTAATTTCATACTACCTCTCACTGAACTCTTTCTTGTATCAATTAAAGTCTAGTCATGGTACTATTTAACTTTGATTACCTTTGTGAACTTCTCAGACAGTTTTCAATTTTTCTGTCTGGGTCCCTGATGGATTCTTGCTCCTCTCTGTATCAGCGGACCACGGACCTCCTGAACTTGATCCTGACTTGCCTTCCTAATATAGACATACCCCACCCCACCTTTCTGCTTAACTAGACTCTAGATCCTGTCTGATTTTCTCTTAACTGCCACCTAAACAAGAATTTCTAATTTCAGCACAGAATTGGTTTAGAAAAATCCCTTTCACAACTGCCCTCTACATACAATTAAAGTCTAAGAGCAATGTAAAGGCTGCCTAGTAGGGCTGCACTTTAGACCCTCTGCAATACGGATCCAAACATCTTTTGGAGCTTCCGGCCCCCCCCCCCCCCCAAGCCCTCCTGAAACTCCCTTTCCAGCACCCCCCCCCAACTCCATCTTCCATAGACTTTGCATACACCCCTAAGTCTATTTGTTTTCTTCCCAGAAAGAATTTAAACTCCTCCAGGGCAGGGATTGTTGCTTTTTGTCTTGGTACTACCTCCCACACCCCAGCACTGCACTAGGCACAAAGAAAGCACCGAATAAATGCTTGTGATGGATGGATGAGATTATTCCCTATTCTCTAAATACACTCTACATCGTCCTCCCTTGGTACCTCAGTTCACAGAACTTCCTGTGCCCAGATGGTCTCACCCATTGCCCTTCCAATTCCTATCAACTACAGTCTTACCTTCTATCTTAAAATTTCTTTAAGCCTTTTCGCTTCTCATCCACAAATGAATGTGATCTATTTTATATCTGAACTCTCACACTACTTTATATCCTTCTCATACACTTATTATATTCTATTTTGGGGGGTAGTTATATGGGTACAAGTTTTGTCTCTCACTAATGGACCATAAGCTGTTTGAAGGCAAGGATCTCTGTATCTACCACAAAACCTAGCAGTGACTTGCACAAAGCAAGTTTTATATAAAAGTTTGAACGCTTGAATATTTCTGCAATTTAATTAAATGGAAAAATGAGTGTGAATCAAGCTCTATAACTGATGGAAAAAATTATAACAGACTTGGCCTTGAGGTTAATCTTGCCACATGACCTTACAACGTAGTTTAAAACAGATCTTGACCACGTCCTGCCAAAGAATTAAAATGGTTTTCCTAAACTCAGAGGACAGAACTAGAAATGGAATGTTCTAAAAGTGTGATTTGTATTTCTACCTATAATCATCAATTTCTTTCTTCAGATGCTCATAGGCACTTCTTACCTGTCTGTTTTCTGAGTGATGTGGCAATTTGCTCATCACTGCATCCAACTCATCAAATTTTCTGAGGACTGCTTGGACTTCAGCAGACAGTTCTTTATATTCTGAAAACTGGTCTTTGAACACAGCTTTATACCGTTCTCGGTCATCATCTGACTGAATCGCAGGGTACTTTCTAAAGGAAAAAAAAACCACAAATCTGTAAACCTACACCAAGACAAATAAAAATGGAAGCTTCATCCTGCTCTTTAACAATTGCTATTTATGCACCTTAAACTCAAGGAAAGAGCTAACTGATTAATATCTAAGTCAGTAAACAAATGGTGAAGGAAATGAAAACCACAAAATGGAAATTTATCACAATTCTAATATGAGACATTTTCTTTTAAAAATTAATTTAATATTTTATTTTTCCCCAATTACATGTAAAAACAATTTTCAACATTCATTTTAAAATTTAGTTCCAAATTCTTGCCCTCCCTCCCCACCCTCTTCATTGAGAAGGCAAGCAATTTGATATAGGTTATACATGTGTAATCATGCAAAACATATTTCCATATTAGTCAAGTTGTAAAAGACAACATAGACCAAAATAAAAACCCAAGAAAAATAAAGAAAATTTAAAAAGTATGCTTCAATTTGTATTCAGATTCTATCAGTTCTTTTTCTGAGGATGGATAGCATTTTTCATGATATCTTAAGTCCTTCAGAGTTGGCTTGGATCATTGTAATGCTTAGAATAGCTAAGTCATTCCCAATTCATCATCTTACAATATTTGTTACTGTGTACAATGTTTTCCTGGTTCTATTCATTTCACTTTGCATCAGTTCATGTAAGTCTCTCCAGGTTCTTCTGACAGCATCTAGGCTTATCATTTCTTATATCACAATAGTATTCTATCACAATCATATACCACAAATTGTTCAGCCATTCCCAACTGATGGGCATCCCCTCAATTTCCAATTCTTTGCCACCAGAGAAGAGCTGCAATAAATATTTGGGCATAGTTCCAAATTGCTCTACATAATGGTTTAATCAGTTCACAATTCCACCAATGGTGCATTAGTGTCTCAATTTTCCCACGTCCCTTACAACATTTATCATTTTCCTTTTCTGTCCTATTAGCTAATCTGATAGGTTTGAGACAGTACCTCAGTATCATTTTAATTTGCATTTCTCCAATCAATAGTGATTTAGAGCATTTTTTTCATGTGACTATGATTCAATTACTTCATCTGAAAACTGACTTCATGTTTTTTGATCATTTGTCAATTGGGATATGGCTCTTATTTTTATAAATCTGACTCATTTCTCTATATATTTGAGAAACGGGACCTATATCAGAGCAACTTGCTTCAAAAATTTTTTCACAGTTATTGTATTTCCCTGCATCTTGTTCCCCTCTCCCCCCATTTATCCTATTCTGTAAGAGACATTTTCAGAAAATGTACTCACGCTATATAATCTGGCATCACTATGGGTTTAGGAATGTGTCCAGATGGGATGTGTGCACTAAGCAGCTCAGGTTTTATCTTTGTTGCTCTCAATTCTTTGAAATCAACGTCTGAGTCTCGCTGTTTCTCATCACTGCTGGGCATTTCATGCTGAAATTTAGATTACAACAAATTTTTTCTTTAAAGCAAGATCACTTAAGGTAGAATTCATGCTCGGCAGAAAACTGAAGGAAGAGGAAGGGGCAAAAGAAGAGTTATGATGCCTTATTCACTTAGCAACCAATTGTTCATTTTCATCAGAAAACAATCTTGAATATTTAAAACGTAGATTTGTATCAGACTTGAAATTCAGTTGGAGTTCACTGTGTTAGAAACATTCTACTCCCCACCAAGTAACTGTAGATGGTAGAAGCAGATGGATGTCTTAAAATAATTTTAAAAATTATTATGTGTTTAAGATTTCTATCCTGCCTACCTCCAACAGAATTTGAGGCAGTTTCCAAGATTAAACATTAAAAAGAGAGAGAGAGAGAGAGAGAGAGAGAGAGAAAGTACAGCTTACCAGGCACTTGAGATGAAGTGATTAACTATACCTGGGTCCAAAAATGTTATCTGTCATGTAAGGTCAAATGGGATACCAAAAGAGATGAGACATGTTAGTTTATATAACTTTTGTCTTCTGAGTAAAAGAAATGTAACAATCCACTGGATGTTAAATATTTACAAATCATAAGAGAAAACAATGTTGGAACTCGGTAGATCAAAATGATGGCTGTCTTAATATGTTGAAATATAACAGGTATATGACTCTAGGAGAAGGTGACATGGTATTTGTTGATGTGATTGGGGGTAGGAGTGGGGAAAGGGGAGACCCTTCCCCACCCAAGGCAGGCTAATGATGTTGGCTCAGAACTGGAGTTTTGAAGAGCAGAATAGGTTGGGTTTTGTTTTGTTTTTTTTTAAGTAAAATTGTGCATTCAGAACAAGGATACGGATGGATGAAATGATCCAAAATGACTTTGGCTGGCAGAATCAGTTTGCTGTAAAATGATAATAGCTAGGATTTATATAATGCCTTAATATTTGCAAAACGCTTTATATAATTTCTCTCACAATAATATCCATTTTATCTCAAAATAATATCAATTTTACAAATGAGGAAACTCAAGGTGGAGAGAGGTCTTGCCTCTGTGTTGCACAGCTAGTTAAGTGTACAAAGCAGTGTTTAAATTCAGATCTTCCCATCTCCAACACTTTAATCAAATACACCACCTAAGGAGAAGCCTAATTAGAACAAGGAAACTAGGAGATAAAAAGGAAAAGGGAAAATCAGGGCTGTGAAAACTATAATTGCTGAAAAAGAAGCTTCCATCTGAAATCAAAGAGGTCTGTTAATCTCTAGAGTAGATGACTCTACTTCTGCAGGGACTCTGGGTCCCTGAAAAGGAAGGCTCAGTGTCCAAGAGTCCACATGGAGGGGAAGGGCTGGCAGCCTGGAAAGAGAGTGATATTAGAGAGCACCTAGAACAGGGGATCTTAATCTAGGCCTTGGCTTTAAACCTTTTGATAACTATTTCAATATAATTAGTTTCCTTTGTAATCCTGTATATTTTATTTTACTTATTTAAAAAACATTATTCACCATAGGGGCCCATGATGCAAAAAAGGCTTAAAAAACTTCTGGTCTAGAAGGTATTATAATGTTTTAAATCTATGTCCAACCTCAGACACGTACTAGCTGTGTGACCTCGGGCAAGTCACTTAACCTGTTTGCCTTAATCCACAGGAAAAGGAAACGGCAAACCACTCTAGTATTCTTGCCCGGAGGACTTCATAGACAGTATGATCCACAGGTTTGTGAAGAACTGGACAAGACTGAATGACTGAACTATAAAAATCTATGTCACGATAAGTGAATCACTGCAAGCTCACAAGTACAGTTTATCTCAAGTCTAGCTTATAGCTGAAAATTCCTTCACGCTGTAGTAAGGATGAGGAGTAAACTTGAACTAGCTGCTTTTGCTAGAAAAACAAATGGAAGAGTAGAAGGTGCTGCAGAAAGTCAGGGGTGCCTGTGATTCTCATCTGATCCTGGGGAAGGCATTTTCTCTCTCTTCCCTATCCTATATTCTTTTAGTGGTAAAAGTGTAAAGTTTAGTTCCAATTTTTTTTTCTCCCTCCCTCCCCAAGCAATTCGATACAGGCTATACATGTACAATCATATTAAACATATTTCCATATTAGTCTTGTTGTGAAAGAAGAAAAAATGTAAAGTTTATTGGAAGCCAGTGAAGAGCACTGGACTTGACTAGAGTCAAAGACACCATGAATGAGTGTGGGTTCTCCTTTGCTTCACATGGGGTTATCCTTTAGTACCTGTTTACTTCGCCTCGGTTTATCTGTAAAATGAATGGGGCGGACCAGATCATCTTTAAGGTCCCTTCCATGTCAAAATCCTATAAACTAATGCATGGGGGCTGCTTGGGGGAATCCCATGCAGATTAATGGCTATGGTGACAGCTGTCTAAAGATTCTTGTTCCATGATTTCTTTGTGTACATGATATGGTTATTTGCCTTAAATGTTTTAGTTTAACATTAGCTCACTCAAAAAGCCACCAGCTGTGACCAGTCAAGAGGCAACACCATAGACTGGACAGCTCAGGACAAAATGCCAAGCTGAGCTCTCAGACTGGCCTAGGGGAAGGTTATGAAAAGGGGAAGCATGAGGTTTATGGTAGGGGGAAGGGAGGCTAGATGCTTTGGGATGGAAATAGTGACTGCTACAAGCTTATACAGCTATGGGCCGCAAAGCTGTGGGAACATCACCACAAACAGAGAACAGGGTACTCTATAAACGCAAGAGAGTAAAAGGAACATCACTATAGTTAAAGACTTGAGCTTATTTACAAATCTGGTTTGCTATATACAAGACATAGAGATATCCTTCAAAAAAGTGTTTTTTAAAATTAATCTCTCTACAGCCAAAGGTATAACAACAACTCACTATTAAGGGAAGGCATTTCTATGGGGAGCTGAGACATTATCATAGGGTTCAAGCATGTAGCTTTTTGATGATGAGGTAGGACCTTGGTGAACCTAGACGAATGGAAAGTTGATATACGTTGGCTTGCTTCTCAAATATCAATGTCTACCCTTTGATCCAGCCAATACCACCATTAGGACTGTATCTCAAAGTGATTAAAAAAAGGGGAAAAGGACCTATTTATATAAAAATATTTATAGCAGTTCTTTTAGTGGTGGTAAAGAATTGGAAATTGAGGGGTATGTCCATCAATTGGGGAATGGCTGAACAAGTGCTGGTGTAAGATGATGATGGAATACCGCTGTGCTGTAAGAAATGACAAGGAGCAGGATGATTCTGGAAAAACCAGGAAAGCATTAAAGGAACTAATACAAAGCAAAGTGAGCAGAACCAGGAGAACATTGTACACAGTAACAATAGAATTGTACAATGATCAATTGTGAATGACTTAGCTGTTCTCAACAATACAATGATCCCAGATAATTCCAAAGGACTCATGGCGAAAAATGCTATCTACCTCCAGACAGAGAACTGATGGTATCTGAATACAGATCGAAGCATAATATTTTTCACCGTTTTTTTCCCTGTTTTTTTTTTAGTCTGTTTTCTTCCACAATGTGACTAATATAGAAATATGTTTTACATGATTGTACATGTATAACCTATATAAAATTGTTTACTGTCTCAGGAAGGGGAAAAGGAAGGGAGAGAATTTGGAACTCAAATTTTTTTTTTAATTTAAATTTATTTTTAGTTTACCACACACGGTTCTACATAATTTTGAGTTCCAGATTTTCTCCCCTCCCTCCCCCCTCCCTCCCCAAGACGGCATGGAATCTCATATAACTACCATGTATGACTTCACATTGAATTAATTTATACACTAGTCAAGTTGTGGAGAAGAATTATGACCAATGGAATGAATCATGAGAAAGAAGAGACAGAACCAAAAAAAAAAAACCCAAAAACAAAAACAAAAGAGAAGAAAAAAGGCGAGCATGTAGTGCGCCTCAATCTGTATTCAAACTTCACAGTTCTTTCTCTGGATGAAGATAGCATTCTCCATCGTGAGTCCCCTGGAGTTGTCCTTGCACTTTTCGTTGCTGAGAAGAGCGAAGTATGTCAGGGTTGGTCCTCACGGAATCCATATATCTGTGGTTGTGTACAATTGGAACTCAAATTTTAAAAAACAAATGTTTAAATTGTTTTTACATGTAATTGGAAAAAAATAAAATATTATTTTAAAAAGTCAATGTCTTAAGGGCAGGATCCTAGTTAACAAGCTCTCACAGGGTCAGGATTGTGTGCTGTTGATTCAGCTGGTCAGTCAATAAGCATTTACTAAGCACCTGTTAGTTGCCAGGCACAGTGCTAAGGGTTAAGAATTAAAAAAAAAAAAAAGGCAAAAACTAGTTTGTATTCTGAAGAAGCTCACATTTTAATGAAAGAGATAACATGCAAATACTTACGCACATACAAGATATAGAATGTAAATGGAAAGTAATCTCAGATTATCAGCAGTGAGAAGGACTCATGAATCTCCAATTTGAGATACCCAAAAAAGCAGTTGGAGATGTAAGGCTAGAATTCAAGAGAGAATGGTGATGGATATTCAGGTCTGAGATTCATCTGCATAAAGATGACAACTGAATCCATGGGATGATCTGATAAGATCACTGGGTGAGATGGTATAGAACAGGGGTTATAAACCTTTGTTGTGTCATGGACCTCTTAGACAATCCGGTGAAACCTATGAAACTCTTCTCAGAATGCTGAAGATCCAGTACAGGAAAGTGAAAGGGAGACAGGTAATGGCAGGTAGGAGGAAAGCCAGGAATCAATACAGCAGTATGATTAATACTCAGACAGGAGAGATGATCCAAGGAAGAAGGTGATTAACAGTGTCAAAGGTGGCAGAGAGGCCAAGAATGAAGACTGTGAAAAGACTGGTGGATTTGGGAATTATTTGGTAGTTTTGGAGAGAGTAGTTTCATTCGAATAATCAAGTCTGAATGTAGACCGCACAGAGTTTAGAAGCAAGTAAGAGGAAAAGAAGCAGAGGCAGCTAGGGTATATGACTTACTCAGGAAGTTAACTAAGGAGAGGAGAGAGAAAGGATGAGGTGTTTTAGCAGGGATGGCTGGCTAAAGTGAAGATTGAAGCAGGATCCACATGCTTAATTAGAGACACAGACACACACACACACACACACACGTTAATGACAGGGCTGACAGTCTGTTTTAAACATCTAATAGCCTAATTCATATTTCTGTCTGGTCAGAAGGCTATCCTTCTTCCAAGTAAAGGTGGGCTATAAGGGTACCTCTTCACCTTTTTGCAAGAAAGGAATTTTGATTCTGCTTAAGCAGATACATAAGTATTCCAGAGTCCTAGAGCACAAAGCAGAGTTAAACCTATAAAATTTTATGAGTAGGTGTTACCAAATTCATCTGCCTTGAGTATAAAAAACTCTACAACAGTCTTAATGGAAAATCTGATTTTATGTAAGCTTACATCCTGATTGGCCCACTAGGATAAGCTGTTGCAAAATTTAAGCAGCTCAAAGAGTTGGACTGTTGATTGGTGTTATCTATTACTACTAATACTAATGAAGTCAGGCCACATTCACAGGGTACATTATTGTTACTTTTATCATGTTCTTCTCATCTGAGGTCGATGAAGTTCTGATTGAAACAGTCTGGGACAACAGCTATTACTTTTTTGTAGGTTTAATGTTCTGTAGAATATTAATTAATATTATTTAGAGTCTTAGAATTTATGAAGAACTTTCCTTACAGCAACTCAAGTATTCTTATCCCCATTTTACAGATGAGGAAACCAAGGTTGAGCACAGTCAAGTGACTTGATTATGATCACAAACCTACTTGGTGGAAACCACTTGAACCCAAGTCTTAAACTCCTAGTCCAGTCATCAGTTCACTGCACTGTGATGCAAACGTTAAAGATCATTGGCCAAATAAAACAATTTTAATTTGACAACAGTTGACTATAGACTACCCTGACAATAATTACCCAGTATTTGACATTATTTCTTTTTTCTTTTTAAAAAGATCTAATTTATCAATGCCTCTTATTTTTACATCATCATAATAATTTCTGAGGGAAAAACACCAATTCTTAAATTCCTCGATTCCATACTGAACCACCTCTTGTGCAAAAGAGAAACAATTAAGCACAGCTAATACTGTGACCGTATCGAATGATGGAAACTGCTTTCTGTCCTACAAGCCTCCATGCCCAAATGCTATGAGAGAAGTATGATTCATTATCTGTTCGCCATGACCTTCATTCTAAGGATGACATTTTTCATCCTACTTAATTCAAATATATTAAGCACCCCACCCCACTCCCCTTGAGCGCACATGGTGTAGAGAATAAATGGTATTAGAAAACTTTAGGGCAATCTTTCTTCCTACTTAAATGATTATTATTTCATGGTTTCCCTGGTGGTACAGTGGATACAGCAATGGACTAAAGTATGACCTGGGCAGGTCACTTATTGTCTGCCTCAGTTTCCTTATCTGTGTTGTGAGAATAAAATGATGATACTTGTAAAGTACTCTGCAAACCTTAAAGTGCTGTCTAAAATACCAGCTACTTATTATCATCATCATCATCCTCATCGACAATAACAAACACCTAAAATTTAAAGACCTAGTTCTTAGGTGATAAAGCTGAGACATCTGTTGGAAAGTGTCTTGATCAACATAACTAATTCTCTCACATCCTTTCCATTTAAGGCTGGCTCTTTAAAAAAAATTTTAAATACATTTTTTAAAATGGCACTTGTCTTTAGTCACTTCAACACTGCCCCCCCCCTTTAAAAACAAAACTCTATATAGGGACACTAGCTGATAAGGCATACAATATTCTCTTTCAGTTGCGCCCTAATTCTCTGCAGTGAGGTATCAACCTGACAAATTCTGAGAAGGGAAGCAGGTACTAATCAGGAGCATCTAACAATGATATACACATACACACACATATTTACACATATTTTAGGGAAAGCTCTTTCAGGTGAATCTGGATTTAGAGGTGGAAGGGAACTTAAAGGTCATCTTGCTCATTTCAGACGAGGAAACTAAAGTTTATCAAGGTTAAATGACTTTCCCATAGTCAAACAGATGGTAAGCAGCAGAGCTGGGATTCTAAGACTCCAATTCCACCATTCCAGGCTGCCTTGGACAGGTGTGTCATCCTGTCCATCTGGCTTCTTGATATGATTTTTTTTTCTAAATTAAATTTTTTATTTTTAGTTTACAACACTTAGTTTTACATGTTCTTGAGTTTCAAATTTTCTTCCCTTCCCTCTCCACTCCCTTCCACTCCAAGATGGCATGCAGTCTGATATAGATTCTACATAAACCTTCACATTAAACTTATTTACACAATAGTCAAGTTGCAAAGAAGAATTGTGACCAATGGAATGAATCATGAGAGAGAAGAAACAAAACCAAAAAAAAAAAAAGAGAGAGAGAGAGAGAGAGAGAGAGAGAGAGAGAGAGAGAGAGAGAGAGAGAGCAAATAGTTTGCCTCAATCTGCATTCAGATTCCACAGTTCTTTCTCTGGATGTGGACAGCTTTTTCCATCATGAGTCCTTTGGAGCTGTCTTTGAACCTTGTATTGCTGAGGAGAGCCAGGTGTGTCAAAGTTAGTCATCACAGAATCAATGTCTGTGGTTGTGTATAATGTTCTCCTGGTTCTGCTCCTCTCACTTAGCATCAGATCATAGTCTTTCCAGATTACTGTGAAGTCCGTATCCTCCACATTTCTTATAGCATGATAGTATTCCATTACATTCCTATATCAGAACTTGTTCAGCCATTCCCCAATTGATGGGCATCCCCTTGATTTCCAATTCTTTGCTACCACAAAAAGAGCAGCTATAAATATTTTTGAACATACAGGTCCCTTTCCCACTTGTGTGATCTCCTTGGGATATAGCCCTAGGAGGAGTGGTATTGCTGGGTCAAACGGTATGCACATTTTTATAGCCCTTTGGGCATAGCTCCAAATTGCTCTCCAAAATGGCGGATCTGTTCACAATTCCACCAACAATGTATTAATATTCCAATTTTCCCCACATCTTCTCCAGCATTTATCATTTTCCTGTTTTGTTATTTTAGCCAATCTGACAGGAGAGATGTGGTACCTAAGAGTTGGTTTGATTTGCATTTCTCTAATCAATAGTGATTTAGAGCATTTTTTTATATGCCTATAGATATCTTTAATTTCTTCCTCTTAAAACTGCCTGTTCATATTCTTTAACCATTTCTCAATTGGGGAATGACTTTTATTCCTATAAATTTGGCTCAGTTCCCTGTATATTTTAGGTATGAGGCCTTTATCAGAGACACTGGTTGTAAAGATCTCCCAATTTTCTGCTTCCCTCCTAATCTTTGTTGCATTGGCTTTGTTTATACAAAAACTTTTCAGTTTAGCATAATCAAAATTATCTATTTTGCATTTCATAATGCTCTGTCTCTTGTTGGGTCATGAATTCTTCCCTTTCCCATAAATCTGACAGATAAACTATGCCTTGCTCTCCCAAATTGCTTATAGTATCAGCCTTTATTCCTAAATTATGCACCAATTTTGACTTTATTTTGGTATATGGTGTAAGATAGGGGTCTATGCCCAGTTCCTGCCATGCTATTTTCCAATTTTCCAAGCAGTTTTTGTGAAATAGTGAATTCTTAACCCATAAGCCGGATTCTTTGGGTTTATCAAAGAGTAGATTGCTATAGTTTGCGACTTTTGTGTCTTGTGTACCTAACCTATTCCACTAATCTACCACTCTGTTTTTTAGCCAGTACCAGGTAGTTTCGAGGACTGCTGCTTTATAGTACATTTTGATATCTGGTATAACTAGGCCGCCTTCCCTAGCATTTCTTTTCAGTAATTCCCTTGATATTCTGGACTTTTTGTTCTTCCAGATGAATTTTGTTATTATTTTACCCAGCTATGTAAAATAATTTTTTGGTAGTTAAATTGGTATGGCACTGAATAAATAAATTTAGGTAAAATTGTCATTTTTATTATATTAGCTTGGCCTAAACACAATAAACTGATGTTATTCCATTTAACTAGATCTGACTTTATTTGTGTGAGAAGGGTTTTTTAATTGTGTTCATATAAGCCCTGGGTTTGTCTTGGCAGGTAGACTCCCAAACATTTTATAGTGTCTACAGTAGCTTTAAATGCAATCTCTCTATCTATCTTTTGCTGTTGGGCTTTGTTAGTAATATATAGGAATGCTGAGGATTTATGTGGGTTTATTTTATATCCTGCAACTTTGCTGAAGTTATTATTTCAATCTCTAGGATTCTCTAAGTAAATCATCATATCATCTGCAAAAAGTGATAATTTCGTTTCTTCTTTGCCTACTCTAATTCCTTCAATTTCTTTTTCTTCTCTAAATGCTAAAGCTAAAACTTCTAGTACCAAGTTGAATAACAGGGGTGATAATGGACATTCTTGTTTCACCCTGGATCTTACTGGGAATGCATCTAGCTTATCCCCATTACATATAATGCTTGCTGATGGTTAATTTGATTTTTTTTTAACTAAACAAAGTATTTTAAAAAAAAAAATAGTTGAGAGGGTCTTAAAGATTAAGGATATTTTGTGCAGGTTATTTTCCTTGACTTTTGATTTTATTTGCTTGTGTTGTCTCCCAAATAACTACAGATATATATGTTCCATTTTTCAAGTGCTCTTCATTTGCTGTTAATTAGGAAAAGTCAAGTGCAACATGGGTCTAGACAGACACCAGCAAATCAAAATGGCTTCAAGACCTCTATAGGTAGGTGCTATTTATGAACTACAGACTTTGAGATACGAAGGCTTAGAACGCACACCAAAAAAAATGGACAGGATCTGAACCACAGATGGGAAGTTTGATACTGTGTTTCTTTACTTTAGCAACTCCCTCATAATACAGTCTTGTCAGCAAATACCAGAAGTGAAATACCAGAGGGGCCACATTCTAAGTGGAGACAAGCTGCTAAAAGCAAAGCACTTTAAATAAATAAATTCGCGTCTTGCTTTGTTGGCTTTTTTTCCTTTTAGAAAGCAGAGGAAGCAACAAGAAGAATGGCTATTCTGGACTTTATTCTAAGAAGGAAGAGCTCGGAAACGTACAAGTGAAAGGAACTTCTCGAAAAACTTATTATATAAAATAAAATACATTTATTAAGCCAAATACTGTGCTAAGCATTTTACATACATCATCTCATTTGATCCTTACAACTATCCTAGGAAGTATGTGCTATTATTTAATTCTTCAGGAAACTAAGACTGAGAGAGGTTAAATGACTTTCCTGCCTCCAGGCCCAGCACTCTATATACCTTGGAATTTATAACAATGAAGGAAGGGAAGGTCTAGTCAGGGAGGCACCTTTGACTTTAGAAAAGCAGAATTTGAGGAGTTCAGAGAAAAGCTAGGTCTTTTAGCCAGAGGCTCTCAAAGGGATACAGGAGGTTCTAAAACACAAAATTCAGATGTGATATGAAATGATCCTGAAGTAGGAAAAAAGGGTAACTATCTAAGAAAATCATGATAGTTCCTTATGAGATCAAATTTTGAAAGGAGGAGATGTATGAAAGACAGAGGGAGGGGCATGGATCCAAAGTCAAATATAAGATGTTGGCCTGGACTGGGGAGAATAATATTGGGAAAGCTAAGGGCAAGAATGAACTGAGGTTTACAAAATATGCCAAGAATAAAAGGAGGAGTGGGCCCTAAAAAAAAGTTATGTTTGGAGCACCAAGAACAAGGAAGGGATAGGTTTTCCTGGGTGAGCATAGATAGCATAATGACGACAGAGAAAAGACCTAATTTTCTGTTTCATTTTCCTTGACAGAAAGAAAGAGAACTTCACTTCCTGAATAGGAAATGGTAGGACAAATATGGTTTTAAAGGAATGGAAGCCCAAGGCAGGTGAAAAATGTAAGAAGAAAGTACTTGTCTTTGACTCAGATCCATGATTTCATTGATGCTGGGTGAGGAAAAAAACCAGTGAGGAAATTCCCTATACCAATACAGATCAGCAACTCTCCTGCAAGTTATACTCTTTCAGAAGAGGTTTTTAACCTGGAATCCATAAATTGTCTTAAAAAATATATTTTGATAGCTGTTTCAATAAGATTGTTTTCCTTTATCCTCCTAAGAATTTTATGAACTTAAAAGCATTGTCCTGAAAAGGAATCCAGGGGTCCACAACAAACAAAAGGTGAAGCCAGAAGAAGCCTTATCTTTTTTTTTTTGAATTTTATCATTTTCATTTAATATTTTCGTTTTCAACACTGATTTCCACAAGATTTAGAGTTACAAATTTTCTCCCCATTTCTACCCTCCCCCTCCCATTTCAAGATGGCATATATTCTGATTGCCTCATTCCCCAGTCAGCCCTCCCTTCTGTCACCCCATTCCCCTCCTTTATCCCCTTTCCCCTTACTTTCTTGTAGGGTAGGATAGATTTCTATGCCCCATTTTCCATATATCTTGTTTCGCAGATGCATGTAAAAACAACTTTTTTTTTGAGCATCTGCTTTTAAAACTTTGAGTTCCAAATTCTCTCCCCTCTTCCCTTCCCACCCACCCTCCCTAGGAAGACAAGCAATTCAACACAGGTCACAAATGTATCATTACGTAAAACACTTCCACAATACTCACATTGTGAAAGGCTAACTATATTTCCTTCCATCCTATCCTGTCTCCCTTTATTCAATTTTCTCCCTTGACCTTGTCCCTTTTCAAAAGTGTTTGCTTTTGATTACCTCCTCCCCCTATCTACCCTCCCTTCTATCAGCCCCCCTCTCTTATCCCCTTCCCCCAACTTTCCTGTGGAGTAAGATACCCAATTGAGTATGTTATTCCCTCCTCAAGTTGAATCCACTGAGAGCAAGATTCATTCATTCCCCCTCACCTGCCCCGCTTCCCTTACAACAGAACTGCTTTTTCTTGCCACTTTTATGTGAGATAATTTACCCCATTCTATCTCTCCCTTTCTCCCTCTCTCAATATATTCCTCTCTCACCCTTTAGTTGTTTTTTTTTTTAAATATCATCCCTTCATATTCAACTCACTCTATGCTCTCTGTCTATATATATCTATATTCCCTTCAACTACTCTAATACTGAGATAGGTCTCATGAATTACACACATCATCTTTCCATGTAGGAACGTAAACAGAACAGTTCAACTTTAGTTAAGTCCCTTATGAATTCTCTTTCTTGTTTACCTTTTCATGCTCAGACGAAGCCTTATCTTAGAAAGCTGACTGGAGCAGGGACAGACTAAGTGATTACTCAGTACACCAGCATGAGTCAGAGGCAGAGCTTGAAACCAGGTTTTCCTGACACAGAGGTCAGGTCTCCATGCACTGTTTCCTCTCTAAAAGAGTAACTAAAATTCTTTGAATGAGCTTAGGTTTCATGAATAATGGATATTATATTTGCTTGCCTTCTCAATGAGCGGGAGAGAGAGAGAATTCGGAACTCAAAATAAATGCTTAAAAATTTTTTTTGATTTTAAAAAATTTCAAAAGTGAGTTTAAGTTTCTAGACCTAAATGAATCCCTTGACTATTAAAAGAACTTGCAAGAAGAAAGGAAGAAACAAGCATTTTTCAAAGAAAGAAAGAAAGAGGCATTTATTAGGTTCCCACTACGTCCTAGGTGGTGTCCTAAGCACTTTACAAATATTATTTCATTTGCTCCAGTAGAGGTGATTACAGAAACACTATCTTTGAGGAATCATGAAGAATAAGAAAGTGTTACAAGAGTAGAGATGGCCCAGTTTTAAGAATGGGGAAAAGGTGGACTTTGGAATCTGATTTTGAGTCCTGGAAAAATAATAGATTGTTAAACTCATAGAAGAGGATGCAGGGAGCAACAGAAACCAGGAGGGCTTCAGGAAAAACAAATAGTTTCCTTTTCAGATAAGATCTCTGGATTGTGATTGGAGGGAATGCCTTAGTCATGGTGATTTCAATAAGATTTCTGTTGAACTTGATTTCAACAAGGTATCTGACAAGGTCAAATGATACTAATGGAGCCACTTTTATGACAGCAAAATTCTCTTAAACACATAAAGAATACAGGTAACACTTTTCTCGCCTTTTAATTCCCTTAGGCCTAAATTGATTCACTTTTCAAGCATAATGAACTGAAGTTAATTCATTTTTGCATTTAAAAAAAGTTGAGAATCCATGTTATTGAAAGGATTGAGAATATAAAAGACTTCAGTAGTATCATGCAGGAGATAAGATCATAATTTTTAAAAACAGCATATTGTATACCTCCTCTACTTTTGACATAAGGTATGAAATAAAAGTTATTAACTATTCTTACCGTTGTTCTTTTAGATGCAATACAGGGTTCACTTATCTGAAAGGAAAAGAGCAAAAATAATTTTCTAAAATAATGGGAAGATATTCTCTATAATATTTATTCAGGGCTTAACTTCCAATCTAGTTCAGTGGTGTCAAATTCAAGTAGAAATGGATCCCCATAGCTGCATACAGACTTAAACACAACTTAACATTATCTATGATATATTGTATTTTTATTTATTTTGTTAATTATTTCCCAATTACACTTTAATTTGGTTGCCTATGAACTAGGAGGGGTGAATTAGGCTTGAGTTTGATACCTCTGATCCAGTTCATGGATTCTCTAACTACTATAAATTTTAAAAGGCATTTATTAGGTATTTATTATAGGCTAATTCCTGGGGACACAAACACAAAAGCAAAGATAGTCCCTGTCCACAGAGAGCTTACCTTCTAATGGGAAGAAACTCAAACAGGGGAATGCAACCCAGGCTCTTTTGTCCTGGAAAGTTACAGATAGAGTGAGTAGGGCCATGGGGAAGTAGACTGATACACTCCATTCAGGAACAAGAACAGAGTGGATCTGATCATGGTTTCATAACTGGAAAAAGAGTAGTGGTCAGTAGCAGTGAGGCTGTGGAGGAGATGGTCTGAGACAAGCGAATGAAGTAAAAAGTATGATGGCTGGAGTTTTTCTAAAATTTTGGTCAAGGAGAGGCAGTCACCCATTAGGATAGCAGGGACCCAGGGCAGAAGTTTCTGTTAGACTGTATATTGCTTGAGCATAGGGCCTATGTCCTGAGAGAAAATTTGGAACTCAAAATTTCTGAAAAACGAATGTTAAAAATTGACTTTACAATTTAATTGGGGGAAAATAAAATATTATTTTTAAAAAATTAAAAATGTATCTTCCTGTCTCTTCAACTCCTAAGGGATTGCTCTGTACACAGTAAAATATATTTATTAAAATGTTTGCTGGAAATTTGAATAAATGAACCAAGTACCTTTTTTTACCTTTTGGCATTTCATAACTGCTGAAGAGAAAGCTGGTAGGGGCAGTAAGAGGAAGTTCCCACTATGTTGTTTGTCCTCTGAACCATTGTGTCTGTCTGATGTTTAAAGTGAAAATGACAGAATCTATTGATACTTAGCTGAGACTGCTAACCAAATTGACTATATGCCCTCTGAGGTTCTTTCCTGCCATAAATCTATGATCCTATGATCTTCTTTTTGATTTATAAAAATCAAGTAAATTCTTAGGAAGACACTGACACTCAATTTCTATCCTAAGATTTGAAAACACAACTTTCTGGCTACATTAGGAAAATATTTACTTTGAATAATTTAGCTCAGTTGGGAAATTGGGGATACTGACAGGAAGAGCTGAACTGAGGTTTTTTGGGGATTAACTACAGACTTCAACATTCAATGCTATTGTTGGCTTCCATCACTTTGAATAATTAGGAGTTCGTCTAAATTGTACAAGGAGTCAACAGAAAAAAAAATCCTCAGATCACTCCTTATACACACGAACACAAACGTCAGGGTGAGGCTAATTCTAAGGCTGCTTAGTACAGTGGATCCCACGCTTCACCAGTAGTCCTGAAACATGGATTACAGTTCCGGTTCTACTACCTGTGTGACTTTGGGCAAGATCCTTCTCTTTGTGTTTCCACTTCCCTACTAATAAAATGAAGATTTTATCTTATCAGCAGATACCTTTGATAAAACAGATTTTATCTTCCAGCTCGGTGAGTCAATATAAAGAATAAAGGTAACGACACTTTTTTTGGGAGAAAGCACAAAGTGAGTTCAAGCCCTGCCAGGACCTAGGAGCCTAAGCCTTGAATTCTGTACTGATAACTTAAGCAGAAGACTTAGAAAAGAAAATGTATTCTGTGGTTCCTCATGTTAGACACAGTGATTATTTTCAAATTATTCAAAAATTTTTTTTAGATCAAGTTGCAAAGCAAACTAAGATATCTATGCTAGTTTAAGTTAGTGATTACATCATAGGTATCAATTTTCACTTGATCAGGTGTAGTGTAGGTCTAGCCACACTATACTGCATGCAGTTTTATAAAGTTGTCCATGACATCTTAGTGTGGTAGAAACAGAATCCATGCTTTGGTGGCTGATTGAAATGAAGATAAATACTGACTCTTTCGTTGGCACAGGAAATTCCACTAAACACATTTCCTTAGAGTAAGAAAGAAAAACACCAACTGGTTTCAGTTTAAAATGGAGTTTATAAAAGTATAATCCTTAATATTTTTACTATGGTTCATTTAAAGTAATTTCAACAAAGAATTTTGCTAAATGTTAATTTTCTGTTTTCAAAAAAAGGCCTTCCAGAGTGCCCTAGCAGATATTTTCTCAATGTCTTGATATATGGAAGCAGCTAGTTGAGTAATTTAAAAAAAACACATTTCTAAGAAATTTTAGATGCATCAGCTCCAGTATTATTTCAGTAAATACACTGTTTCATGGAATCTTAGTTATCCAACAACTTAGCAAACTATAGCAGCACATCTATGTACTTTGATTTAACTCCATGAACAGAAAAAAAGATGTCTTAATATGAATTATTTAGCAGTATTCTTAAGAATTTGATGTTAGTAATTCACAAATAAGATCATAGGTTTATAGATTTAAACCTGGAAGGAATCTCAAAGGTCATATAATCCATTTAGTTAGCAACCTCAAATTCCCCTCAAATATCAACAAATATAATGATTTAGAAGACAATATATTAAGAACCGCTGCCCACTTTCACAGTGGTTCAATGTTCAAATGCAAGAATGGAATAAAAAGGAATGCCATGACATATCAATAGAAGGATTTCTACACTCTAGAACACAAAAATGTCTTTCTCTACATTAACGGATTTATTCCTTCTGCCTGCCCTGTAGGACAATAAGGAACTAAGAAGTAGATATCTTGGCATGGGAATATTTACTGATAACTGAAACACAAAAGGCAACAAATAAAGGATTAATATGATCAGGTTCATCACGTAACAGCTTTATTACTTACCCTCTGCTGCTCCATATACTCTCTGTGTCTCCTCGCCGCTTCATGCCTCCATAATTTTAGACAAACTATAGCACCAATGAGATAAACGATCATCGTGACGAACAAAAATATCATCGCCGCTATCTGTCCTCCTTCTACGCGGCAAAACGATGCATTTATTGGTGTGTTAAATAAAGGGTAATAGCAGAGTCCACCCCGGTTGGTGTCGTTGACATAGACTATGGCTGCAGACATATACAAAATGAAGAGGGCGACGTTAATTCCAAACTCAGTTAAGGGCCACCAGCTAGAGTCCAAAAGGATGGTTCGATAGTACATGGACATGCCGAGAACTAGAACAATGACGGTTGTGATCCAAGCTAGCCCAGCAACAACAAGTACAAAGGGGGTTTTGGGGCCACTGTAGTAGTATCCTCCATACATGCTGCCCAGGCTACTGCCATACGGCTGTGAATATCCAAAGAGGTTATACCACTCATTATCTTTATGTATATAGGCTGTGACGCAGGCAAAGACACCCGCCCCTAAAAGCAGCTCCACAACACCGAGGATTCTCAGCAGTCCTGCCCATGACTTCATGTAGGAGTATCTCTGGTTGTACTCTTCCACCTTCTCGCTGTAAGTCAGGGCTGTTTGCGTGTGTCGTCCTAGGGATCCATATGAATCCTGAGGGAGAAACGCTTCGGTCTCTTTCCGTAAACTGTAAGTCCCACTGGACTCTTTGTACGTATCTTTATGGTCACTGGGGTAATTTGATCTTCCTGGTGAGGCTGGTGGGGAACACTCAACACCATCGGAAATATACCGAATGTCAGATGCAGGCCTGTCCCATTCTGAATCATTCCTTTTCCCTTTGAAGAAGTTCTTCCAAGAGTCTGGAACAAACCTCCTTACGGGTTTGATATCTGGAGCTAGAACTGGTTCTTCCGGGTCACTTGAATTAAAAGCTGGGCCAAATGGTGGCTGTAAGGGGAGAGGTGGAGGCGGCAAAGGATCTGCACTCACAGCTAATTCACTGTCTCTAAGACTCTCAAGTGTCCTCATTGTACCATCTTGATATGCTGGAGCATCATCATAAACCCTGCCTGGGTTACTAGATCTCTCAGACACCACGCCATTTGACGACATTTGTGATTCTTACTCCTATTTCAGAAAATTAAAGGTACATATTATGCATAGTTATAGTCTCCTTCAGGTTATCCCTTCCTCTTAAACAAGTAGTAGCCAAAATTCTCTTTCTGTTCATATTGTGAGGATCAAAACTGAAATGTCTCATTATCAGAATTGAATGTTTGGCAATTCTATTAAACAGAGATAGCCTGAGATGCAAATTTAATCCCCAAATTTTAAAACTAGTTCTAAGTTTCAAAATATATGTGTTCTCTGTAAAACAATTTTTAAAAAAAAATCTAGGCATTTTTGTAAGAAATGAAAATAACCTTTCTCAGATGAGCCTTAAATACTATTTGCAAAAGAATCCACAAACTCCTGTTCTCAGATGCTGAAGCAAAATATTGGGAGTATGATTATATCAGTAATTTGATGAGTCAGGAAACATTACTCTTTTCAGGTGGCTCACATTTCCTTGCAATCAAACTGGGAGGCTATTCATAGTACACGGAATCAATTTTGTCTTAATTAGGAAAGCTAATTAGGGGATCTACCTACCTTGATAAAATCACAGGTTTGGAATTAAAAAAAAAAAGCCAGCTCAGCATAACTGTTCAGTATAAAACATGAAAGATAAGGACACTTCAGATTTTCAAAACTGAATCCTTGGTGACAAATCACCTCAGAACAAAAAAGGTAACAATTAAAAAACATAAAAAAGCACACCAATCAAAATTACCCAATTTTAAAAATATAAACTTCCTCCCTGGCCTGAAGGTTAGAATAATGGGGTCGTGTTTAACTAGGAAAAGGGAACACCACCTCACAAAATGCATTATTTTCATAAGAGCTTTTGGTTGATCTTCAAGAATAGCCCTTCAGCCCTCTACCCAAGCCTGGAAAATGCAAGTCAGGAATCAACTGAAAGAATTCACAAAATCAGAATTTAAGTTCTTTGTTTGCAAGTTGCCATCAAAGTTATAAAGTGGATTTTTTTAAAGTAAATTTCTTAATTGAAATTAATCACGTGGACCCATGTTCAGGAGGAGGAAACAGTTTGCCAAAATAATACCTAGGGGAAAACAGTTCAGTTTTCCCCTCTCAAAAATCAGCAAATTATTTGTGAAGGCATAAGAGATTTGTGCCATTAGTCACTGTGCAATTCACAAAGATTACAATCAGGCTCATAGAGCTTAACAATTTTAAACTCCCAAGAAAGGCATAATGGGTCAGTGACTCAATATTTGCTGTTATGCTTTTCCTAAACCAAAGGGGTTACTACTCACTTTCACCCATGCATCTGGTTCTTTAGTAGCAGGTTGTCTTGCCAATAACATCTCACTAGAATTAATATAAAAAGTATTGGAGGTAGAAGGATCTTGAGGTATCATCTGCTTTAATCCACTCATTTTACAGAGGGGAAAAGGAGGCCCAGAGAAGAGAAGGGACCAGTTTAAGTCATTGGGATTTGGAGAAAAGTGGAAATGGCAAATTAAATGATTAATCTGGACATTTTCATTTTAATAAGTAGTGGAGATGCTAATGGATTTCTTAAATGTGTGTGTACCCCATTCATTTTCTAAGGGCTCTAAATAAGTGATACCCTGATTCCACTGAAGTTTGGTTCAGGGACTATTCTGGTGTTCCAGCTGAATGGTTTTTTATTTTGATTCAAGCTTGCAGTTCAGTGTTTTTAACAGGCTCACCACCCAAGAGAAACTGGCTTGGGTTTTTTGTTTGGTTCTCCACGTGTTCACCTTCTTCTCTGAAAGTGAAATTTGTCTATGTGTAATAGTGATGGGTAAGTGCATGATGACTTGCTAATCTCACATTAAAGGCTGCCTCCTTCCTCCAAAATAACAAAGACAGACCCACAGATTCGTTTAAATATAGCCGGATGGTTTGTTGGTCAATGGGAAATACCTCTGATTTTTCAATATCTCTATGTTCAAGGACAACATATTTTGAAGTTTCTGGCCTCAAAAGTTCAAGGTTGTAGGGCCAGCACGGACCTTCCTTAGAGGTTATCTAGTCAGGCGCTTCTGCAAGTCGGAGGACATCCTGAGACCCTTTCAGGGGGTCTGTTAAGTCAAAACTATTTTCATAATAATACTAAGCCGTTTTAATTCTTAAAACTGTAAATATCAATAAACAACAAAAGCATTTGAGGACCTGTAAAGTGGTCCCGAAACCAAAAAGTCTCAGTCACCTCTTTTTACGCATGAGGCACTCGAATCCCAGAGTGACTCGCCTAAGGTCACACAGCTCGGCAGCGGACAAGATGGGATTCGTGCCCAAGTCCTATGCCTCCCACGGGGCTCTTTCCATTACATCACGCCGACTCTATTACAAAATAGCTAAGTGACCCTGAAGGCTTAGAAATAGTAGGCTTCCTGGGCAGGTGTGTCCTAATACAGAATTTCATTTCTGCCGAACCCTCCGTCCAGCTTCCTCATGCCCAGAGGGGCAGCGGGTCTGGGGGCTGCCTTGGCTTTTAAAGCAACCCTGGGATTTTCATTAACCTGCACCTGAAAGTAACTTTTAACTATGTCGGGGCCGGGGTTCCCCACGCGGGAGACAGCGAAACTCCTGAGCGACCCTGCCCAGCTGGAGGAGGTCCGGGGGCAAACGCGGGGCTCTGCCCGTGCCCGCTCCAGGACTGGCACGCTCCGGCTCCTGCACGGCCCGCTTCAGGATGGAGCGCTTCGGCTCCTGCCTGGCTCGGCCGGCCCCCCCTCGCCTCCGGAGCAGCTCTGCTCCTTCCCTCGGGGACTCGCGGAGCCCCTCCCCTCCCCTCCCCTCCGCTAACCCGCCAATAGGCCCTTTCTCTCCAAGTTCTGCTCGAACCCCCGCCCTGGCCCCCGGTAGGCTCCCTCACTTACCGGGCAGGCTGCTTCGCGGCTCCGGGACCAGCGGGCGGCGGCAGGGGGTACAGAGCGCCAGTCCCGGTCCGGTGCCGGTCCTACACAGCGCACACACCTGGCCGCCCCACCCGCGCGTCTCTCCCGCCCCCCGGCCTCCCCCAGGGCCTCTCCGGGGTCATGTGACCCACTAGTTTCACCCTCTCCTACTAGAAACTCACCTGTGCGGGGAGGGGGGGGGGACGGGACCAGAAACCGGGAGCAAGGTTCCCGGGGCGGGGCCAGAAGGCATACGTCCTTCTCCGCCAGGCCGGAAGTGCTGCGGTGCAGGTGGGGCTTCTTGTTCGCTCTGCTCCCAGTGTTATCGGAGCAAGGCGCCTGGAGCCCACCCGGCCCCGGGGTCCAGGAAACCTAAGGGGCTGCTGGGAAGTCACTAACGCGGCCCCGGGACGCTGTCCCCTAGGTTTGCCGGGGAGCATCAAAGGGCAGAAACGCCCCCCTTCCCAACCCTCCCCCGCGGAAACCGCTCAGGGTAGTCCACAAGGCAGGGAATTTGGGGCGTCCCGCCCGGAGCCACAGGGTTCCGCTCCTTTCCCTCACATTTGTATACAGCTTTCAAAAATCGGGAAAACTTGCCAAAAACGAAATACGTGATAAGTCAGTGCCAGCGAAATCGTAAATATTGATGAAATAAAAAGCATTTAATGTTTTTGTTAAAAAATATTTGATACATTTAAGTAGATATTTGCATAATTTATCAAAAAATCATATAACATAGGTTTTCACGTTTTAAACATTTATAAAAATATGGACAGGTAAAAGAAAACAAAGAAAATTGTAACAAGGCTCTAAGTTTATTTACATCTTGAATAGTTTACAGGTGAGCTACTTTAGTTTTACAATTTATATGTACAATATTCCCAAATTATGCATTATTAATTCACATTTTTATATTTAGCATAACCTTCACATGAACTTGTTCATAAATGTTGACCTCTCCACTGTACACCACCTATAGAACTAAATAAATACTAGTGGAAAATTTTAAAAATAACTTAAAAGGTCTTACTGTTTTTTTCAAAAACTTCATGACTTTTCCATAAAAATACTTGTCTGTCTTTTGATTATCAATAACTTCTTTAACTAAAAAAAGGTTCAGATTTAAGCTAAACGTTTTGAAGCCTGATTGCATTTACATTTTTTCCTTTTAAAGGTACAACTGGTCCCATAAATGGACTTGTATAGCAATACAAGTGTACATACCATATACACCATGTAAGTATAGACTATACACCGTACAAGTGGACTTTTAACGATACAATCATTTCAACAGCATTGAAAGCATATTAACTTTATTCAAATAGCTTCATTTATCACTGAATAAAATTAAAATGAATCTGAAAAAGAACATGTGACCAGCAGGTAGATTATTTGTCTACATTTCATCACTGTCATATTCCTCTATTGTGATCCCCTCTTCCTCCATGAATCCTTGAGATGTAGCAGGCTGTGGCTGGCTGGCAGGCAGATCCGTTCCACTAGTCTGACTTGAAGGAAAAAATAAGGATGCTTCTGTATCAGTCTCTGAAGTTTTGATTTTGTCCATGTGCACAAGTGGCTTTGTAGGTGGTGCTCCATCAAAATTAGCCTCATCATCACTGGCAGAGTCTATCATTCCAGAATCCTTATCAGTTAGAGCTTCCATTTTCAATCTGTTAGAATTACATCACATCTATTAATAACAGACTAGTATAGTTCTTTGAACTATGCTATAATTATGATAATTGACAAGACTACTCCCTTCCTTCCTCCTACCCTAAATGTGTTTGAAATTATTTAGACAGTAGTCTCCTTTGATCTACCTCAATGAAACATTCCCCTCCAACATTAAAAAACTAACCATGAATGGTAATGATACAATGCATGGCCATAATGGAAGGAGGTGCTGTTGGTAAAATCCCAATTGGATGTGGATTATACCCACCAACTGCTAATCAAACAATAAATGAATGCTTCAGGAAGCTGACATTCAGCTGTATATGACTGGGAGAAATTTGACTCTTCCCCAGGGAGCTAAGATCAAAAGAATTATTGATTTGAAAAGTGTTTATTTTAAAATAGTAGTAGATACTACTAATCTTAAAATCCCAATTGCTTAAATCAATTTGGCAAGGAAAAGAAATTTATATAATACTGACAATGGCTTCTTATGGTAGCTTATGACTAATTGCAGATATTAACATCACTGACTTGGAATGACAGATATAATGTATTTCTTGGATTAGATGGGTTTGCTAATATATACTATAGTAAAATAGAAATAAGGCAGGGAATAATGCCCAATAATTCTGGTTACCTTCCAAAAAACCTCCTTAGGGGAAGCCTTCCAACATCCTGGATAAAAGCAATCTGAGCTGGAAAAGGAGAAGAAAAAAGACAATTTCAAACTAGATCAAATATATACAGGGTACAAAATTCCTAATATATATACATATATACTTTTTGACACAATTAAGAAACATTACTAATGCACAGATTTATGAATTCTCAGTACACTGCCTTATCTACCCAACAAATTCTTAAAACTACGGTTAACCCAACTTGTCTTTGCCCCTGGTGCAGGCAGAGATTCCTGCTTCCCCTGTCTGGGCAGCACATTTTCCTGGTCCCAATCTCTCTTAATTTCACATTCATACCAGGCAGAATGCCTTCTGTTCCAGAGCATCATTTAGTTTTCAAGTTGCTCCTTTGGGAATTAGATTTCTTTCTTTTCTTTATACGACATAAGTAATGACAAGACACCAAAGAATACAAGGAGAATGCTTTAAGAAAAACCACTCTGTCCTTCCAGCCATGAATGTCTGCGTTCTGCTCCAGTCCCAAAGGTACAGATTCATAATGGAGAAGATGCAGGAGTGTGAATCAAATAACAAAGAATTTACTGCAGTTGCCTAACATTCTACAAAGTGCTATAGTATGAAACAACTTTAAGGCATTCCTAGTTTAGAGGATCACTAGGAAGCCAGTTTTGATTCTAAGGTTAATGTAGGGGTTCCATACACTATAGTGTATAGTTTCAGATCTGGTTCCTATATATCCCAAATTCCACATCATCCCCAGAACTAAACTAGGCACCTTGGAGTCAAACTCGACAAACTATGATCTCTAACTGAATTACAGCTAGACTGCTTTTAAGGCTAAACTGTTATTTAAGGGTAAGGTACTGTTAGAAATACACATTTGTAAAGAAAGGGTTAAGAACTCACTAATAATTTGAGTGGAATTCTCTCTCTGTTCTTCGTGGTTCATTTAACACTAAACAACGGGCATATTTACTACAGTACTGAGAAATGAATTAATATAGTAAGATTATTTAAAAACCCTTAGGAAAAATTAAAATTCACATTATGACTTTGATCTCATCTTCAAAAGGTTTTACTAATAAGCTGCTCCCCTTTTTTACACCATAGTCATTTTAGGATATTACCCTCCCCCCAGAATTGAATACCCTACTCCTCGCAACAAATCAGAACATTTAAGCAAAAAACAGACAACACATCTAATATTGAACACATGCAACACCATTCCCTTTTAATAATTTCTCTTTCTACTGACAGGAGAGAGGTATACGGCATTATGTATTCTTAGGTCCATTATTATTACCTTGATTTCTCATTGGATGAGTTAGCATAGCCAGGTATGGCAACAGCTGTGTCTGAAGGCACAAAGGGGGCAAGCAAAAACTGGAAAAAAGTGACTTTGCTGCCAGGCAATTTTCTCGATACTATTAATAAAAGGAAGAAAAATAAAAATTATTAAATTCTGCCAAGGAAACTGTGGCATTTAAAATAGATTTTAAAGAACTTTTTAGATTATCAAATTAAACCCTCTATTAACTGCTTCAGCATTGCCTTAAAGAACCTTTAAGTGACTTATTTATGTCATATGTTCCTGTCTAGAATAGGAGCTTTGGCTTTTCCACATATCAAGAGGTGTGGAGTTAGGAAAATATATCATCGTAAAATTAAGGAAATTTTATTTATAAATCCATGACCTAAATTACTTTGGATCCCAAATCTAAGTACATTATACTTAATTTTCTTTATAGTCCCAATACATGAAAGCCTTCAGGGTTTTATGATACATCTCTATGACATACCATTTACACATTATCTTATTTAACATATAAAGCTCTCTTTACACTTGGCCGTCAAAGAATTTTCTTGAATCATAAGAAATATTCAATCTGAATTATGTTATATGGTTGCCTCGACAGGGCTATTCTAAGGATTCCTCATATGGATCACAAAGAAGAATCAGATGGAAATTCCTGAGGGGCTGCTTCATTTATAATTTTCAAACAAAAAAAACTGCTGATCTTACATTTTTATTCAGCCAACTAAGCCTCACATTTTCCTATGAATGATGCCTCTTAGAATCCCTAATTTCCTGCAATGCATTACTCAGATGTCACTTACTAACAAGGGCCTTTCTCTAATCTTTCCACTTATTAGTTCTTTCTGTCTCTCTCTGAAAATTGTGTATTTACTAATATGAATACATAAAAAGTCCCCACCCATAAAAGCTACTTGAGGCACTTGTTTTTGGTTCATTGATGTCATCTCTTCCTTTCTTCCCCATTAGAATGTCAACTTCTTTTGAGCAGGCATTGTTTCATTCATTGTATTTGGATATCTAGGCCTAGCACAGTGTCTGGCTCAGAGCAGGTATTCAATAAATAAATGCTCACTAATTCCTTGATAAATTGATCTTTGTCTCTCTTAGGGTATTGAGAGGACAGCTGAATAGTCCTGTCGCTCCTCCAATATATCCGAGGTAGGACCTGAATCCGAGACCTTTTAGGTCAAAGTGACTGTCAGAACCCTGGGCTCCCTGAGACTATAAATGGAAAAGCAGGTATAGATCTATGTTGGTAAATCACAGGTTGGATACAAAAACAAAACCAAGATTTGCCTAGGGCCTAGCATTGCACTGCACTGAGTTTAAATGAATACCTAGAATAGGTGCATGATCTCAATTTTTAAATGTTTTTTTTTTTTTGGTCAAATACCTTAGGTGCATGATCTCAAAAAAAATTTTTTTTGCGGAAAAAAAAAACTTTTGTCAAATACCTCAATGGATTCAATATTCAAAATGGTTGCTTATGTTTTAGCTTGTTTCTAAGTAAAGTGTGGGTCTTGACAACTTTTTATCAGTGACTGCAATATTACCTTTCTGTTTATCAGAAACCACTGAGGTTTATGTAAGGGTCGAAAACTTGCTCCTCCTCCGTGGCAATAAGCAAAACCTCTGGACTTGTTGGAATGCATCACACCTCTTGTAGCTACAGATGCACTGTATTCCCCGAGTATAGTCCTTGACTAAGAAATGAAATGATATGCAATTAAATGAGATAATATCTATAAAGTGCTTTCTAAAAGTACTCATGATATAAAAGGTCCATTACTATTGTGGGTGTATGGCACAGGCATACAGAATTTAAATAATAGCTCTCTAAATTCTATAGTATCAAAAAGAAAAACCTTCAAGAATCAGTTCAAGGCATCCGAAGTGGTTTTTCCTAGTTTTTATTTTATAGTGACATCCCTCAAAATAGTTACTGAAATTTCTTCATATAAAATTGAGATGCTAAAAAAATCTTGGTCAAGTATAACGAAAACAATCACTTGATGACTATGCAGCTTTCCTAGTTCTAGTGTTATTGTTGTATTTTTGTCACAAATGAAATGAGAAAAAATTCTATAACTGTATTAGACAATTTGATGTTTAACTACAAATGATAAAAACAAAGGCATGTTGCACTTTTTCCTACATATGAGGAAACAATCAAACAAAACATCAGCCTTACATTCCAGTCACCACAGAAGATGTCAGCAATACTCATGTATTCACTGGCTCTGCCAAGATCCTCTATTTCAGTGAAGAAATCTACATAGTTTTGATGAAGGTATAAATTAAATAGCTCTCCAGGCATGTGTGACTTTTCTACAACCTCCTAGTCAACAGAAATATATATGTAAGCATACTAATATAAACGCAGTAGTCAAAATTTTCTTTATTTTAAATCCAAAACTACACAAAGTTTCATTACCTCAGGTTCAACAAGTAATGTGTCCCGTTCATACTCTGACAAATGAGATGGTAACCGGGGAAATTCTAATTCCATTAGAGATGTTCCTGTAAATAATTTCCATATTACTAAGGATGGATTATAATGGAGCAACATTTAAGTGCTTGTTATGTGTCAAGTACTGTGCTAAGCGTTGGAAATACAAATAGGAAAGTGAGACAGTTCCTGATTTCAAGGAACTCGAACTATAATAACAGTAACACAGAAAGGAGAATTCTGTCTCTAGCTCATGGAAACACCAGATTGTACCTAGGTGCTGGCAGAGAATGTCACAGGGGAGGTAGCAAGGTCTTATGGACCTTGGGGACCAATGGCAGGGCAGATGGTCCCTGACCCAGAGAAATAATGGAGTGAGGCTCAAATCAAAGAGTCTAGAAGTGAGGAATAGAAGTAGCACCTCGTATTCCCACAATTAAAAAAACCAGAATATCTAAAGCAGAAGCTGAGAATTGGAGATCAGAGACAGCTTCTCAGGAGAAAGCATAAAAGAATAAAGATGGACAATCAGATCCATGATTCTTCTGGGCATTGATATGGAATCAGACTAGCATGAAAGTACATAGCATAGGCATACATCAAGAGGCCAAAGACCCATTTTACTCTTACTAGGGATCAGCCAGCTATGGCCTCTTCTTTAAGTCATCCTTGCAAATGTCATTAAAGAAAAGCAGAGCCTAGGACACAAGTATGTACCTGCTGTTATTCCCATGCTAGAAAGCAAGGAGTTTGCTCATGAGCAGATCTGGAAGCTGAGAGGGAATAATCACCTTGGTGACAGTGCTTGCCCATTGTCCAGGTCCTATGCATTAGACTCTACCTACCTCAAAACATCAATAATCTGGACAGAATCTATATTGGTAACTTAGGAGGCAGATTGGTATAACAAAGAACACTGAATTTGTAGTCATAAGACTATTCATTAGCTGTGTGATCTTGGGGCAAATCACCTCTTCTCTCTGGGCTTCAATATCAAATGGGAGAGAAAACAACTAAACAAATACATACAAACAGGCTATATGCAGGATAAATAAATAATTATGAGAAAGAAGGCACTAGAATTAAGAGGGGCTGGGAATGGCTTCTTATGGAAGATGGAGTTTTAGTTGGGACTTAAAGGAAGCCAGTGAAGGCAACAGGTGGAGATGGCAGGATAGAGTGTGCCAGTCATGGGGGACAGACAGGGAAAATGTCCAGGGCCAAGAGATGAGGTGTCTTGTTCATGGAATAGCCAGGTCAGTACCACTGGTTCGAAGAGTACATCGTAGGGAGTAGGGTGTAATCAGACCAGAAAGGTAGGAGGGAGGTTATGAAGAGCTTTGAATGCCTATCAGAGTACTTTGTATGTGATCCTGGAAGCCAGTGGAGTTTTACTGGAGGGAGTGGGAGTAGGGAGACACGCAATTTAGGAAAATCATTCTGGTGGCTGAATGGAGGATGGACTGGAGTGGGTGGGGAGAGATGTGAGGCAGACAGTCATCAACAGGCTATATTGCAGTAGTCCTGGTGTTAGGTGATAAGGGTTTGCACTGCAGTGGTGGCAGTGTCAGAGGAAAGAAGGGGAACATGTTCAAAAGATGTTGCAAAGGTGAGATCAACAGGCCTTCAGAACAAATTGGATATGGGGGTGGGGGACAGTGAGGAGTCAAGAATGACACCTAGGGTGGAAGCCTGAGGAACTGGAAGGATGATCTGCATCTACAGTAATAGGGAAGGTGGGGGGAAGGTTTTAGGAGGAAAGATAATGAGTTCCATTTTGGACAGGTTGAGTTTTAAGATGTCTACAGGACATCCAGTCTGAGATGTCTGAAAGGCAGCTGAAGAAGTGAGACTGGAGGTCAACAGGAGAGACTGGGGAAGGATAGGTAGATTTGAGAATCATCAGTATAGAGATGGTAATTAAATCCATGGGAGCTGATGTGATTACCAAGTGAAGTAATATAGAGGGAGAAGAGAAGGGGCCTAGGACAAAACCCTTACCCATGGTTAGAGGTGAGATCTCTGTTCATTTGTTAGACAGTGACGATGGAAGAGGAGTATGCAACGGGCAAGGGTCATTTAGAACAGACTCTACTCCAGAATATCTACCAAATATACTCTAATAAGAATTTAGATGACAAGCACTTTTAAATAAATATCATCTCCTTGTAGCTATCATCTATCCTGCACTGTCAATTACTTTACCTTGACGTTTAAATTGTTATTTTTCCTAAAATGAGAGGTAGGGGAAGGAAAGAAAATATGGGAGGTGAGAAAAGGCAAGTCTAAGCAGAGTTCTGAAGTAGTGAGTCTTTGGAAAGTCAAAAGGTAGCACAAGAGCAGTGAATACTGGATGGCACTGGATGAAAGAGGAGTATAAAACAGTCAAATAAGAACATTAAAAATGGCAGTGAATACTAGATGGCACTGGATGAAAGAGAAGTATAAAACAGTCAAATAAGAACATTAAAAATGTCAGTGAATACTGGGTGGCACTGGATGAAAGAAAGCATAAAACAGTCAAATAAGAACATTAAAAATAAACGATGCCTAGGATGCTAGTAGCAAGCCATTTGTCACTAAAAATGCTTACATAGCAAACAAAAACCACCTTACCTAAAAGGATGACTATTTTACTATCAAAGAACTATAGGAGTAAAGGTCCTATGATCCACTAGAAAATTGTTAGTGTTTAATTACCTTCGTAGAAAGTAAATTTTTTTATAGCTAACATTAATAAATGTTTGTTGCATAAACAAATGAAAGCTCAGCCAGTTCATGTCTGTCCTCTGTCTTCTTGATAGACTAACAAGTTCATCTAAATGCCACTGTAATGTATTATGTTTATATAAACCTAGCATTTTATTAAGGAAACATTCATGCATTTCAAATACCAAAGGATCAAGGCTTCTTACTTACTTTTACAATATAGTATCTTTCCCAAAGCCCTGAAGAGAAAGAGAGATGCATCTTTGCCACCAATTGCTTGGACTTCTTGATTTTCCAAAGTACTACTAGGTCTCTTTCTCTGCTTTGCTCTTGACAACAAAATATCTGATTTTATTGAAGATATCCCTTTTTTCCTTGACCAAAAATTGGTCTCCCCTGAATTACCTGCAATGAAGTAACAAAAAAATAAATCTGAAATACGTAGAAATGATAGTCAATTTCAGCTGACAACATTTCAATAAAAAATCAGAAAATGACTACAAACTAAGTTAGCAATGTGGGTACTCCCTCCACACAACACATCTATAGAACTCTTGTCTATCATTCTCCCAATCACCAGCTGGAGAGTGTTCTTCTAGATCTCTTGATGTTGAATGGACACCAATGGTGCATGGAGGTAGCACAATGGATATTTCTAGCTCTTGCTTCAAGAATAGTCCACTTCCTTTTCTGGTCATATACTTCTCTTGATCTTACTTTTCTGTACATTTCTTTGTAGGCAATATATTGCAGCCTACTCACCCCCACCATGCACTTTTCTACTGCCCTTTGGGTGGCTCCCAATTTTTTGGAGACGATTTCATGACTCTCAGCCAAAGTATAACCAGAAAAATGCTGATGTTAAGAAGATTCCCCATCCTCTACCCACAGGAAAAAATTTGAGGTCATTGAAAGTACAGCATAAATGACCAAAGGCAATCCATAAGATAAATAGTTTCTGGACAAAAGGCATCCTTTCCCCACCCAGCTTTTCCTATATGGAGAGTTAGGCTGGATTCTCTTGAGTGACTAAGGTTTTTCATACTTTGCTGGATATTGAGAATTAGAAGGTTTTATCAAAAAAGTTATTTTTAAACTTAAATTCCTATTCCTTCGACTTATACTAAGGAGATACCTTTTTGTAGAACAACCTTTAAGGTAGCATTTTTCTCTACAAAATCAAATGCTTCTTATGGTGAAATAACAAGGTCGGTAGGGGATTGTATTTTCTAACATCCTTCAGTCAATTACATAATTTGCAAGATATGTTTGGATATAAAGTATCAATGCCATTTCCTTCTAATCCCTTCAGTAAGGATGTCTTCAACCCATGTGTAGATAACTCTTATAAGGATATTCTTTCAGTATCTCTTATCCCCAGGTTTTTTTTCTTTTCTTTTAAAACATTCTCCCTGTGTATATATGCTAGACTCACAATTCATTTCTCTAAAAGTACAGAAAGAGTGTTCATAGCAAAGAATCAGTTTCATGTTGGGATGTCTCTCACTGGAAGGTATTGAAAAATAACAACAAAAAACCCCCCAAAAGTTCAATGTGTACAGTTCTAGGATCTTTTCCAATATATTTTGGAGGACTTAAAAAGTTCTCCAAATGATAGTCAGAAAGAAATATGATTTAAGGTAAGAAAGCCAAGATATAATTTCATTTTGCAGTCAAATACTAAATTATTGCTTGATGATCATATGCAGCCTCGGAGATGAATTCAATCCAACTTTCTTTTACCAGTATGTATAAAATATACTGGTATGAAAATATACTAGTATGTATAAATTTTTTCTCAACAATTCAAAATCATTAGCATTTCTTAAATTCATAAAGGAATTCAATAAAATAATTCAAATAAAATATATCATTATAAAAAGTATAGATTTATATAAAATAATAATTTCATTTAATTCATAAAACTGATGTACAGAACAACTAATATATTGCTCCACCAAAGTATGGTCTGACAGCACCTACAGGAAGTGGTCCTTGAAATGGCAAGAAAACTTTGTAGTGAACTCAGCAAAGTAAATGAGGTTTGGTACCAGGTAAAAACGCTGCTCACATGACTACCTTGTGTACATGTTCACAAACACTCCCTTTATCTTGCAATCCAACTGCACACTGGACATTCCCATTTTTAAAAAAAAACAAACTTCTGGCTATATTTCAGTTGTTTAGGGACTAAACAATACCATTTCAAATTGCTACATTTTTACAATTTTATTTCACTTCACTATTGACTAAGAAAATACCATCTTCACTTATATAAAAGTTATATAAACACTTATATAAACAGATTTATAACTTATATTTACCTTTAAAAGAAGAAAACTGGAGACTATTTATTGCACTTCTTATGTCACCAGAACATCCTTTACAAAGCAACTCTAAAGATGGCTTGTCAGGGACAACAATTTTTCCTCCACCCTTAAATAAGAAAGAGAAAAACCAACATTATATCCTGAAGTACTGAAGAAAATGAGGGGCACACTGGCACACTAGAAAAGACCTCCATCTTACAGGATTGACTGCCAAGGTATCATTCAAGTGAAAATGCAACAGTGCTTTATAGTTAATTAGTAGTCACCTATTAAGTTCACATCGAAGTTAATATAAATTACAGAGTATGAATTATATTTATCTTTACTGCAATTATGCTATTTAAAAACTATCCTATTACTATTCTATGAAATAATAGAATAGATATTGATAATTCCCTACACTAAAGTTTTCAACAAATTTATCTATTCTCAGTACTAAGAAGCCACAAAGTGTAAAGTTTTATAGTCTAAAGCTTCCTTAGAAGCAAGCTCAGAGCAAAATGTTACCTGAGATTAGGGATTCTTAACTTTTTTGTGTGTCGTGGACCCCTTGAACAGTCTGGTGAAACCTACGGACCCCTTCTCAGAATAATTTCTTTCAACAGCATAAAATATATAGGATTACCAAGGAAATCAAGTAAACCAAAATAGTTGTCAACACATTAAAAAAGAAGTGATGGACCCTAAGTTAAGAACTCCAGTCGTAAATAATGAGACAAGAATAAATTTCTATCACATTCAAGTATTATTCATAGTTCCTGAACAAGTACTTTAGTAAATACCATTAAGATAAATAGCCACTTCATTCCTTGTTGCACCTCCTCAATAGCAGCTCAGAGTTGCCTCTATCCAGAGGCCCTCTCTTGACTGGTAAGTCCTTGGCTCCAAACATTAACCAGAGTTCAAAGAAAGGAGAGATTAATTTTGGATGGGCAAACCAGGTATTGCTACAGGTAGGATGGATAGTACGGCTTTTCTATTACAATATGTTTCCCAACACAACTCCCTAAGAAGGTTCTGCCATAACTTTAACAATTGCCTGCTGGACATTCATGTCAATGTCCAAAGGACACCTTGAATTTAGCATGTTAAAAAATGGAACTCATCTTATTTTCCATAAATCTATCCTTCCTTCTTCTGAACTTCTCTATTGCTGTTGGAGTACTACCAGTTTGCAACCTTGGAGTTATCCTCACCTTTTCACTGCTCTTCATTCCCCAAGTCCTATTAGTTTCCAAATCTTGTTGATTCTACCTTCACAAAACCTCTCCCGTTGTTCCCTTCTCTCCCTACCAGCTACCACTCTAATCAGGCCATCACCTCTCACTGGGGCAATAGACACCCAACTGCTCTCTTATATTCCAGTATCCCTTCTCCCAATCCATCCTACTCAGTTACAAAACTGATATTTCTGATACACAGATGTGACCATGTCATTTCCCCACTCTAACATCTTCAATGACTCTTTATCCTGAATGACAACATCTTCATCCTGCCACTGAAACCCATTTATTATGTAGCTCACATCTACTCCTATCCAGTTTTATTTCATAGAGTTAATGCCCCGTTAGCTCTTCCCTACAAAACCTTTCATTTCTTGTCTCTGTCACTGGTCCAAGTAGTTTTTCCCAAGCCTGGAATACTCATCACCTCTGCCCCTTGGAACCCGAGTTTCCTTTGAGCACAATACACTCCTCCGAAAAAAAGGGCTTTCCTGATTCTCCCAGTTGTTTACACTCTTTTTCTCTTAAAAATGAACTTCCTTTTTATTCAATTCTCTGTCTAGATGGGGTAGAATGTAAGTTCCCTGAAGGCAGGTACTATTAAGTTTTGTATTTGTTTCCTAATACCTGGAACAGTTACTTAAGAAATGTGTGTTGGTTAAGTTGACAGGCCTGTATGCAAGAGACTGCATGCCATGTTGTGACAGTTTATCAACTAACCTCCAATGTACACAATTTCTGACACCTTTATTGGTAGATAGCTGGGTTAGTAGCCTGTTGAATGGAGGATAAAATGAATAGTTAAGTGACTTTCTCATGTTCACAGAATATGGTGGTAGTGAAGCCAAACTACTGAATTCTAAATTACTTAAAAGCAAGTGTTGAACTCATAGTACAATTAATGTAATGGATATAATTTATAATACAGCAGACCCAAAAAAGAGAAATTTAAATGGGAAACGAAGAGTTTAGTAGGAAATCCTTTAAAAATGACATTACTACATAAATGTTATCAATGTTTGAAACTTACCATATTAGCTTCTAATGCTGCTATTCTACTAAGAACTTTCATCATAATTGTTGGTGCCACAGGGTTGAAACTGTCAGATGTTTATAAAGAAAAATAGTAGTTAATGACATTCGAAAGATGTAATCTTTCTCTGAATGCTATAGGAGGTGTAAAGAAATCATCTTACCTAATATTTGATATAGAACACTCTTCTTGAATTTCTTTGGGGAACAGTAATCTCTGACTACTGTCTCCACTGAGACTATCAGAGATTATAAATACAAGAGGACATCGCCCTAGCTGCACAAATCTCCTAAAATGACAGGCAGCGAAATTAGACATTATAATCATGTCAACTATTAATTTGGAGCTCTAGTAAATGTCATTGAAACTTACCTTAGTATTTCATGTAAAGTACTTGGATCTCTATAAAATTGATTAGGCATATCCTATTGAAAACACAGCACAAAAATTAATCCAATTCTAATTGCAGACATACTTTTTATAAATAGACAAACTACCAAGTAAAGCCTCTCTCCAACTTACTTTAACTTTTTTGTTCCAATTTGTTTTTCAAAAGAACTAGGAGAATACAGGACGATTTATTAAAGTATCCATCAGTCAACAGGAATTTCACTTATAAACTACTATTCACAAAAAACTACTAAACTAGGTGGTTGATAACAAACTACTTTCACTGATAATATAACAGTAAACTGTTAAAATGCACATTATGTCTTCCTATGCTAAAATTCATCTAATCTTACAATCAAGCCATTCTGTGTTTCTCAATCCCACATCAATGACAAATTACTTAGGACTCTTAGTATGATATAAACCTAAGCTTTTATACCCAAGTATTATTTCTACTTAATAGCATGACAATGTCATGATATTATTCAGATATTATTCAGATAAGACAGAAACACCTAACTTTGGGGGGCAGGTATAACTTTTCAAGATTTTTTTTTACCTCAACCAAAATAATCTTCTTATCAGTGTGCAGACAATCACCAAGCATCTGTAGTTTGTTATATTTATTTGCTCTCAACAGAAACTCCTGAAAAATAGTCATCTGAGACTGACTAGGAACCATATGGAAACTTGATTCTGAAAAGAAAGCATTTTTCTTGTCAACAAATCAGAAAACACATAAATGATCTATGTCTTTTGTTTAGGACAGTTGTTCAAGTGTTCAGTAAATGGCTGTCAAAAGACATTACTATGAGTCCTAGCTTCTGCTGTACCATTTAGCAATATCCTTGGAAAAATAATCACTTAAATTCTGTGGATTTCAGTCTCTACCCCTGAACATGAGGAGGAGGTTAAGACTAAATGATTTTTAAGGTTCCTTTTAGCTCTAAGATTTTGAGGAACAATCTTTGTTGCCTCTCCTAAGATCCTCAGGTACATCTGAGGACTTTAGCTGGACTTATTCCATTGTCTTTCTTGACACCTATTCATGTGGGTAAGGAGGGAAGATTGTTTTTTCTAACTGAAAAAAATAAAAGCCTAAAAAATCCTACCCATAATAAACAGAAGAGTTAATTCAGGTAGATTTCTAGATATTTAAAAAATAATAATAACAAAGTCTTAAGTCCTCCAAAAAGCCCTTAATTCCCAGTCTACTATGAGAGAGAGGTTTCTTGCCTCAGTCAAAATAATCTCATTAGTATCATGGAATACTCCACCCTCTTGTCATGTTACTCACATTAAATGCCATGATCAAACAGTGCTGAGAGAAAGGAAAGCACAACTATAGTTCGCCCTGGCCACTACTATGACCCTGAATGTGTTGGGAAGATAACAGATTTAGAGTTGGAAGAAACCTCAAAGACCATCTCATTCATCTCCCTCTTTTTCACATAAGGAAATTAAGATCCAGATAGAGTAGCCAAGGTCCCACAGGTAGTCAGTCAGTGGTAAAGCCAAGATTTGAACACTTCCCCATCCTCTGACTCTAAATTCAACCCTCTTTGGGTTCTGAGGAGGAGTGTGAGGCTAGTTTTGGTGACAACTCCTAACTTCACACCCAAGAACTTTTTATCCAGTAGCAGCAGCACTGGAGACTATGAGATACAGGATGAACTTCCCATCTGCTTTCAACAGAGGAAGTGCCCCTCCCTCTCCATTCAAAAACAAAATAAATCTCACCATAATTAAACCTGCCCTTCATATCATGTTCTCTGGAGTCTAGAAAAACAGGGTTAATCCATTCTTGTACCTCAATACCAAGCTCCTTAACTAGTATTTGTAGAGTTGCTGTTTTTCCACATCCAGGAGGACCTGTGATTATCAGAATAGATCCACCCTACAACAAACAAATATTATACATTAAAAATGAAAAATCTTGATGAAATATGCCAGAATAACAATTTCTTTAATCTTACTTAGTACTTCTTTATGCTAACATAATAGAAGTGAAACCCAAACCAGATTAAAATGTAACTGGGAAATGTTTAACAAAATAAATAAAAATGCAATAGAATATAGATAATATTAATTTGTGGTTCTCTAAGTCACCATGCAGCTGACAGAGAGGTTTCTATTTGAGTCTAACACCACAGTCTCAGACACTCTCTATCTCCCATCCCTGTGCCTTTGCACTGGCTGTCCACCATGCCCAGCATGCTCTCTCTTCTCATAGCCACCTCTTAGAATAGCTTATGTCCTTTCAAGCTCAGCTTTTTAGTGCCACCTTCTACATGAATCCTTTCCTAATCCCTTCTTGCCCTCCCCCCTGTCCCTGCTTACTTGGGCTTTCTTCCACCAAATTACTTTGTAATTAGTTTGTATACACTTGTAGTCTCTTAAGATAAAATGTAATCTCCTTGAGGGCAGGGACTGTTTCATTTTTGTCACTGTCCCTCCAGACCTACCTATGGTGGGGTCTGGGACAAAGTAGGTACTTAATGAATTCTTACTGATTCCCAGTTCCAACAAACTTCAGAAATAACTACATATATTTAACTTCTGACTACAAACCACAAAGCAGTATAACAATTACAAAGCATTTTAAAATGAGATTATGACTAATTTTTAATTACCAATTTTGGTTGCTTTTCAAAAACATGAGCTTTTAACCAGGTTTCAAGTTCTTCAACTTTCTTCTTATGAACAGCAAGTTCATTCTGGCATGAAATATGAAAGTTTAAGAACTGTTAAAATATATTTTGATTTAAAAGTAATAAATAATAACTCACATTTATATAGTGCTTAAAATTTTTACACTTTCCTCAAAACTACTCTGGGAGGTAGTGTATGTACTGAAGGCTTCAAAGTTAAATGAATAAAATTTGAGTAGTACCAATGCTAAACAGATAATGAAATAGACTAGTAATAAACTGTTCAATAAACAAATGGTCAAAGGATGTAAAGTGGGTGTTTGAAAATGGGATTCAGAATTCTGGATCATTACATACAGTATGGGGTTGGAACACACCCTGATATCAGGGATGGAGTACACCTAGGAGGGGTTGGTAAGAATTTATAAAGAAGGTATCTTACAAATCAAATCTAAAAGATTTTAAGCTGAAAGGGACAGGAGATGGAGAAGAATGCCTATGTCTATCCACTAAGATAGGTATTAGAGAGAGTAGCCACAAAGAAGAAAGAATAGAGTTGGGATACAAATTCACAAGAGACAAAAATCAAGGACAGGAACTAGTAGTAAAACTCAAGGTGTCAGGTATCTATGTGCAAATGCCCAAGATTTAGGCAAAACAAATGAGAGAAAAGAGAAGTCCTATAGGATTCAAGGAGGTAAGTTTGATCTACTAGGTATCACTGAAACTTAGTGAAAGGATACCCAATGACTGGACAATGGGTCTGAATAAGAATACATTATTCAAAAGAAAAAGGGGTTGGGAATAGGGTAGCATTATATATTAAGGAGGTATAATCAAGGGAATAGGCATACTTGTAGAACAGCTGAACAAATTATGGTATACGAATGTAATGGAATACTACTCTGCCATAAGAAATGACCAAAGGGACAATTTCAGAGAAACCTGGGAAGTCTTGTATGAACAGACTGAAATGAGCAGAATCAGGAGAACAATTTTTACAACAATAACACTGTGAAAACAAACAATTCTGAAATACTTAATTCTGATCTAACTAATATTAATTCTACCAGAGCAGTAACGAAGAATGCTATATATGCCCTGAAAGAGAGGTGGTGGACTTAAGATACAGAATGAGATATATATGTTCAGATATGATAAATGTGGAAATCTGTTTTGATTATGTCTATCCGTTACAAGTTTTTTGGGCTTTTCTCCCCAATGGTTTGGGTAGGTAGGAGGGAGAAAAAATAAATGGTTGTATTGATGGAGGCACTTCAATTATCTAGACATCTACTGGAGTTTTCTCTGCCAAAAGCAGAACTAAGAACTTCTTAATTTTCCTTAGTGATAAATCCATCCTTCAAAAAGAACCCACAAGGGGAAATACTTTTCTGGAACTGGTGGTTTGTGCTGAATAATGGGAATCTTGGGGAAGAAATGAGCCTTCAAACTTAGTTTGTGATAAAGAAGAAACATAGTCTGAAATGTACCCTAGATTTTTGAAAAGCAGATTTTAAAGAGTTCAGAGGAAAGATAGATAAGATCCCATGGAGTTTTAACTTCAGGGCAAGTCAACCTAAGAAGGAGATGAAATCTCAAGAATGAAAATTTAGAAACACAAAGTAAACAATTGTAATGGGAAGGAAAAATGGAATTTGTCCAGAGACCACGGTGGACACACAGGGTACTCAACACCCAACAATTCTCAACTTAGATTTTAAAATGTACAGAAGATTCAGAAAGGCCAATTGACTGATAATGAATATAAAAGCAATGATCCTGCGAAGATGCCACCAGATGGAGCTCATAGCTTCATTGGTTTGCTGATGCTATTAAATCATAATGCTTTAGGACAGTTCATAATGGAAAACTTATCAACAGAAATGAATTGCTTTTTTTTCTTCCAACTCATAAAAGTTGTTAAAATTAAAACTGAGTTGGGTGGAAGAAGAGGGAGAAAAATTATTTCTTTTTATGGCTTGAATAAATCCCGCATTTGAGCTAAATCAAGATTCATGAAAAACACTAAGGAACATGTATAGTAAGGAATAACTATTTGGGGAAAAAAAGAGAGATCTCAGTGTAAGAAAAAAATTATATAAACAAAACCCATAAATGCCATAGGCCATTTAGAAGGATTTTTAAAAAAATTACATCATGAAATGCTTTTCATAATCCAAACTGGTGTTATTTTCAGTTCCCTGTTAAATTTTACCTCCTACAAATGATGAAATGATTTTGTACCTGAGTTTCTGGTTTGTATTTATCAACCCATGGTTCATTTTCAGACAGATTTTCATTTAAATTTGCTTCAACACTACTCTGCTTTGAGGAAGATGATTTTCCTTTTTTTCTAGCTACAAACTTGCTACTTTCTAATGAGGAAGACAGATCTTTTCTTCTCTGATGAAAATTATTTACTCCCACAGATGCAGTTGTAAGAGCAGAAGAGATGTCTGTGTTTCCAACAAAATCATCAAATGAAGGCTCTACCCAGTTGGTTATCTGGGGGAAAAAAAATCAATGTAAATAGTATGACTATATAATATTTTTCCTTTCCACTTCCCCCATCCCTAATATAGTATATAAGTTTCTAGAACATCTCCCAATTACACACTTACGATACTGACTTGGAACATATTCCCTTACAGTAATTGAAATAAGGTGCGGTTTTTTGTAGTTATAAGTAATGTTTGTGGTATCATCTTTATTTTACACATAAAAATTCAAACTATCTAGCAATAATGGGGATGCAAATCAACATTCTGTGGCTGACATCATACTAACTATAGTAGTATCATTTCAACAAGCTACATTACCTTTGAACTTTTGTGAACAAGAATAAACATTTAGCAGTTTACACATTTTGTAATTATAGCCTGATATGCTTCTTCACTGTACAGAACATCTAATATTTGAGTATATAAGAGAGTCAAGAGTTTAAGGAAAATTGAGATTCATCCCTAATAAATGAAATGTCAAAACGATCCAACAAATAGTTAAGTTAGTTCCTATTATGTGCCAGGCATTGTTCTGGGAATACAAGGATAAAAATTAAATGTGTACATGTGCCTCCTTTATTTCTCTTTTATGTAATTATTTATTTACATAACACTTAGAAATCAGTAGTAAGAGAGTTCAACTTACAAACTCAACATGATTATTTTAAGAACTAAAATTTTTAGGATGGATTTTCTTATGTCCTAATCACAATGGTTACTGTTACCAATACTTTTAAATGTAGAAAAATCTATCAAAATTCAGCACCCTTGCCAACTCTGAATAATTTGTCCAAATTATTTGCCTCTTTAATGCAGAACTTGCTAAAAGGAATGAGTATAACAACTTTCCTCTAAAAAGTATTTTGTTATTGATTCTCTAATTAACATAATACAATGCAGAATTTTTATTTCCATCTTACAGGAAATACTTAAATGATTCACTTAAAATTAGAGTCAGTGAAAAAGTTAAGAGCACTTAACCCAGAAAGATAACTAGGAATTTCAACAGTTCTACCTCTGTCCTCTCATATCTTGCCCTGTTCCTCAAACTTAAAGCCAAAGTACAGTTATCCCTTCCACACAGCGACTTTCTAAATCTTGGTTTCAATATGCTGAGGTTCACCATAAGAAATTAAATGGGAATTTTTAGGGACTTTTGCGGCAGCCAAAGACATAGGCCAATGACCAAATACTTAAACCAGATTTTACAATATGGCACTGTAAATACCCCATAAAAGAAAAAGGAAAAATTCAGACGACTTCTCTGGTATAAAAGGAAGGCCAAAAAATTTTACGTCCATTTCCGAGATTGTAGGGGCACTAGGCACCTAATCGGAGATGTGGAAGGGATAACTATACACCCATGCAGAATAAGGCAACAGGACTAAGCACCAGCTCTGCTGGTAATAACAACCTATATGTTCTCATTTTAAGCCACTTCTGCATTTTGTGAGAGGAGCTGAATGACAGACATTGCTGTATTAGACTTTATTTGTAACCAGTTGTGGTTATTTCCAATAATGCTTCATACCTTTGTGGAAGCTACCTTTCGTCTAAGAGAAGTTTTTGACATTATAAACCTTGATAGTTCCCATCCGTAGTATATGGAACCTGCAGTACGTGAAAGTATAAATCACCTGAAAAGGAAAGAAAATATATTTGTGGAAGGCTTTATCTTTTCTCCCAAATTAAGAAAACTATAAACACAAATATTAAGTTATAATTAAAGCATGACTCAAAAACACACATTTATTGTATTGATGTATTTCTGTCTTCTAGCTGTGTGACCATGGGCAAGTTACTGCCTCAGTCACATTTAAAATGGGAATTAATCTATACTAGCTACCTCACAGGGGCTTAAATGAGATAATGGATTAAAATTGTTTTGCAAACTTTAAAGTGCTACCTAAGATCAGTAAAGAGAGAGTACAATGAATAATGTTAGACTTGGGAGTTAGGAAGACCTGAGTTCAAATCCTTCCTCAAACACCTGAATGATCCTGGCCAAGTCTCTTACTCAATGTGTTTCCTCATCTGTAAAATGGAATTATCATCTACCTCATAAGGTTATTGTGAGAATCAAATAACATGCATAAAAAGCTTGGCAAGCTAGTGATATAAATGCTCATTGTTATTATTTACAAATAACAGTATAACTCAGGGAAGAAGTAATAGTTACAGACAACCATTTTTTCTGTTGGAGCTAAAAACCTACACCAAAATATTAATTTTATTGTCAACTGCAGCTGTGGCAACTGAGTCATTTGTGGCTTTTCATACATTGTCAATAGAATGTCTTTATAAGAAGTCTGAGTCTGACTGAGCTAGGAGCTAGGATCAACGCTTTCGAATCGTGGTGCTGGAGAAGACTTCTGAGATTTCCTTGGTCGGCAAGGAGACCAAACCAGTCAACACTTAAAGAAATTAATTCAGACTATCCGACAGAAGGATAAATATTGAAGCTGAAGGTTAAATATTCTGGCCACACAATGGGAAGACAAGACTCACTGCAAAGGACTCTGATGGTGGGAAAGACTGAAGGGAAAAGGAGAAGGGGATGGCAGAGGATGAGTCATGGAAGCAACGAACAGGAGCTTGGATGCACTTCAAGAGATAGTGGAGGATGGAAGGACCTGGTGTGCTATGGCCCACGAGATTACGAGAAGTTGGACACAATCGAACAACAAAACAGGATACAACTATTGGATACAAGAAATGAGAATCATTTAACAAGCACTTATTGAGCACCTACAGAGAAGGGTAGTTCCCATGGAGTCCTGAAGGGAAAATTTCAAAGTATTATTTCAAATCGGAGTAAAAGTGCTTGGTTTCCTGGAAAATAAAAGCCAATAAAATCGAATACGCTACTTCTGAACAAAAGTGTTTAAATTATCCACGGCACCTTTTTTTTTTTTCCTTAAAGCATTGGGCTTTCTCATATTTAAAAAAATGTTTTCTTCGAAAATCCTGGTTTTTTTTTTTCCTCGAAAGAAAGCACAAAGCTTGGATATCTGGCAGTTTAGGACCTGCAAGTGTGCAGAGCCAGTCCTGTTTAAGGCACACATAAACTTAAAAAAAAAAACAACACACAGCCGTCCAATGAGTGGAAATTACACATGCACAAACACCCGGTGCACTCGGCTGAAGGCATTTTCAAGCAGGGGCGAAATGCTAAATTTCTTGACTTCAAAACACTCGCTCACACAACTTTTACAGCTGGAAGGAACCTCAAAGGCCCCCGACCCGCTACATGAAGCGAGAATCCAGTCTACAAGATTTGCCCAACGAGGGGTCATCCAACAAGAGACCCCGGGGATGGGGAGCTCACTACCTCTCACTGCCCGGGGATGAGAACTCGCTACTTCCCTCTCCCCGGGTCACTTCTCATTGTGAGGAAACACAGAAAAAGGAACTTCCGGTGCGCTCCGACGCAGGGGGCGTGCAGAGTAACGGACAGCTTGCTTATTACGAGGACCCCAGAATCCTTTAAAAAAACCCGGGCTGACGAGCCTTTCTCATCAGTAGCCGCTCGGCCCGAACCTGATCCCGCAGTCCCCCAGATGTCGCTCGCTCGCCCGACGCCCGCTCCCTCCCGGCATCCGTACTCTTCCTCCCCCCTACCCCCGCGCTGGTGGCTGCTCGCGGCCGGACCTCGAAATGGCTCCGGGTCACCATGGGGCCGCGGGCAAAGGGCCGGCTCGGCAACGCAGCGCAACGGGCAGGGGCTCCTCTCTCGCGGCGGTCTCACCTGCAGGCAGCGGGCAGTGACCCTGCGGCATCCCCCCCCTCCCCGGGGGAGGCGGCGGTTACGGCCCAAGTCCAGGGGCGGCAGCCAAACGGCACTCCCGGGGCCAAGTTGGGAGCCCACGCTGAGGCCCCACCTCCCGGCAGGGGGGCCTCCCACGGCGGCTGGCGCCTAGGCGACGGCGCTAGAGGGGAGGGGGGGAAGAGGAGAAGGAGCCGGCCGTCTGGGCTGTCCTGGGCATTGCCTGTTCTGGCGGCGCGCAGACTGTGGGCCCGTCGGCTTGGATTTGCTCTGAGGCGCTGTCATAGAGGGGCTGCTCACCAATGGGCGGGAGGGGCGGGGCGAGGTGATGAGTCCCGGAGAGTGCGCCGAGCGGGTGCTCGAGGACCCTGGGCCCGCCCCCTCGGCTCCTGTCTAACCTCTTCTGCCTGCTGCTCCCTCGTGGAGAGCAGGCCACCGGGGCGGAGCCGGCGCCACCGCGACCATGAGGCTGCCCAACATCCTGCTCACGGGTCAGGGCTGTGGCTCGGGTGGCGAGGGGCTGGGGCTGGCGGGGCGCGGCTTCGGGGCTGGATGAGTTCCTTTCTCGGAGTCACGGCCCGGGGTGGGGGTGGGGGGGCGCGGTGAGGCGAGGGTGTTGAGGGGAGCCCTGGGGCTGGAAACGTTAATTCGGTTGGTCAGTCCGGGATCCCCCGTTTTATCTCTCATCTTCCCACGCGAGGATGGACGAGTAAAGGCGTCTGTCCTGGGCATCCGCAGGACGTAGAGCTTGGCGATCGTTCAGCTAGTCTAGTCTCGATTTACCCATGGGGAAACTGAAGCCTGGAAGGCATCTGACCCCCCAACAATGCATGGAAACGACCTGCCCACGAGACTTAGAACCCTGGTGTTCTCACTGTTGGTTATCTGTCTGCCACGTCCTGGATCATACTAAAGGATGTCTAAGTGATTGGTTTAAAGGGGAAACATAGTAGTGCCTTCTCCCCCGACAAATGGCTTGGATCAACACCTACGTCCTTACGAGGCCGATTGAGGCTGTTGAGTGGTTGGTTTATTGTCATTTCCTTAGAGTAGATGTGCCACTGCCTTTTAAAGAAATTTGTTTCTACTTTTAGCCGTAGCAAAATTCCTGTGCCCAGCTCATCGTTGTGACCCAATTATAAAATCATAGGTAGTACAGATATTTCTAAAGATCACACATACCTGATCTGTGCATCGCTGAGATTAGTTTTGTATTATTTTCATAAATGTATTAAATACTTGTATTATCTACATAAATGAATGTTTATATCTTATGTAACCTTTGAGATGCCCAAGAAGTTAACTTTTGGGTAACCCAAGTAAGAAGTTAACAGACCAATCTTCCCAGAAGAGGTATTCTAGGACAATCTTATTTGCAGGTGAGAATACTTAAGTTCCAGAAATGGAAAGTGGACCATATGCTGGCCAGTTAACTTTGATACCATCATTAAGCTGTCAGGGTTAAAAAGTAAAATTAGCAGTTGGTTTGGCAGGGGCATTTAAAAAAGTTTCTCCATAAGAGTAAATAATTATGCATTCTTTTACAAGAACAGCAGTCTGAAGATGGTATGTGACAGGCACCTGAGTTTCAAAAAATATTTTGTATCTTTGGGCTCTGTTCTTACTTCAGAAAAAGACCATAGTAAATAGCATCTGTCTAATGAGTGTTTGACAGCATATATCTTGGAAAGAGGGCTGAATTTAGAATCATGACACTTGAATTTAAATCCTAGCTGTGCTGCTCAGTGATCTTGCTACCTTTGTGATCTTGAGCAAGCCCCTTCATTTCTCAGTAGTTTTCTCATCTGTGAAAAGAGGAGTAGGAACTGGATGATCTCTAGCATCTCTTCTAACCCTAAATATCTGTTCCTTAAGAAGGTGTTACTCTTGTCTCTCATTTTTCCCCGTTAAATGTTAACCTTAGATATTTTTTGTGAATTGTCTTACAGGTACACCAGGGGTTGGAAAGACCACACTAGGTAAAGAACTTGCATCAAGAACAGGACTGACATACATTAATGTGGGTGACTTAGCACAAGAAGGTAAACTTTATACCTGTCAAAGGCAACTTTGCATCATAGATGTGTTGTGATTTAAATAAATAGAATATATGATGATGTAAAGGCACGATGAAGAGATTCACCTTAATTGATTCTATGTTGCAGAGTAGTAAATCTACAGTATCTGCCTTTAGCTAACCAATTCCAAACTCCTTTGCATGGCACTTGGAGCCTTCTATGGTATTATGCCACCCTACTTTTTCCAGCCTTATTTCATGTCTCTTCCTCTAAATAGATTTCGTCATCCATGCCCACACAGAAAGTTTCTAATGTCAAGTCTTGACAGAAGAAATCAACTTACTATTTTAAACTTAATAATGGCAGGAAGAGCTGGGAGGAGGTGGTAAGGGAAGGTGGCCTTTTATGAAAATTTTCAATTATTAACTGAGGTATTTATTTTTTCTTTAAAAACAGCTGATGAGTACTCAACAAATGTGTATAATTTTCTGAGCCAGACTTTTTATTTTGTTTTCTGGCATTGTAATGGCAGCTCAGTTTCTCTGCTTGCACCACCTAAATATATTTTTCATGCACTTTTAGAATTTGACTTGAAAAGGACCTTAGACATCTAGAGAATCTTCTCGACAACCTTCCCAATAAATGGCCATCTAGCCATTACTTAAAAACCTCTAATGAAGGAGATCTGTTATGTACCAAGGCGACCCATTCCATTTTGAAGTAGCTCTTATTATCAGGAAGGATTATTATTATTAGAAGGAAATGGCAAACCACTCCAGTATCTTTGCCAAGAGAACCCTGAATGGGGTCACGAAGAGTCAAACATGACTGAAACAACTGAACAACAATATTAGGAAGTTTTTCTTAAAATAATGCTAAAGTATGTCTCTCTCCAACTTCTCTTTTGCTCCTACTTCTACCTTCTTTGTCAGAAGAACAGTTCCTTTAGGTATTTGGAGGCAGCTATCCTGTCTTCCCTAATTTAGATTTCCCAAGACTAAACACCTGCAGCTCTTCAATAGATTCTTGAGTGACATAATCGAGAGGCCTTTCACCAACCAAGTTGTGCTCCTCTGGAACCTTTCCAGATTATAAATGTTCCTCCTAATGTATCTAAAGCTGACCCCAGTATTTTAATGGGCGCAACGGAATGATTACTTCCCTCGTTTTAGATACTGTTTCTCTTAATACAGCCTGAGATATTTTGCTTGATTTTGTTTTATTTTATAATAATAATCTGAATTTTGGGTCATATCTCCCTATCAGGTACTTAAATTCCATAAGGATGGGGATTTTGTTGTATCTGAAACAGTGGTGTAGTACAGGGCTGTCCACATTATGGCCCTTGGGCCACATGTGGTGTGCAGTATGATTTTCTTTTTTCTTCTTTTTAAAAAAATTTTTTTTTTTTGTGCAGTGCAGTTTTTGTGTGGCCTGCCTGTGGGTTTTAATTTTCATGAGCGAAAAAAATAATAGTTTGCATGAATGTGTATTAGATTTTAAAATTCCATCGCTAATAAATAATCTCATTGGTGTTAATTTTCTTTGGTGTTTTTAAGCAGCATCATGGAAGGGATGGAACATATCGCACAGAATTTTCAATCTGTGGGATGCGTTCTGTCTGTATGAGGCAGACTAGTTAATATGCACCTCCCTTTATATTGTTGTGTTGTCGCTTTATTGTTCTGTGTTTGCTTTCGAGCTTTGCACCTTTGCCTGTAGTACTGATGACGCACGTTCCCCAACTTTCTATTAGTGTACTGTATTTTTTATTCTGGGTACAGCCCTTGAATAATTATTCTATTTTAATGAGGCCCTAAGATAACCTAAGGTTGGGCAGCCCTGGTGTAGTAGAGTACTAGCCTGGGAGCAAGGAACACTTGGGTTCAAACCCCACCTGTGACCCCTCTAGTACTTGTGCTGTACACCTGAGTAATACCTGTGAAAAGGACCTCAAGAGGGTGTTAAATGATCTCACAAGTGTATAAATGCTTTGCAGACTTTAAAGTGTTTTATAAATATCATTATCTAAGCTTTGTTTCTCTGCTGACACCCAGCATGGTACATAGTGCTGTACATTTATAATAACATAGTAGGCATTTAATAAGTATTTGTTGAATTGAACATAGGCTTATAGATCTAGATCTATACTGAAGTGACCCTGGAGGTCTTCAGTATAATCCCTCAGCTTATAGATGAGGAAACTGAAGCCTAGGGAAGTCAAGTCACTTACTTAAGATGACATAGGTAGTAGGTATAGGATGGAAAGAATATGATAAGATTATGGAGGGTCTTGAAAAATTAGGTAGAGAAATTTGGACTTGATGCAATGGTTATTTGGGAAATACTGTAGGTTTTTTGAGCAGTACAAGTATGATGAAAGTAAAATTTTATGATTTGTCTGATTTTGGTACGCAGCATGGGCTTAAGGGAGAACATCAAAGGAGGCAGAGAGACTAGGAAGCTGTCTTCTAATACTAACCCAAATATGAAGTGAGGAGGGCTTGGACTAGACCAGAGCAATAGGATCAGAGAGGAAAGAATCTGAGAGATGTTTAAGAGGAAGTGCTTGGTGATGGACTGGATATGAGGAATGAAGGTAAGGTAGGAAATGTTGAATGATTCCAAGGATTCTAGCCTGTCGTATGGAGTAGCACCTGTGGCAGAAATTGGGGAAGGAAGCTAATTTGGGAAGTAAGTTGAGGAATTCTGTTTTGAACATGCTGAGTTTGTACTCACAGCAGGGCATCCTGTAGATAGGTGGAAATAAGTGACTGGAGCACAGATCCTCAGCTGTGGAGGTGTAGATTTGAGGTGACTTATGTTGGTCACTTAAGGATCAGCCTAGATAATTAAGAGAGGTTAGCCATAAATTGATGGTTCGTTTATTTTTCCACAGCAATTTATGGAGACGTTCTATTTAAATGTGAAATAGTGGTGATTTGCCTTGGTACAGGTAGTACCCCACATGGATGAAATAGCTGTTCTTTTGAAATACTGAAGTGGTCTTTAAAAAAAAACAAAAACCTGCCCTTAGCTAATCTTAGTTTGTTAGAAGGAATAAGAGAAAGAAATAAACTTGTAAATGTTCAGTTTAATTGATTACGAAATACTAAATTGACAACATTCAACAAGACTATGCTACATACAAGATACTTAGCTGATGATTCAGGCTTACAGATAATCGTTGATAGGGCTAGAAATCCTGAATAAATTACAACATGACTAATGATAATTGTGCTTTAATAAATATTTCTTCAAAATCTTACTTTAAAAAAAATTAAGAAAAAAATTGAATGAGAGGAGAGCAGAAATACACTAGTTTTTCCCTAGAAAAGCCCTGTCTCTAGAAGATGGTCTCTGCTGTTAGACCTAGTTTCTGCTTAAATACCTCCCATGATGGTATTGTCGCTTTCTCCTAAGGCAGGCTGTCAGAGTTGTCGGACAGCTGTAAAATTCTTTTCCTCTGTCGAGTAGAAATCTGCTTCATTATGATTTGATCCATTAATCCTAGTTTTGACTTCTACTTATCATGGCGTCTTCCTTTTCAACATGGTGTTGCAACAGTCTGCTAGCAACTGCTGTGAGGTGTAAGACCCACCAACAACCAGCACACAGAAAACTGCCAACAATCTCAATTTAATCAAGCATATAAATATTCACTTAGCTCAGGGGGAAAAGCCAGCACCCTGAGCTTCAGACCAAATACAAACAGAGCAAATAAACATGAATCAACAGACAGATTTCTGTCTGACAAAATCACAATATCTAGTTACCAGAGAAGCATCAACATCTGAGTTTTCTCCAAAGCCAGGGAGCTAACAACGTTTGGCCCAGAGTCATGCGCCACTCCTGCTGTAGCTCAGAGCTCCAAAGGAGAAAGCCAGCCTCTGAGTTTATATATCTTGTTCAGGGTCAAAGGTGAGTCACACATGTAACTCACCCACGTGACCTAAAAGCTTCACAAAAATGCGACTTAAACCCATGTGGTCTAAAAGCCTCTTGTCACAAAAGTCACTCAAACCCTTGTAAACTAGGCTTTCCCTTGAGGCAAGGTTGTCATCAAGGACTCCTAATTTAATCAAGGAAACAAAGGCCAAACTCTTCAAGGGCACTTGGTTGAATAAGTGCTAAAAGCCCATCCTGATTGCCAGTACACATGGTAGACTTTCAAATATTTAAACCACTGTTAAGTCCCTTTAGTCTTCTAATCAGGCTAACCACCAGTACTTCTTTGAAGTATTCTTTGACTTGGTTTCCATATCTCATCATGCTGGTTCCCCTTTTTTGATTTAAACGTGTTGTCCACATGGCATTTAGTTAGTATAGTTCATTTGTACATGAAACATCACTGAAATCCTCTGACTTAGCTGAGGGTTTTAGGGAAATTACAGAGGGGTCAGAGGTGATATTTCAATCAAAGTCTGCCTGACTCCAAGCCTAGCACTTCATCCACTACACCATGCTATTTGTACATCTAATAGTAATCTAATAACTAATTATGAATTAGAATATCTTTTTGTTTTGAGGGAGAAAACAGCTAAACTTAAATTCCAAATATCGCTAATGACATTGGGATAATTTTGAATGATGTAATGTTTCTTATTTCTTTAGGACAGTTATATGATGGCTTTGATGAAGAATATGAATGTCCTATTTTGGATGAGGACAGAGTGAGTATAAGATTATTACTATTTTTTTGGTTCAGAATTGTACTTTTATCATTATGGGGAGTTCCCCATACTAATGCTGAGCTGCAACTCTTCTGGATTTTATTGTCTTGGAAAATTGTTTAGGGGCACAGAGAAGTTATATTACTTAGCCAGAGTCTAAAAGCTATTATGTGTTGGAGGCAGGATTTGAACCCAGGTCTTCATGACTCTAATGCAAGTTCTGTATACACTATGCTATTCTCCACAGCATAATGGTTATTATTGCTGCTTATTATTATTGGATGCATCACTATATAGAGATTTTCTATTAATATAATTAATGATCAGTAGCTTACTTTATGCCCTTTATGTTTTTAACATTGCCTAACAATTAAAATGTTTCTTATAATTTAATGGAAAAATTGGTCTTTATTACACTTTTTTTAAACAGGTAGTTGATGAGTTAGAAAATAAAATGAAAGAAGGTGGAGTTATTGTTGACTACCATGGCTGTGACTTCTTCCCTGAACGATGGTTTCATATCGTTTTTGTGCTTCAAACTGATAATTCTGTATTATATCCCAGACTTGAAAAGAGGTAAGAGAAGAATTTGTTTCTTATAGAACATTATTTTACTTTTTAAATTAAATTTCATTTTTACTAAGATATACTATCTCACCTCCTCTCCCACCCTGAGCCCTATTGAGACAGTAAGAAAAACAAAACCCATGTGACAATCCTGTAGGGTTAACAGAACAAATTCCTGCATTGAGACCATGTCAAAAAACAACACCACATATCTCTGTATTCTGCGTCTTTCACTTTTCCATCACCTCTATCAGCAGGTGGGTAGCATATTTCATCAGGAGTCCTCTGGAATTAGGTTTGATCATTATGTTGATAAGAGTTCCTGAATCTTTAAAAGTTGTTTATCTTTTTACACAATACATAATATTGTTACTATGTAAATTGTTTCCCTGATTCTGCTCAGTTCACTTTGTGTCATTTCATACAAGTCTTCCCAGGTTTCTCTGAAACATCTTCCTTGTTATTTCATATAGCACAACAGTATTCCATCACATTCCCATACCATAACTTGTTCAGCAGTTCCCAAATTGACAAGCACCACCTCAGTTTCCAGTTCTTTGCCATTACAAAAAGGGTGCTATAAATATTTTTTTATGAATGGATCCTTTTCTTCTTTCCTTGATCTCTTTGGGGTATAGACGTAGTAATGGTGTCAGTGGGTTAAAGGAGATGCACCTTTTACAGCGTTTTAAACTTTTATCCATAATACTGACCAAGAACAACAGAACAAATAATTAGTCTGAGAAAAACACCATCTTGAGTATAAAAATTACAAAAGCTCATGTTTACATATCATTTTATAGTTATAAATCTTTTTTCATACTGACTGTTTAAAGTAGGTAGGGACCATATTATTCCCACTCTACAAATAAAGAGACGAAGCTTAGATTTGTTGAATGATTTGCCTAAGAACATACAGCCAAAAAGTTGTAGAGCTGGAATTTGAATTCAGATCTCTTTAGACCTGACTTTCTTGACTTTTTTCTTTCTTCTGCATGTGGTTGCCTTACCATAGACTTCAGACTTCATCTACGTGGCACAGTATTCTGATTGTAGATTAAAAGGATTAGTTAAGATTTAGACAATATTTTCTTAATGGAAAGACTCATTTGACTGGTCAGATTGAGAAATTTTTATTCTTTTATGGTTTTTCCAGGCAGTAAAACCTTTCTTTGACTGGTAGGGGCTTGATAAACACTTTCCAAGTGGCTGATTGGATCATGTCTTATAGGAAGGCAGCAGAGTACCTCTCTTTTCTCTCAAATACAAAGTCCTAGGATTTCAACAAAGAATTATTCTGGGTACAAGATTAGAGAATAGTTGCATCAGGGAAGATGTTTGGAATGCAGATCTTGAAAAATATTCAACTGAAAAAATTAACCAGGTCTTATTTTTTTTAGCAATCTGTTGAATTAGAGATTTAACTTTTTAGTTAGTTCATATTCTCAGTATTCTTTGGAATAGAGAAATAAAACTATTATCTACATGTGAAAGGAGGTACATATCTTCTTCCCTTTTCTCTAATTATATTACACAGTTTAACAGTTGATGATAAACTAATTGTGGTTATGTCTTCTCCCCCCAACTAGATTGTAAGCTCTTTCTGAACAGAGGTTATATTGTGTGTTTCTTTAGATATAACACCATAGTAGGCACATATGTAACAGTGCTCAGTATAAATGGGGAAACTGAGTTATGGACAGCCTGCAACACAAGTCAGGTTTGAACTTGTGGATTTGATCTCTCAGTTTTGACATTCCTATCTAACTGCTTCTCAAATTCTGATACTTCTAAATTGTTGCCTCTAGTTTTAAAATGAAATGTCTAGAAAGTCTTTTTACATCAACCTTCAGCAGTTTTTTGGAGGGAGGGGTGGTTCCTAAACAAATACTTGTTCCATTCAGATTTTGTATATGTGTGTCTAAACCCCAACTTTGTTTTCTAGGGGATACAGTGTAAAGAAACTACAGGATAATATTCAGTGTGAAATTTTCCAAATTCTTTATGAAGAAGCCATGGCCTCCTACAACCATGAAATAGTACACCAGCTGCCCAGCAATGTACCAGAAGAACTAGAGAATAATTTAGATCAGATAACGAAATGGATTGAGCAGTGGATAAAAGATAACAATTGAACCTTGAGAGCAAAGCATGGACTTTCAAGGTTTTCCACATGATGGTTAAAGATTTTCTTGATGATTTCTCCTTCCCCATGGAATAGAAATTAAGACAGCATACACCAAATTTTACTATCTAGGACTGTGTTGTATAAGTAGCAGATGGACAATATATAAAGTTGAGTTATGACTAAATTTTTTTTCTCCATGAGAAAACTGAAAAACCCCAAATACAATGAATTAGATATTAAGGACTTTTTAAGTTTAGGAATATTCAGCATTCTCATTTATTTTGGCTAACTGCTAAAGAATAAGTAAATTTGAGAAAATAGGTGGAAATCTTGAATATTTGACATGAAAAAATGAAGGCTAGGAAATACTGCTGACATAAAAGAGTCTAAGGATAAAGCTAAAAACATTACATTAAGTGTTCTATTGGTGGTAAATTGCTGTTGTTTTTTTTAATCTTGGATGTTGGTTATAAATTAGGATAGTCACAAAGTAAATGGTGAGATCTTTGAGAAAGTAGCAATTTTTTTAGTACAAGAGTTCATTGAGCTCTTTTGTCTATAAAATCACTGCTGATCCTGGCACTGATAATTGTGTCTGCAGAAGAGTAAGCCAATGACATTTTCTGTATATGGAAGGGCAATGGCAAAGTCTTCTGTGCACCCATGGAAACTGTAAATACAAATTTATTAGTTGACTAATTTCAGTCGTTAAGTTTCATGAAAATTCATGTGATAATGCTTTGCTACCATATAGGTGGTGGTAATTAGATAAAATTTTAAAATATAGTGATTGTGTATTTCATGAAGATGTGTTTAACATTGATGACTAGCACTTTTCCTTCCCCTTCTAAAAGTATATTTCTGTGCCTTACTGATGTATTCTTGGACCATGAAGCAGGCCTTGGCCTTGTTCCTTTACCTGTGCTACTCTGAACTACTTCCTTTGCCATGCTGAGAAACAGTCCTTTCAAAGGTCACCAGTTGTAAGTCTACAACTTCAACCAGAAAGTGATCAGAGTCAGTGTTTTTGTGAAAGGAAGTCAGATTCATTGTTGGTGAGGATCTGAATGTCCAGCTTTAGGACATCTCCACTTGGACATACTTCTTAAATTCAGCCAGCCCAGAGAGCACTAGATTTATGGTTGGGAGAAACCTGAGTTCAGATCTTGTCTGATATCTATCAGCTGAGAAAATTAGAAACTCTGAGCTTCAATATGCCCTTATAAAGAATGGTCACTGTTAGCTGCACAGAGTTATTGTGAGAAGAGTGATTTATAAACTTAACAGTGATGGAGAATTGTGATCAGTTATATTCCCCAAACTTGTTCCTATTTCTGACTTCACTATTTTTGTCTGTGGTGCCACAATTCACCCTCTTTTCTGTGTCTACTTGCAAAGTTTCATCAGTTCTACCTTTTTGACATCTCTTGGATTTCTTCTCTGTTCTTACTCGATTACCATCTTAGGTAAGTATGGGCCACTGCAAAAAGCCTCCTGCTTCATCTCCCTCCTCAGGACGTTTATCCTTCTCCATATCTACCAGTCCTGCTGCATCTACCAATGACATTATTCTAAAGCACAAGTCTCATTATATTGCACTTCTGCTTATAAAACACCAGAAGCTTGGTGCTTCTTTTTTATATCAATATATCAATATCAGTTCTTTCTGACATTCAAAACCTCTCACAACCTGGCTCCAACTTAACTTTCTGGCCTTTTTATACATTATACATTTATACATTATTATATTATATATTATACATTCTACAGTCCCCTCACTGACGACCCACAAGATGTGCCTTTTCCATTGACTGTCCTTATACCTCGAATGTTTTTCTTAACCATAGTTCTTAATCCCCAGTTTCCTTCAAAGCTCAACTCAAGCACTGTATTCTACCTGAAGCCTTTTCTCTTTCCTGAAGCTACTATTTATTGCCCTGCCCTCCCCACCCCTTTAAATAACCTTCTGTTTATTTTTATATACTTATATAAGTAGATATGTATAGATACGGATATGTCCCTCCCTCAAAAGAACATAAGCTCCTTGAGGGTAGGGACTCTGATTTTTGTCTTTGTCTTTTTAGCACCTAGCACAAGTGCCTGGCATATAGTTGTACTTAATACATTCTTATTGAATGTTTCAAAACCTTGGTATTCAACTCTTCCCTCTCCATGTTATATCTAGTCAAGTCAATTCTACCTTCATGTTTCTTAAATTTGTCCCAGTTTCCCTTTTGCCTCCACCCACCTCCTCTGTATAGGCCCTCAAAGTCACCAGTACTTATGACATCACACATGCTCAGGTCTCTCCAGTTCTCACAAAATACACCTCCTCTTGACCCTTTTACCTTGTCCAGCTACTTTCCCAACCTTCTCCTTGCTATCACTGACAAACAGATGCTTCATCACCACCCATTCTTTTCTCGTTAAGATTTTGTCCCAACAGTCTCCTGAAACTGCCCTCTCAAACATCACCAGTGATGGCATATTGTTGATCATCCCTGTTTATTGGAGTAGTATCCTCATATATAGCTTTAGTGACACAATACAACCTTGCTTATCCTCTATAATAGGTACTTGGTCCCATTAGCTTTTTTTTCCCCCAGGTGCTTGAAGTGGGTATTCCCCAGTGTTCTGACTGTGGTTGCCTTTTCTCTCCATATACTCCCTTGGCAATCTCATTTGCTTCTATGATTTCAGCGCTTGGCATATTACTCCAAAGTCTGTATTCCCATCTCCAGTTATTTATCTACGACTGCCTGAGGTATCTCCATTTGGATGTCCCACTAGCACTTGAAACTCAGCATGTCCAAGATCTTTCCCTCCCTTATAACAGAATCTCATATTCAGAGCTTTGCCATTAATAGTGGAATGTAAGCTTCTGAAGGACAGAGGCTGGTTTTATGTCCATAGCACAGTGCCTTTCACACGATGACAGAGTTAAGAGATTAATGGGACCTTAAAAGTCATCTAGTCCTAGCCCTCATTTTATTTATGTATTTATTTTTGTTTTTTGGCAGGGCAGTTGGGGTTAAGTGTCTTGCCCAAGGTCACACAGGTAGTACATGTGTCAAGTGTCTGAGGCCAGATTTGAACTCAGGTCCTCCTGACTCTAGGACCAGTGCTCTAGGCTGCGCCATCTGCCTGCCCCTCCAGCCCTCATTTTAGAGATGAGGGCACTGGTGCCCAGAGGGGTGAGGTTGTTTGCTCTGTTATTCAGGTAGTAAGTGGCAGAGACTAGATTTGAATTCAGACCCTACATCTCCAGATCCAGTACCAGTACTCTTTCTACTTTACCAGCTTCCTTTGAAGAAAAAAATATCAAATCAACTTTCATAAATGCCATCTGAAATTCCCTTCCATAGTCAAAAATGGTAAGGTTTCCCTCTCACTGTTCTTTGAAACATTACATTCTGTAATGCCTATTATATTTGAGAGCAATATGACCCTTTTGGGATTTGCCAGGGCTGGATATAGATTAATCAGACACCCAAAGGCTTCTCACCCTAATCTGAAGCATTGGAAACATTTTTCCTTCTGATGTTCTTGGGAACATCTTTAACAAAAGACTTTTTGTCTTTTGTTCTTTAACAAAATAGCTTTATGTGTAAAGGCAACAGTACTTTTAGAGTGTGAACAAGACTAGCAGTGCCTAAATGTAATTTTTTAATATATAGTTGTATATATTGTTTATATATATAGTTGTATTTATAGTTAACATATATATATATATATATACACATACAGTTGTAAGGCCAATTCCTAAAGAGTTTCTAGGCAGAAAACTGTTTAGGAAGCCAAGGCTGAGGCTTCTGGATTCATAATGACTAAGGTTGGCCAGACCTCGTCTTAACCCCTCTCTCTTGCCTCTCATATCTAGTCAATTACCCAGACTGGTACATTCACACTACCTTCCACATCCATTCCTTCACTCTTTGTTCCCATTGTCACTAAATTAGTAGTACAAGCTTTCATTATCACTGGACTCTCAACTACTGAAATAGTCTGCTTTCTCTAATCCATTTTATACTGCTGTCAGAATGATTTCTCTCACATGTAAATCTAGTTGTATCACTACTCCGATATAAGTGGCACTCTATTGTTTCCTAACAATTAAATATGATGAACATTTCTTAAGCACCTGCTACTCCCCACCTATCTTTGTATTATGTTGCCTAGCTATATCTAGTACTCTAGTTTCCACCCTGGTGTCCTGATCTAATCTAGCTCATGCCCAGCACTCTGCCTTCTGCCCATCTGCACACTGAGCCTAGTACCCTTCTTACCTTTTCCCTGCTTTCTGCCTCTAGATCTGGAAACTAATCAAATGGATTCCACCATTCCTAGAAAAGACATATTAACCAGTTGCCCTGACACTTTACTCTCCATCGCTTTGACTCCCAAGCCAAAACATCCTTCTCTGGCCAGCACTCTTAAAAGTGTTAGACCCCCTTATGAGAATGTAAGCAGGGACTGTCTTGTTTTTTAAGTAAAATGTGTATGTCCAGTACTTAGCATAATGCCTGGCATAGAATAGAAGCGATTAATAAGTGCTTTTTCACTCATTACATTTTGGGCAAAAACGTAATGTGCTGTGGACAAAGGGCTGGTCTTGTGGAGGACCTGTGTTTAAATTCTGTTTTTGGCACTTACTAGCTATGGCTCATTCAACTGCTCATTTTCCCTGAGCAGCTCTGAAGCTCTTAAGTTATAGTTATGTGAGGGGAGTTCCCATATCAGTAGTTCCCTACACCAATTAAATTGAAAGTATGGATCTAACACAAAATGCCAGAAATTGTGTGAAGTGCTGGGGATACAAAAATGAGTGCTTGTTGGCCTGAAGTTCATAGTCTACTAGGTGTTATAGCTCCTAGGTGTACAGCATCAAGGCCCTTCGTTATCACTACTTTTACCTTGTTCTCCATAAACTATACTGCACTGTACTGCAAACATCCTGTAACCTCCAAACCCTTGTGTTGTTTCTTGTGCTATTTGCTACAATGGAAATAGTTCTTTCCCTCCATTAAATTTCTACCAATCCCTAACGGCCCAGCTGTCACCTCCATGAGACTAATCTCTATGCCACATCACCCTGAAAACAGAAGTGCAGGATCAGAATCTCAGAGTTGTCCTCATCAACTATGTAGTTGAACGAATACATGAGCAAAGATACCTTCAGCCACAAATCCAGCAAGTTGTGATTCATTCTTTGCTTGGAAACTGATGACGACCTCACCTGACAGCTAATGCATTTATTGTGTTATCCTGGTATCTTGTACGATCATTTGTTTTTGTGTCTTATCCACATTCTGAAACATGAGCTCTGTGATGGTAAACACCATGTCTTGCCCAAATTTTGTATCTTTCCCAGTCCTAGCATAGTGCTCTGCATATGGTAGGTACACAATAAATTTTGAATGGCTGTTGAATGTCATAAATGTCATGCAGTATTTGGGGGGGGGGGTGTGGATGGGAAGGTGCTGATGGGAGCCAGGGTCAGGAAATTAAACCATGATAGTTTTCCACCTCCTTCTCCCAGTGTTATTGTTAAGTTGTTTTTCAGTAGTGTCCCACTCTGCATGAGCCCGTTTGGGGTTTTCTTCCCCAGTCTTCCACAGTAACTCTCCATTAAAACTAAGCTGGGCTTACTATCGCCCCAAATACGGGATTGAAAAGCAGAAGGGGGTCTTAGTGTTCACTTGGCCCAACTCCTTTATTTTACAGATGCAGACTTTAAGACTCTGAGCCCTTAGTTAACTTCCCCAAGATCACACAAATAGCTGGCTGGGATTGGAAACCAGCTCCTTGGATCCAAATCTGTCATACTTCCTATTGCATGCGCTGCACGTGCCTTCATGTCCTCATCCAAATTCTACCTCTCCTCAAGATGCATATGTAACTACAAAACTTCACGATTAGAGTCCACATTGCTTCCCGTTGTATCCAAACTCCCATGCTACTCCCCTGTATCTCTATTGCTGTGACACTTTTTTACACATTATTTTAGTACTTTATATTTGTGTATCTTCACCCCATCCTATTCCCACGAGTGCAAGCTAACTTCTATTGTACTTTGCAGCACAGTGATAATAGGACACAATTCCAGTTAAATTGGATTGAACCCTAGGTGGTCCAAGAATCACTGTTGGAGCAAGAGTGCCAGACAAGCCCTTGCGCCTCATCTTGTCAGAGATAGCGAAAGCCGAACTTAAACAATGGCGAGACTTTTTATCCAGGATTTAACATTGAAGCCAGGAACCGCCTTGTATAGGGTGTGCTATGGTGAGTCTAAACTTCAGAAACCCTTCTGTCCTGGCCGGAGCCTTCCGCATCCTAGCTCCACTACCCCCGCCCCCGTCACGTCCCCGGAGCCTGTTGTGCCCCTGAAGGAAGGAAGCCAGGCTGCGAGGGCGGGCAGGGAAACGCGAGAGGAAGCTGTGTGCACACCCTCTCAGGCAACACCGGTTTATCTTCCTGCCACCTCACCTTGCCCAACGGCCCGGTGCTCCCTAGGCTGAGGTCGCTGTACCGGTCGGGGCACCTCCCGGGGGGCTCGGAGAGAATGTGGCCTTGACCCTGGGTGGGCAGCCTCCGAGCGGAGCCGGAACAGCCGCAGCCAAGCCGGGTATCGGGGTGCCACTGCCTTCGCCCAGGACCCGCAGGGCGGGGACGGATCTTTGCGTGCCCAGGTGAGTGCAGGTGTGGCCGGAAGGTAGCCGGGAAGGGGTAGGCACTTGGGGGACTCAGCTGCCGAACCTTCTCTGCTACCCTTCACCCTCTCCTCCCCGTGGGGTGTGTGGGGGAGTGGAGATCGCCCAGCACAGGTGGAGGCCCCTAGGGAAGTGAGGCCGCGAGGAGAGGAGAGAGGGAGCCCAGGAAACTGGGCTGTTGGACTGGAAAGAAGTGAAGGTGCGGTCTCCTCCCCCACACCAGTTTCCCAAGTTAAAGGAAACTCCAGTGGTCTGGTCCTCAATGAGAACGTGGGGGAGGAACCCGCTTTTTTAAATTTGTCAAACTTAGGAAACTTAGGTGGTTCCGATGAATAGGTAGCGCTGCTTCTGACGGCCCCTGCGAGCCCTGGGGAGGCTGTTTTGCTAAGTGCCAAAGTTGAGCTGGTAACTGCGTGCTTCTCCCCCAGAAGTGGCCAGGTAGCAGGAATTTTCTTTTTCCTTTCTATTTACCTCGTTATCATTGGATGGATATCACTCTCATGAATACAATCACAGCGGCTCCCTATAGCCCATAAAATGAAATAGAAGTTGTTCCCCAGCTCATCATGTCATCTCCAGCCCCCAAGTGCATACTGGCAAGTTGTCTGTCCTCTGTTCCAGGAATGCGCTCCCCTACCCCGCCCCACCTCGCCTTTTCAGAATCTTCCTTCAAAGCACCATTTCCTCCACAAAGCCTTCACTAATTGCAGCACAAAATGTTTTTCCCAGAAATTTTTTTTAGAGTCCTTTTGATCTTCTGCTCTCCCCATCACACTCAGCCTCAATAGCTTTACATATACTTAAATATTGTTTGCATATGGTATCTTCCCCTAGAAGAATGTTACTTTGAGTGAGAGACAGTATCATGTTTCTTTATATCTCCATTGCCTCGCACACAGTAGGCACTATATTTGTTGAACTGGTATTTCTTTTCATGCAGAAGTATCTTTAAATAGTTTTCAAAGTATGCATGTGAAATCCCCTTCATCCCCGAATTTCTGGAAAATTTTGGTAAGGATGATACAGTATAGCATAGTGTCACAGTTGCAGATATGAAATGTTGGTGTAATTATAGAAACAATTTTATACATGTAACCAGTTTAATCATTTGGTTAGACATCTCCTGACACCATAAATATGTCAAAATTTCTGTGCTCTAAAACAGACCTGCACAACTTGGCAGTAGGTAGGGGCTAAAATTAAAAGAGGCTAAATTTCTTCAGGCTGCAGATAGGTTATACTAGAGACAGACTGACTATGGTTGGTCACCACAGATCATGTGACAAACAGGAGCGTGGGAAGTGGCAACCCTACATTTTTCACAGGCCACATGAAATCTTTTGGCAGGCCACAAGTGGCTTGGTTGTATGTTGTTCAAGCCTGGTCTAAAAGATAAGTTATTTCCTTGTTTTGTAAGATCCATAAAAAGGTGAAAAATAACTTAAGTACTACTACAATCTTGTGAGCCCAGAGCATCTTGTGCCTTGAATCATAGTTGATTCTGTCAAATATTAAGTGCCTGTTGTATGCCTAGGCACTGAGGGAAATACAATATTTAGTTAAGAAGTAGTCCCTGTTCTAGTGAAGTTTACAGTTTAATATTAGAAGACTAATTCCTTAAAAGGAAATTATTACAGATCAACCATGTTGCAACAGGCAATTGTTACATAGCATTTCAAAGAAGTAGTTCAAGGCAAAGTTGTGAAGTTGGTTTTGGGTGTGTCTCTATGTCTTTCAGCATCCCTCTCTCTCTTTGGTACCTTCCGCCCCAACCTCCATGTACCAGTGCCCTCATTCTGCTCCAGATTTGTTTAGAACTCTCTATTGTGGCAGCTCTTACTTGAGACCTTTTGAGAGTTCCTTTCTCTTAATTTGGGTTACTTGTCCTCTATTGCATTCCATCAAACTTTGCTTTCTGTCACTCTTGCTAATCAATAAAAGTATTACCCTTTTAGTTCACATTTTTTGTTCATTTTTAACGAGGGCTTAGAGTATCTGCAAAGGAGTAAGTTAGAGATTCAAACAATTGGAAGGACTTTAGAAATCATCTAGTCCATGCCCTCCCCACCACCAATGACATCCAGACCTCTGCTTAAACATATTATTGCCTCATAAGGTTGTCCATTCCGTTTCTTAACGGCTCTGTTAAAAAGTTCCTTATTTTGAGCTGAACTATGCCTTCCCTATATCTTCTGTCATTCCAAGCACCATAACAGACACATGGGAGTTACTTTGAGGTACCTCTTAAATCACACAACTTAGTAGAGAGTGAAGGGCAGCATGCTGTCATGAATTAAGGCATAGTCTAGGAGTCAGCAGAACCTAGGTCCAGGTCCTGCCTCTGACCCAGCCTGGTTGTGTGACCCTGGACAAGTCCCTTGACCTCTCAGTACCCTGGGCAACTCTCTAAAACTGTTAAGTTGCAGAACAGATGCAGGTCTGCATTTGTTGAATGCATGAATGAATGAATGAAAAAGCATTTAATAATAGGTGACCTTATGCCAAGTAGCATCCTAAATACTGGCCATACAAGTGAAGACATTTTCCACTTACATTTTAATAGGGGAGACAATGCACTTTGGTCTGGAAAGTTACAGGGATAGGGAGTGGGGTTATAGGCCAAAAAATTGATATGTCCATTCCAGGAATGGTAGTGTGGATTTCGTTACTGTTCCCAGAGCTAGAGGTGGAAATCAGAACAGGAGACTACTGGCAAGAAGGAAGGGGAGGGAGCAGAGCATGAAGATAGATGGAATGCTGGTCTGGGCTGGTTGGTTTCTGGACCTAATTGTCAAGGTTGCAAAAAGGTTCTCAAGGAGCTAACTGAGGAGTAGTGAATAACAGGAAGCACGACTGGCATCTGCCTGAAATCATGGGCAAGAGAGTTTCTTCACCGAGAGTTCCTTATCCCAATGGAATTATAAGGGTTTTTTGGGGTGGGGGAGGGCGGTAAGGAGTGTCATGTGAGTAGGGCCAGCACTGAACATGGATTTGTATATATAATTACTTCTGAGCTTATACAAATATGTCCCACTTATATAACTTCCCTTTCATAATGGTGATGGCAGATGGCCACAGGAGCCTTTCCTTCCCACTGCCATTCTTGGTGTGCCTTCTGCTATCTTTTTCCCTCTTGCCCCTTCAGCAGCTATGACAAAGACACGCATGTGCAGCTATGCTGGAGCCAGCTCATACTGCTGTTGAGAGCTGTTAAATTTTCATTGGTAAAGGCTGTAAACCAGTGTTTAAGTGTTTCGTTAATTGTCTGAACTTGAGAAAGTGGTGGAGAAAATGTTAATAATACAGATTAAATCTAAAAGTGTGTCCAGCTTACATTTTTTCCCAGAGAACTAATTGTTAAACATTTACCAGCACACTCTTGCAACATCTTCATCTAGGCTCTATTTCTCCCTTCACCCCCAGAGCTGATCCAGACTGGGTCCTTTTGCCATAGGTCTGGAGGTGAGGACGGAGAGATTTGATCCAATGGCTAAACTTTGATTCCCTACCCAGGGGCCATGTCTTGCTTTTGACCCTAAGTCTACTGCCTTCTCCCAGAGATTCCATACATACTCCTTCCCTACCCAATGGTTTCCCTATATGTAAAAGAAAGATATAATACCTACCCTAAGGCTTGCTGTGAAGATCAAATGAGATAATATACATAAAGTTTTTAAAACTTAAAAGTTTTATATAAAGTTCACATTTATATAGATGCTAGCTATTATTATTAGTATTGTTTATAATAAAGGGTATGTACCCCATCTCCAATGTGCTTCATGTAAAAAAGGATTTACCTTTAACAGGATCAACAGTCATGTTGAAAGTACATTAATCAGAAGTTAGTGTTTATGTTCTTAAAAAGACAAAGCAAGTGGTACAAAATGGAGATTTTGGTTTCATAGAAAATCTTCCCTTTGTGTAATGCTATATGTATGGAAATGCATTTTTTTTTTGGTGGTTAAGTTCAGAACAAAAAAAGATTTGAAAAAAATTTAAACCTATTCAGAATACCAAATTTAATAAACTATTCCACTCCTCTGCCTCCAGGAAAAGCTATATTTTTTGACTTTATGCCTGATGAGGCCTTTTATCTCTCATCTCCATGAACTGCTCTTAACAAGCATTTATTCCTTGAGACAGCAAAACACAGTTTGACAACTGAAACTAAGTGTCTCCACTGATCAATGAGATTTTCTAAGTTGACTTTGATAGAAGTTAGTGCTTATGGATAGAAATAATATTGAATTGGATTCTTGATTTTTTTTTGGAGGAGGGAGGGCAGGGCAATTGGGGTTAAGTGACTTGTCCAAGGTCACACAGCTAGAAAGTATGTCAAGTATCTGAGGCCGGATTTGAATTCAGGTACTCCTGACTCCAGGGCTGGTGCTCTACTCACTGCACCACCTAGCTACCCCTGAATTGGATTCGTTATGAGTAGCAAATTCCAAAAAAAAAGAGGTTGATGTTCTATTAAGTGTTCTCAATCAAAGAAGTATTTAAAAAGAAAATGTTCTTTCACTTATATTCATATTTTCCTTTTTAAGTACTTTATTGTTGCTCTGTTCTCACTTTTTACTTCACTATCATTTCCCAATAATACTCTCTCACTCAATAGAGTCCTCCTTAGTAACAGATTGTTGTTGTTCAGTCATTTCAGTTGTGTCCCATTTGGGGTTTTCTTGGCAAAGGTCCTGGAATGGTTTGCCATTTCCTTCTCCAGCTCATTTTACAGATGAGGAAACTGAGGCAAAAAAGTTAAGTGATTTGCCCAGGGTCACACAGGTAGTAAGTATCTGAAACCAGATTTGAACTCAGAGAGATGAGTCTTCCTGATTCCAGTCCTCAACTCTTATCTACTGTGCCACTTAGCTGCCCTGTAACAGACACATACTGTTAAAGTACAAAACCAGTCAGAACATCAGACTTGTCTGAAAATAAGTACCTCATTCCGCACTTGTTATGTGCCTCCTCTCTGCTGAGAGGCAGGAGCCATGTTTCACCAATAGGATAACTCTCCAGTTCTACTATATGTGATGTCATGTCTTACTTCATGCTTCAGGGATCCATGACTTCATCAGTGTGAGAAATCTTTCCGTAGATGTACATCACAACTCCACCAGGCTTGAGTGTGGACCATTTGGTGAATTGCTGTGACCAGAATAATTCACTTCCTTTTAGGGAATCTTCCAGTGATGAACCTCCCTGAACTTTGCCTAGGCTGGTGCTCAGAAAGTGCATTCTAACCTTGGTAGGCCCTGCTAGTACTTATACTTCCCTTGCATAAAATTCTAGCACCCAGGCTCAGCCAAATATAACTATTTTAAATATACATATTTATTTTTCATTGCAGAATGTCTGAGTTAAGAAGAATCTCAGATAGTATTAATGAAAACCAACTTCTCTGCAAGATTTATAAAAACATCTCTCATAAGAAAACACCTTAAATTTTAAATTTATCTTTTTTGTTGCTAAATTATATAGTAATTTGAGTTAAAATATGGTAATTCCTTAGCATGTACTAGTTCACTTAATATTTTAGTTATATTCATTCAATACATTAAAATAACTTTAAACTTGCACACAACTTTATCACATCCTTAGAACTTTCACTTATGTCACTTCATTTGATTATCACCACATGTCTGTGAGGGAGATGGGGCAGATTTTATTAACCCTATTTGAGAAAGACATTGATGTTCCGGTAGAATAGCATACCTAGAAGTAGAACCTAAGTGTTCTGAATCTGAAACAAGAGCTCTTCCTTCTAAAGAACATCAAGCAGGCTTTTGTGAGGATCACAGAAGAGAAAGTGAACAAGTTCAAATAAGAAGTTTTTTGAACAAACAAAATCAATGCAGCTAAAATTAGAAAGGGAAAGGTAATTGGGAGGGAGATAGTGCTTACCCAACCCAAATCGCCTTGTGTATATAATAATATGTACATGTAACATTCTCCACCAACAAAATATAAGCTTCTTCAGAGTCTGTAATTTATTTTTATCTTTGTATCTCTAGGTTGGGCCCGGCACATAGTAGATGCTCAAACGCTTGTTGGTTAGTTGGTGTGTGATGTGTCTTTATAACAAAAGGGAAAGGAACAAGCACTGTACCGAGTGCTTACAAATATTATCTCATTGGATACTTACAACAACCCTAGGAGGTAGGTGCTGTTATTATTCCCATTTTGTAGTTGAGGAAACTGGGGCAGACAGAGTTTAGGTGACTTGTTTAGGGTCAGAAAGCTAGGAAGCATCTTAGGCCACATTTGAACTTAAGTCTCCCTTTCCTTAGGCCCAACACTCTATCCACTGAGCCACCTAGCTTGCTTGAATAAAGTTGCATAAGGGGGAAAGTAGGTGATGATGGGATTAACAAATAATTGTGACTTTTTGTTTAAGTTAAATACATTCAGTGAATACCTGTTCTGGTATTCAATGTTGAGGATTTTTTAAGTTGTCTGAGAGCTATATTCTGTTGCCCATCTAAGAAAACTTACAGTTGTTCCTGTTCGTGGGATTATGTTTCATATTCTCATTATATGAAAATGAAGTATAATATTGTAATATGTTATTCAATTTAACTCATATTAGGCTTGTTAAATGCTAAGCACAATTCAGTTTCATTAGTGTTTTTGGTTCTTGACAATGTGACACACCAAGTTTTTAAACAATGCGTAATTCATATATGGTGCTGGTTTTAATGAACTCCACCAAAACTCATGTTATAGCTAAACCACTGCAGCTGGTTTTTATATTACTAGTTATTATTTTGACCTCAATGAAATAATATATGTAAAAGTGTTTTGTAAACATAAAGCTATAATCAGAGAAAAAGATTATTTGTCCAATAATGTGGGAAAATCCCAACTTACAAAGAGGTTATGTTCCAATAAAAAAAATGAAACTGAATGCTGTATAATTATAATAACCAAGGTTGGTCCCAGAAATGAGAGAATCTCCTTTCCTTCACTCAAGAGGTGGGAGATTATGGGAATGTTTCATGTACTATTAGATATGGTCAATGTGATGATTTTGCTGACTTTTTTTTCTTTAAAAAAAATCTTACAAGGAAAGGCTTGCCAGATATGGAGGGAGAGAGGACATGTTCATAAATTAATGTAATGGGAAAATATAAATTTTTTAAGAGACTGAAAATAATAAATATCAATAAAACACTAATTTAAAATTTTAAAAAAGTTGTTTTCCAGAAGTAGTAAATTATTTGGATCTCAGAATATATTTTCCCTTTGAAATAATGCCATAAATAACCAAACAAGAATCTTTCTAACATATAATTCAATTCAATTGTGCACAGCACCATGGTAGGCACAGGGAATACAAAGTAAAAGAAACAATTCCTGTGCTCAAGGAGTTTACCTTCTGCTGAGGATGATTTTTGTTTGTCCTTCATTCTTTTTTTTTTTAAGATTAATTTATTTTTAGTTTTCAGTATTCATTTCCACAAGATTTTGAGTTACAAATTTTCTCTCCATCTCTTTCATCCCCCACCCCAAGATGGCATGTATTCTGATTGCCCCTTTCCCCAGTCTGCCCTCCCTTCTATCACCCTATACTCCTCCCCACCCTTATCCCCTTTCCCCTAACTTTCTTGTAGGGCAAGATAGATTTCTATACCCCATTGCTTGTATATCTTATATTTCCCAGTTGCATGTAAAAACAGTTTTTAACATTTGTTTTTAGAACTTTGAGTTCCAAATTCTCTCCCTTCTTCTCTCTCTCCCCCTCCCACCCCCCCACCTCCCCCACCTTGACAAGGCAAGCAATTCAATATAGGTTATATATGTATTGTTATGCAAAACACTTACATAATAGTCATGTTGTGAAAGACTAGCCATATTTTCCTCCATCCTATCCTATCCCCCATTTATTCAATTTTCTCCTTTGGTTTGTCTTTCATTTTTGAAGAGGATCATGACATCAGAAAGGTAATGCCATCCATAACTTGCAAGTGAATTGGATTTAAGTGAGGGAGGATTGTGCAAAGTCACCAGCCTTACTTTCTCTTCCAGAGCCATCTAGGTCCAGTGGCCAGATATAGATCAGGATGATTGGAGATGGCCCCTTCTAAGGATGATACAGGATAATACAAACTATATATAAGATAATTTTAAGAGGGAGAAAGTGCTAAAAAGTGCAGAGATCAAGAAAAGCTTCCTTAAGGAGCTAGCACTTGAGCTGTGCAGAAGAACACAATCTGGGTGTGATAGGTATCCTACACGATTGAGGTGAGGAGAGCCATGAGATGGAATGTCATGAATGGAAAACAACTAGCAGGCAAGTCTGGAACAAGAAAGTGGAGAAAGGGAAGAAGTAAGGTATAGAGGTATATAGGGATTTGAATGCCAAAGGAGCATTTTGTCTTTGCTCCTGGAGGCACTAGGAAATCACTGGTGTTTATTGATTAGGGTGGGGTGAGTTGACATGACTGGATCTGTGCTTTAATAAAATCACTTTAGTGACTGAATGGAAGGTGGATTGGGGTGGGGGAGAGACTTGAAGCTGGCAGATCCATTGTTAATGCTGTTGTTCACTGTGTCCAATTCTATGGACCATACCTGGAAAAGTATGTTGGAGGTATATTGTGGCAAACTTTTTTTTTTTGTGAGGGAGGAAGGCAGGGCAATTTGGATTAAGTGACTTGCCCAAAGTCACACAGCTGGTAAGTGTGTCAAGTATCTGAGGCCGCATTTGAACTCAGGTCCTCCTGACTCCAGGGCTGCTGCTCTACTCACTGCACCACCTAGCTGTGCCCTAGTGTGGCAAACTTTAAATGCCAGATTTGAGTTTATATTTTATCCTAGAAGCAACGTAGGGGCCTTTTATTTTTTTTTAAGTAAGCAGAGGGAGAGAGTGGCATTGTTGGATCTGCTTTTTATAAAAATCAATTTGGCATTTACATGAAGGATGGATTGAAGAGGGAAGAGACTGAAATCAAAATAGGGAGACGAATCAGGAAGTTATTGTGATAGTCCAGGTGAGACATTATGAGGTTTTGAACTAGGATAAAAGCTCTAAATGGAGAAAAATGCAAGAGATGTGGATGTAGCATCGACAGGACTTGGCAATTGATGGGAAACAGGGCTTGAGAGTGAAGGAAGAATCAAAAATACTCCTACAGGAGTGATCTTTATATCCTACAGGATGCTAGCAACCTAAATGTAGAATTTGGGATTGGATAGGGTTGGGGAAGGAAGGGAATTTAAGAGTTCTGTTTTAGATAAATTGAATTTGAGTTGTCTAAGGCCCATTCAAAATGGAACTGAAATGCTGTGCAGATATCTCTATTATTTTCAAAGGCCATGCTAATAAAGCATGAATTCAATCAATCAATCAATCAACATTTGTAAAATACCTACTAACCCCTGGGGACAAAAGAGGCCAAAGATAGTCCCTGCCCACTGTATCAGGAGGGCCGAGTTTATAATCTCAAAGAAGATCATAAACATGTCTGAAAGGTTCGGAATCGCCGGATAGAAGAAACTCTCAAAGTAGAAGGCAGAAGAATCAAAACATTTATTTAGGCTCCACAGTAACCAACCCATGAACCAGAAGCCCCATTTTGATATGTTGGTCATAATCTTCCAGGCCCAATAGGTACGCCTTGAAAGAGTAACCAGGAGGCTACAGAGAAACATGATTGCGTAAAGCAAAATCATGTTTCCCCCTTGATGGTAATAAGATTACCCACTGGACTGAAGTCTTTGTTCAGCTTCCTCCCGTAGATCAGCTCTGCTGCTGGCAGCTCCTGCCTCAGCTGTGTCTGTTTCTGAAACTGAAGCTGCAACTGAAACTGACGATGTAACGGTCGTAACTGCCTCTGTAACGGTCGTTGTAACTGCCTCTGGCTCCAACCGGAAAAGGAAAGAGAGGAAGAATCTTCAAGCTGTCCTCTCCCCTCTTATAGGGTTTCTGACATCATCAAGCTCCGCCCAAATGACCAGGGCCGATTGGTTCCTGAGTTGGCTCCTCCCCCTAGGGTAGACCAGGTTCTGGAGCTAACACCTCCCCTCAGCCAGCCCCATGACTCCCCACACAGGAAGCCGTCTGCCTCCCGGCATGCTCCCCGGGCCTCCTGCCCCGGAAGAGCAAGCCACAGTGTCCAGAGGCTCAATGAGGCAAGCTGAGCCATTCAAAGAAAACAAAAGCCATTATGGCTACACCCACAAGGAGCTCACAGTCCAGTGGAGGAGACAAAATGCAAACAAATATGTACAAAGTAAACCATATACAGAATAAATAGGAAATAATTAACAGAAAGGAGGCACTGGAAATAAAAGCAGTTGGGGAAGGCACAGAATGTATAATGTGGGATTTTTGTTGTCTAATCCTTGGGCAAAGATACTGGAGTGGTCTGCCATTTTCTTCTCCAAGCTCATTTTTTACAGATGGAGAAACTGAGGCAAACATCATTAAATGGCTCATCCAGGCTTACACAGCCAATAAGTGTCTGAGGTGGGATTTGAACTCAGGTCTTCCTGTCTCTAGGACTGGTACTCTATCCACTGAGCCACCTAGCTGCCCTTGACAATCACCAACAACAAGGCAAGACTTCCTGTAGAATGTGAGATTTTAGGGAGGTCAGTAGTCTGAGCAGAGGAGGATGTTAGAGGCATGGGGTGACAACCAGAGAAAATGCCAAAAGCCAAGAGATGGAGTGCCTCCTTTGCAGAACAGCCAGAAGGCCAGTGTTAGTGGATTAGAGTATGTGTCAGGGAGTAAGGTGTGAGAAGACTGGAAAGGTAGGAAGGAGCTAGGTTATGAAAGGCTTTCCTAAAGGCAATAGGAACCCAATGGAGTTTATTAAGTAGAGGGTTAGGGTAACATGATTGGGCCCATGCTTTAGGAAAATCACTTTAGTGACTGAATGAAGGGTGGATTGGGGTGGGAAGAGACTTGAGAGTGGCAGATACACCTGCAGGCTATTTCAGTAGTCCAGACATGAGGCAACGAGGGCCTGAACTAGAGGGGTGGCATTGTCAGAGGAGAGAAGGGGGCATATTGGAGAGATGTTGTTCAGTCATTTCAGTAGTGTCTGACTGTTTGTGACCCTATTTGGGGTTTTCTTGGCAGAAATACTGGAACAGTTTGCCATTTCCTCCTCCGGCTCATTTTATAGATGAGGAAACTGAGGCAAAGTGTTAAGTGAGGGATAATGAGTAGTCCAGGACGACTCATGGGTTGTGTTCTTTTCTCCTTCCTCTCTAAACCCTATGCAATTAGCCTTATCAACAACTGAAACTTCCCTTTCCAAAGCTACCAAAACTAATGACTTTTCCTCAATCGTTATCTTTCTTGATCTCTCCCTAGCATTGCTGATCAGCTCCTGAATACTCCTTTACTTCCAGGTTTTTTTTGACACTGTTTTCTCCTGAACTAATTAGTTGTGGGTATGCCTTAAAGCTAGGCTTATCAGCAATCTTGATTTCAATTGTCATATTTATGCAGATGATGGGCGGTGGTGGATAGAGTGGCAGGCCGCCCTGGAGTCAGCAAGATTTGTCTTCCTGAGTTCAAATCCAATCTGGCCCCAGATACTTCCTAGCTGTGTGAGCCCGGGCAAGTCTCTTAATGCTGTTTGCCTCAGTTTCCTCATTTGTAAAAATGAGCTGCAGAAGGAAATGGCAAACCGCTCCAGTGTCTTTGCCATGAAAACCCCAAATGGGGTCATGAAGAATAGGACACGACTGAAAAATGACTGAACAACAGTGGAATACGGATCATGATTCCAGCCCTATCCTCTCTCCTCAGCAACAGTCACTTACAAAGCTTATTTCCCCTCCGAACCTTCCTTATTTCAGCTGAGGGCACTACCATGCTCCCAGTTACACAGGTTCACAACCTCGGTGTCATCCTCGACTCCTCTTGTCTCCCCACGTACCTAATCCATAGCTAAATTCTGTCACTTCTGCTTTCACCGCATCTTTCATATTCCTACCATATTCTCTTCTCAAGCAGCCACCCCTCACAGGCCTTCATTACATCTCCAATGAGCTTTTGCCATAGCCTTCTAAATGGGCTCCCTGCCTAGAGTCTCCTCCCAATAGAATCCGTCCTCCACTCACTCAGCTGCCTGGCTGATTTTTCTAAAGCCCAGTTCTCACTATGTCACCCCTTCTGCTCTAGAATTATATAAACTCTTTTGTTTCTCACTGAAAGATCTTTATAACCTGGCCACTTTCTAGGGTTCTTCCTTCTTTACTTTCCTCCACAAGCTGGATGATCCATCTACACTGGCCCAGTTGCACTGCCTGGAATACCATATTTCATCTCACATCTCTTCTCACTGGCTGTGCCTCATGCCTGGGATACTCCACCCCCTCACCTCTACCTCTTGGTTTTCCTGGCTTCCTTCCAGACTTAACTCGAATCCCCTCTTCTAATAAAGGCTTTTTCTGATCCCCGCCGGCTGCTAATGCCTTCCACCTACTCTGTATATACCTGATATGTACCTAGTTATTTACATGATGTCTTCCCCATTAGAATGTAAGCTCCTTGAGGGCAGGGACTGTTTTTGCTTTTCTTTGTAACCCCAGCATTTAACACAGTGCCTGCCTGGCACACAGTAGGTGGTTAATAAATGTGGCTGACTGAATAAGCAACTTATGACCAAAAATAGGCCCCCACCCAAACCCTAATGAACATTGAACTCCATTTACATTTACATCACTTTAAGCTCTTCATCATCTTTGTTAATATAATTCTTAAGCTTTCTTTCTTTTGTTTGGTTGGTTTTTTTTGGCAGGGCAATTGGGGTTAAGTGACTTGCCCAATGTCACACAATGTGTCATGTGTCAAGTGTCTAAGGTCACTTTTGAACTCAGGTCCTCCTGACTCTAGGGCCGGTCCTCTACTCACTGCGCCACCTAGCTGCCCCCTTGTTAATATAATTCTTAACAAGGTCTAATTGGGCTCTATATACAAAGACAGCACAATAAAATTGAAAGCACTAGATTTGACATTTGGGTAAATTCAGCTTTGTGCTCTACTGCTTATTAGCTTTCTAATCCTGATCAAGTCATTTTGATTCTTTTGGCATTGCCTTCCTCATCTCTAAGATCAGTGTGTTGGACCAGCTGATCATAGGATTATAGGTGCAGAATCAGAGGGGCCTACTCCAAACCCTTCATTTTACAGGTGAGGAAATGGAGGTCCAGGTTAAGTGACTTGCTTCAGGTCACAAGGAGTATGCATTGGATCGGTGGGATTTGGACTCAGACTTCTCTAATTGCAGAGTCATTGTTCCTTTTGAGGTACCCCAGTGCCCTAAGGCCCCCTTCTAGTTCTAGAGCCTGTGATTTTATTTCTTGCTTTTTTTCACTTAAAGTTATTTCATTAGTATCGTGGCCTAGTGTATCAGAGAGCCAACTTTTAAGTCAGGAAGATCTGGGTTCATACACATATGTGTGTCTCAGAGACAAAAGGCTGTGGGACCCTGAGCAAGTCTCTGAGACAATAAGTTGCAGAATAGTAGATTTTCTGTATTGGTAGAGGTGTATTTCTATACTGGCAATAGCCTACACCAATGAAATCATGCTTCTGGCCAAATAAATATCATAGAAACATCTTTATGTTAATCTATGCAGTTGTTCTTTTGAATAACTATGAAGCATTTCCTCAAGCTAACGGATAGTTGTTTGATTAGCAAGTGGTTTGGTTCTCAGAGTGTAGGTTGGGGACCCATGGTGATCCCCTGGATGGTTTCAGGGGATACATGAGATCAAAACTGTTTTCCTAATGATGCTACGATATTTTGTTTTTAATAAGGTAGATGTTGTATAATTGTTTTCAGTTGTGTCCAACTCTTTGTGACCCCATTTGGGGTTTTCTTGGCAAAGATATTGGAGTGGTTTGCCATTTCCTTCTCCAGTTCATTTTACAGATGAGGTGTACCAGCAGTGGCATGAATATACAATGAAGTAATGGACACAAAAAGACAAAGACATGGGGCTAGGCGAGTCGTATAGTCATGCTATAGACTGATTTTAATGGAGTTACTGACAGTATTTTATACAGGTTAATTGCTGAGTCATCCAGACTTCAAAGAAGAGTACGATAAAGCATTGGTTAAGTTTTTTATCTCCTTGTTCCTAGGAGTGAGACACTATTTTTACTCAAGGCTAACCAAATTGAAACATTTATGTTCTCTCGCATATAGATAATCAGGCTGAAACATTTGTCATCTCCCATGTGGGTAATCAGCCACAAAGGCGGGTTTTCTTTGCCAGATCTTCTTGTTCTAAAACTGGCCTTGCTGTGCATAGGCCCCTTTTCAATTGACCCTGCCTTGCAGAGGTCTAAGAGGCCTAAACAGGATATAGCTGGCTCCCCATATGAGGAAATGGAGACAAACAGGATGGTGACTTGCTTAGGGTCACCAGACCCTAAGGCCAGACGCTCTCCAGGCCTGATGGCTCCACTGTGCTACCTCGCTGTTCTTGTAAAAAGGTAAATGTTGATTAAATATAGCACACATAAATAAAAACTCTTATTAGAGGGGGGAGGGGAGAGCGAGAGTCCTGAATAATTTTTCTGAGGGTTCTCAGACCAAAAAGTACTAAAAACTGCTGGATTAGCCGTTATTCTTTTTATTATTTGTAAGCCTTATTTTTAAGTCAGTGACTCCAAGGGATAGCCGAACTCCTTACTTCCTGACGTATGTCTAGCTGTCATGGTACAAAAGATACTTAAGTTGAGGGTCAATGGCAGTAAAATTGTATTTTTTTGGAGGTCTGGTCAGCCAGTTGTTGAGAGAGCAGAATATCTGAGAGAATCCACAAGATGCATTTTGTGTTCCCAGATTTTGTCATGATCTTGAGGTTGATCACCTAAATTGAATTCTGTTAACATCACACAAAATACTCATCTTGAAAAAAATACATTTTATTTTGGTGCCTTTTGTCTTTACATCATAGTGGTTTCCCACCCTCCCTTGTGACAAAGAAAAACAAGCCAAAACATCTGACACAGAAACCTTTTCTGACAGTGCATATTTATGCCCCCCTTAGGCCCCCTAGTAGTCTCCCACCTCTCTGCAGTGAGGGAGGAGGTATGTTTTATCATCTCTTCTTCAGGCCCTTCCTTCCTTGGGTTTTTCAGTTCTTCCAAGTTCATATTCCTTTTAGGGATCTTTTCATTTACATTGTTATAGTCATTATATGTTGTACTCTTGTGGCTTATCTTTTTAAGTGTATGCCAAAGTGATAGTTTTTTTTTAAATACCAATTTGTAATCAGGTTGTATATTTGGAAGCAGTATGGCACAATGGATTAGAGTAGATTTGGAATTGAGGCATGGGTTCAAATTCAGATTGTTACACACTGTGGGTATGTCTTTGGGGCAAATTGCTTCCGTTTTTTGGGTCTGTTTTCTCCTCAGTAAAATAGAGACAGTAACAAAAATACTTGCACTACCTGTCTTACACAGGGTTGTTGTGAGGAAGGAACTGTGTAAACTTTAAGTTCTATAGAGACATAAGTTGTTATGAAGAAAACCATGGAATATTTAAATGGCTGCTGTGAAGCAGCTGGTTTGAAATATAGCTACTGTCATCCAATTTTGCACAGGAGGAGGCTTAGAATTTTTGTTGCATTCTTTTTAACAATCAACCTTCAAAAGATGGGAGGCAACAGTACACAAGAGAATACTAAAGGGAAGTTTCATTCTCAGGGAATTTCTCTCATCAATTTTCCTTTACAAATAAGGACAAGTAGTAGTACCACAGAATACAGTGGGACCTTTCCCAGGATTGCAGGCTAGTTGTTACCCACTTTGGGGGTAAAAGGGGAACATCCCTGAGGATTTGTTTTGTTTTGGTTTTGGGGGGCAGTGGCAGCAGCAGTAGGAAGCTCCTGATGCTACTTCCAGAGCTCCAGCTGTGGTTGCTTCTGGCCTCAGACCCACCCGGTGGGAGGAATCAAGGGACAGATCAGAGCATGAGTGCAGGGAGCACTTTGCTGGCACAGAGGCAGGGTTCTCTTCCTTTGCCCTGCTTGGATCTGGGTCACGGTCCTGGTTTGTGGTTCTTGGGGGAGGAGGAGTGCTGGTGTGGCAGAACTTTCTGTGTAGAAGTAGCTCTGAAAACAGCAATGCAAAGCCCCTGAAGCTTGGGACAAAGCACTTGCCATTCTGAAGGCAGTCATATCTTGACAAAAATCTGAAGGGTCAAGTAGTTGCCTGGGAACATGAGCAAGCAGCAAAAGATTCAGACTATTATTAAATCTTTTTTTGGTGACAAAGAAGATTAAAACATACAGCCAGAAGAAATCAACAAAGTCAAAGAGCCCACATCAAAAGCATCCAAGAAAAATATGAACTGGTCTCAGGCCATGGAAGAGCTCAAAAAGGATTTGGAAAGGCAAGTAAGAGAAGTAGAGGAAAAATTGGGAAGAGAAATGAGAGTGATGTGAGAAAACCATGAAAAACAAGTCAATGACTTGCTAAAGGTGACCCAAAAAAATACTGAAGAAAATAACACCTTAAAGAACAGACTAACCCAAATGCCAAAAGAGCTCCAAAAAGCCAATGAGGAGAATAATGCCTTAAAAGGCAGAATTAGCCAAATGGAAAAGGAGGTCCAAAAGACCACTGAAGAAAATACTACCTTAAAAATTAGAGTGGAGCAAGTGGAAGCTAGTCACTTTAGGAGAAATCAAGAAATTATAAAATAGAACCAAAAGAATGAAAAAATGGAAGACAATGTGAAATATCTCATTGGAAAAACCACTGACCTGGAGAATAGATCCAGGAGAGATAACTTAAAAATTATTGGACTACCTGAAAGCCATGATTAAAAAAAATGCTTAGACATCATCTTTCAAGAAATTAGCAAGGAAAACTTCCCTGATATTCTAGAACCAGAGGGGAAAATATAAATTGAAAGAATCCACTGATCACCTCTTGAAAAAGATCCCAAAAAGAAAACTCCTAGGAATATTGTCACCAAATTCCAGAGTTCCCAGGTCAAGGAGAAAATATTGCAAGTGGCCAGAAAGAAACAATTTGAGTATTGTGGAAACAAAATCAGGATAACACAACATCTAGCAGCTTCTACATTAAGGGATCGAAGGGCTTGGAATATGATATTCTGGAGGTCAAAGGAGCTAGGATTAAATCCAAGAATCATCTACCCAGCAAAACTGAGTATAATATTCCAGGACAAAATATGGATTTTCAGTAAAATAGAGGACTTTCAAGCATTCTTGAAAAAGAAAAGACCAGAGCTGAATAGAAAATTTGACTTTCAAATACAAGAATCAAGAGAAGCATGAAAAGGTAAACAGGAAAGAGAAAGCATAAGGGACTTACTAAAGTTGAACTGTTTTGTTTGCATTTCTACATGCAAAGATGATATTTGTAACTCATGAAACCTTTCTAGTTGAAGGATATATATACATATATATATATATATATATAGACAAAGGGCACAGGGTGAGTTGAATATAAAGGGATGATACCTAAAATTAAATAAATAAAATTAAATAAATAAATACAATTAAGGGGTGAGAGAGAAATATATTGGGAGAAGGAGAAAGGGAGAGATAGATTATCTTACACAAAAGTGGCAAGAAAAAGCAGTTCATTGGAAGGGAAGAGGGGGCAGGTAAAAGGGAATGAGTGAATCTTGCTCTCATCAGACTTGACTTAAGGAGGGAATAACATACACACTCAATTGGGTATCTTACCCTATAGGAAAGTAGGGGGGAAGGGGACAAGAGAAGGGGATGATAGAAGGGAGGGCAGAGCTGGGGAGGAGGTAATAAAAAGCAAACACTTTTGAAAAGGGACAGGGTCAAGGGACAAAAATTGAATAAAGGGGTACAGGATAGGATAGAGAGAAATATAAATTAGTCTTTCACAACATGACTGTTATGGAAGTACTTTGCATAATAATATCTATGTTAAATTGCTTGCCTTCTCAAGGAGGGTGGGTAGGGAGGGAAGAAGGGAGAAAATTTGGAACTCAAAGTTCTAAAAACAAATGCTCAAAAAAGAAAGTTGTTTTTACATGCAACTGGGAAATAAGATATACAGGCAATGGGATATAGAAATCTATCTTGCCCTATAAGAAAGTAAGGGGAAAGGGGATAAGGGAGGGGGAATGGGGTGACAGAAGGGAGGGCAGACTGGAGAAGAGGGCAATCAGGATATATGCCATCTTGGGGTGGGGGGAGGGTAGAAATGGGGAGAAAATTTGTAACTCAAAATCTTGTGGAAATCAATGTTGAAAACTAAAAAATATTAAATAAAGAAATAAAGACAATGGGATTCTAAGATTCTTTCTCCATTGGTTTTAGTTGAAGGTAAGGAAGGGAGAACATAAAGACATTCAGTTTGTTGAGTATTTATTAAATGCTTACTGTGTCCAGGCACAGGGGATACAATAACTAAAAATTCTCCAAATGAGTCTTATCCCCAAAGAGCCTACATTCTTCTTATGATGAATACATAGAAGGGATAAAAGAGTAGAGAAAGGGCACAGTGAGTAGAGCATTGGCCCTGGAGTCAGGAGGACCTGAGTTCAAATACGGCCTCAGACACTTGACACATATACTAGCTGTGTGACCTCGGGCAAGTCACTTAACCCCAATTGCCCTGCCTTCCCCCCTGCAAAAACAAAACAAAACAAAAAAAAAACAGTAGAGAAAGGAGAAACCAGGACAGGGAGGAATTTGCTTGCTTCACGGTTTTGCCAAAGGCCAGCCATGGTCAAGGGTTGTCTTCATCATTTAAAACTGATTTTATTCCTAAAACTTTTCAAATTTTGTGAAGTGCTTAGACTTTTGTAGATAGTGTCAACTCAAAGGTTGGGTTTGTTGGCTATTCCAAATTCAAAGTAATCTGTGAATCCTCAACTCCTCAAGCTATAGCACGTAAGCTCCAATTGATGTATTTACCTTTTAATAGTCAGCCAGAGGACACAATTAGCTTTACTGAAATCGGTTGTATGAAGAATAGAAACAAAATATATCCCATAAACCTCTCCCACAAATATACCTGACATTAGAAAGGGTATGTGTATATATACATATATATATATATACATACAAGTCATAAGTAGTAAGATTCACACATTGGAGTCATTTATGGTCATGGCATATTGGAGGGACATTTCATATCACTAATATTCAGGGTCACTGTTGTCCTTGAACTGTTCCTGATTGTATTGGTCTCACAGACTCTGCTAGATTATTCCCCACTGGCTGCTGCTGAATACTGGTTGGCCATGGTTTCTGCTAGCCCAAGCTTCTGACACAACCGAAGTCTTCAGTGGTTCTGCAGTCCAAGTATGAGGCTGCATAGGAACCATATAGACTGGCTTTTTCTATCTCCAAGGAGCTGGATGTATCAAAGAATCCTCTCTCTAGAAGATACAGTGCTTGGAATTCTCAAAATTAGGAACTCTTAAACTTGGATTCTACCCATGAAGCAACCCTTAAAGTAGGTGCTGACCCTTCTGTGCTAGTAGGCTAGGTTATATCTAGGGATCATCCACACACAAGCTTGGGGTTGAGGAAGCCACAGTCTTGAATCAGCCAGCATATAAACACATATGTACTATGGCCATATGCTTTCTGCTATAAGATACCATTGCTCATGGTGGGAGAGAAGAATAAAAAAATTCCATTCTTCCTTGGTGCATTCTCCAATAAGTAAATAAAATTATCAATAGGCTTACTTGCTTAATGTTTTCTGAGAGGGTATAGTAGGAGGGGTCAAAATCTCTTTCAGCTGATAGAGCTTCAGAAATGGAAGCCACTTATATCTGTATGATACTTCACTTTCATTTTATAAGGATCTTCCTTCAAATAAAACAATATTGCCTATCAAATTTCTTTCCAACTGCTGAACAGCATTTAATATCAAGCTCTTTACTTGACACATACTGACACTTGTAAAAACATTTTTAATGGCGTCTTTAGGACTAGAATAAGTCATCTTTCTTTTTAACGTTGCACTTTCAAGAGCCCAGAAGGTAAAGACTGGATCTTATTTCTTAGTCTCTTTTCCTCCTAGCATCATACAAACAATATTGGCAGTAATTCAGAGTAATCAACTTCACAAAGTTGACACCATTACCACTGTCATCCAACAGTATCTGCTTTGTTTCCTCCACTGTTTTTGTCATCACTTAAGCAGGAGAGATTTCTTTTTTTCCCTCCCTCTCCCCCTCCCTCTCTCCTTCCCTTCCCCCTTCCCCCCTCCCTTCCCTCTCTCCCTTCTTCCGTCCTTCCTTCCTCCCTCTTTCTTTCTCTCTTTCCTCATGTATAGAAGATTCCCTTACTGTCATATCATAAAAACTTTGACTTCAATAGTTACTTTCAAAATTCCTCAGAACTATAGTGACTATGGTGGTGACTTCAACTATATCTCATCAGTTTGATGAGGGGAGCCATCCTCTGATCTACCTCCTTTAATGTAGCAGTAAACTATTTTATTTTATTATACCTTTCAAAACGAGTTAATGCTCTGTCTTGCTGGAAAGGGACTGGGTTGGTTGGTTTGTCTCATCAGTAGGATGTTGAATTCAGAGGAAACAATTACTCTCAAATTTTCAACAGTTTGGAATCAGAAGTGCTTAGAATTTTTATTTTTACATTTTAGTAATTAAAATCAGTATGGTGGTCATGTGATTTTAAAAGTTCCTTTGTTTGTAATGAAGTTTGTTGTTGGTATTTGTGCATTGATGGCATGTTCAGGTAGTTGTTTTTGACCTTTTCTATTAAATTTCTATTTCTATTAAATTCAAGTGTTATGACTGTTTCTCTTATCTTTAGATAAGTGTATTCCTCTATATGTTAAAAGCACATTTGACTAATGAGTGTGGTGATTGAATTGCCCCTGAAACTGGAGGAGGAAACCTTTGGAGGGGAAGATGACCTGACAGATGGAGATCTAGGAAATGGATTTGGCAGAAAACCTGGTGGTATTTATGAAACAGAAGATCCAAATGCATCTAATTCCAGAAAAGGATCCTTTCCTTCATCTCCAGAAAAGGGGGAAGAAAGCAGCAGTACCATTTTTCGTTATTTCAAGCATCATAAATCACATGGTACATTTTCCAAAAAGCATGGAGTTGCAATTTGTAAACGACAAAATAGTGCTGGTAAGAAAAAATTTCTCACTCTTTCCCCCTTCCTAATTCTGAATGATTACAGCAAATTAAAATCTTCCTAACACTTTGATTTGAGTACTTGGTTGTAACTTTAGAAATTCTCTTTTTCTGGCTACTTCATTGGATTCTTGGTATGAGCACTCACTGTTTTTCCCCTAGTTTGTTTGTTTTTTTGCTACCACAAAAGTGCTGCCTTACGTATTTTGGTATATATGGGACCTCTTCCTTGATATACTCATCAGCTTTCATTTGTTAAATGATCATTTTTATGCAGATGACTTACAAATTTATATCTCCATCCCTAATCTCCCTCCTAGTTACGGCCTTCCCCCGCTTAGCAACTGCCTCCTGGACATCTTCGCCTAGATGTCTAGTCGGGACCTAAAACTGAACAGGTCCCAAATGGAACTCATTCATTTGTTTTTGGTGTTGTTGTTCGGTTGTTTCCGACTCTTTGTGACACCATGGACCATAGCACACCAGGCCCTTTTATCCCCCACTGTCTGTCTCTTGAAGTCTGTCCAAATTCATGCTTATTGTTTCCATGACACCATCTATCCATCTCATCCTCTGCCATCCCCTTCTTCTTTTGCCTTCAATCTTTCCCAACATCAGGATCTTTTCAAATGAATCCCGTATTCTCATTATGTGGCCAAAGTATTTAAGCTTCAGCTTCAGTATTTGATCGACCAGTGAATATCCTGAATTAATTTCTTTAATATTCCCACCCCTAAATCCCTCCCTCCTCCAAACTTCAGTTGAGAGCATCACCATCACTTCAGTTACCTAGGTTCACAATTTTGGAGTTATCTTTGACTTCTCCCATTCCCTCAACCCCTGCATCCACTCAGTGAAGCCTTGTTAATTATAACTCCATAACAGGCATTGCATTCATTCCTTCTCTCCTTGATCATAGTCTTTACCTCTGTGATGGCCTCATCACTCACCTGGACTAGTGAATATCCTATCTCTACCACCAGAGGTCATCCCACCTCCAGTCTTTCCCCTCTCCAATACAGCTTCCACATGGCTGCTAAATTGATAGACCTAAAATATTTCATACCCTGCTCATTTCACGCTTCATTCTTCAATCTTCAAAATCCTCAAAAACTCCCTCTTGCTTCTTGGGTAAAATATGGACCATGAAGCCTGTTTTATTTTTTATGACCTTTTATTTAAATCCCTCCATGTTTCCTACCTATTTGTCTTAATAAATACTAGTTCATGGACTTACATCATATTTCATATTGTTTATCTTTCCATATTCTTTGTTCCAATCACATGCAATTACTAACTGTTCCCTATTTATGATGTTCTATTTCTCACCTCTGCCTGTGCACAAGTGGTCCCCCATATCTGGAAGGTGCTCCTTCTGCTTCATAGCATCTCTAGCTTCCTTCAGAGCCTAGCTCAGGCGCTATCTCCTACAGGGGGCCTTTGCTCATGATCTTCCTTGTTGGTAGCTCTATTTTCCTTTTGAAATATTCTTTGCGTATATGTGTATGTACATATGTATATATATTTAAAATATATAAACACACACACATATATTTATTTACTTGTGCATATGTTTCTTCCTTCCCCTTCCCAGTAGAATATTAACTCCTTGAGGACAGGGATAGTTTTATTCTCATCTTTGTACCTCTAGGTTCCTTCTGTCTTGGTCCTTGTGGTATGTGCCAGTGGTGGTATATATTTCTGGGATTGTGGGTATGAACAGCGCATTCGCTTTGGTCACATACTTATAAATTGTTCTAAAGGGTTCCTCCACCAATTCATAGCTCATAGCTGTGTATTAGTGTACCTGTCTTCTCACAGCATTGTGCTTCCAACATTGACTATTCCCTTCTTTTATCATCTTTGACACTTTGATTATTGTGAAGGGAAACTCCAGAGTTGTTTAAATTTGCATTTCTCTTCTTACTAATGAACCAGAGCATTTAAAAAAAAATACAATGTTGATCATTTGCGTTTTTTTTTTTTTTGAAAACTATTCATAGCCTTTGGTCACTTATCTAATATGGAATCCTTTGCCCTTTTTTCTGCTGCTTCACAATAGTCAACATGGAAGTAGAAGTAGATGTCATAGAATTAAGACTCATTGTTATCTATTTTATGGGTCACTATGGCTAAAATTTCATCTTCTAATCAAGCTGTTGGCGATGATCCTCCTACTTAGTAGGCTTGTATAGCATTCAGTATAGCATACAGTCCCCCTGGTATAAAATCTGCTAAGGCTTATATTTTACTGACCTAGGGTACCTCCATGCTATAATAAAGCATTGGAGTAGGAATTTTCTAGAGAATATAAAGAGATATGACACTAATGATGATAATTCACATTTATGTAGTGCTTCTGATGAGGATGCTGTGTATGTGACTCTAAGCAAGTTAAATAACTTATTTGGCCCTTGTTGTTGTCGGGTCATTTCATCCTGTCTGACTCTTCATGACCCCATTTGGGGTTTTCTTGGCAAAGAGACTGGAGGGGTTTGCCATTTCCTTCTGTAGCTCATTTTACAGATGCAGAACTGGATCAAACACGGTTAAGTGACTTACCCAGGTTCACACACCTATTAAGTTCTGAGGTCAGGTTCGAACTCAGGAAGATGGGCCTTCCTAATTTCAGGTCTAGCACTCTACCCACTGAGCCACCTAGCTGCCCCTAGGGCCAAACTATTTGGAATGGACAGTTGATATGATTATGATCCTTCTAATATTCTAATAATATTGTTTCTTTTAAAAGTCAATTAAGATATTTGTCTTTTGCCAGAACTGTAAAATTGAGGACTTGGATTAGATCATCTTTCTTTAAGGTTTTTTCTAGTTCTAAATCCTATATTAGTGTGACAGCCCTGCCATTTTTTAACTATGATCCACCAGCTCTGCCACTGTGACCTTGAGGTATTCCACTGGGTTAATCCATTCTTGAAATCCTATCACAAATGATCAAAGATTATGAAGTTTTCAAAAGACATGCAAATGATGCATGTGAAAAAATGTTCTAAATCACTAATAATGAGAGAAATGCAAACTTTAACAACTTAGATTTCATCCTGAATTAGCAAAGATGATAAAAAGACAGAAGGAGTCAATGTTGGAACAACAGTGGAGAGACAGGCAAACAAATACACTGTTGTTGATGGAGCTATGAATTGCTACAACCATTCTGGGAAACAATTTGGAATGAATTGTTTATACCCTTTGACTCAGGAATGCTGTTGCTAGGCATGTACCCAAGGAAGTAAAAAAAATAGAAAAGTCTCATATAAGGTTTCCAAATACTCGTAGCAGTGCTTTTTGAGTTGCATAAAAATGAAAACGAAGTAGATGCCCATTATTTGAGGAATGGCTGAATGAATGAACTCTGGGCTATGAATATAATGGGATATTTTTGCACTGAAAGAAATGACATGAAGAATTCAAAGAAACATGTAAAGACCTTCTATGAATTGATACAGAGCAAAGTAAGAGGAACTGAGAATAATACAGCCAAAAATGTAAGAAGAACTGAGAATAAAAAAAGCAAAAAATGAACACAGTGAAGGAAAGGAAAGGAATACTAAAAAATCAAAACTGAAGCACAATGACCAATCTTGTTGGGAAAACACTGAGAGGAGCTGAGCTCCCTCTGTGCAATTTTTCTGCAGGTAGACAGGGCCATAAATCTGTTTTGCTTTAATGGCATCCTCATCTTAAAAGGGAGAATTCTAATGGGAGGTGGTTATTGAGAAATAGTGATGATATGAAAAAAAAAAAGAAACAAATAGTACCTTCATAGAGCCCCAGGGAAAAAACCATGATGTAAATTGTACCTCAATTACTAACATTTTGGTTAATGTTCAAAATAGCAATGAAGAAGAAAGCAGTATTAGTAATTTGTTACCTATGGTAATGCCTTCTTTTTATTTAACCTCATTCACAATACTTTAATAATTTTTCCTTCTTAAATCCTCACTTGAAGATTGGTCATCTGTGTTTTTCCATGTTATTGTCACAACAAAAATAAGAACTGTGTGATTCTTATCTCACTTTTATTCACGTTAAGGCTAATCTTTAGAAGTTCCATATAAAATGGAGTACAGTTTCAGAAAGGGAAGAGGTGACTGAAGTTGTCAGTTAATTTTAGTCATTATTCTTGTGAAATTAGTTATATGTAATATATCACAATATTCCTGACTCAAATATCCCTATAATTTTATTGACAAAATTTAAAACTAGTGTTAGCATGGTCCCTGGCACATAGTAGGGGCTTAATAAAATATTGATTGATTGAAACCAGAAATAGCATAATAAAATCGGATACTCTTCAAATTACTGTTCCATTAGGTTTATCTATGGAGGTAGTACATAATATTAGATTAGAATCTCTGTCATGGTCCTTTCTTTACCTATTACAGAATGACTTCTTACTCTTGGTCTGTATCTTTTTTTTTTTAATTTAATCTTAATTTGTGAACTGGTAGACTGAATAGTATGTGCAGCTTTGTTTGGTTCAGTTGTAATTTGGAAAAAAAGTGTATTTGATTTCTTATGAAAAAGGATATATTTGATGTACTTAAATGTTAGAAGTACTAAATTAATGCATTTAATTTCATAGATTTTACTGATTCAGAATTATCAAAAGAAGAATTAAGGCAACGGCTTCATGATGTTTTACAGGTAGGTTCTTTGATCTTTGCTGATGTGAAAACTGTATTTGAATCCAAAATGGAGATTTAAGTACTTTTAAAGGCATATGGAAGGCAAATGTGTAAGTTTCTAGATGTTGTCACTAAGTCACAGAATGTTCCCTTTTTCAGGCTCAGGGTCATTGCCCTTCACCTTCACCCCCATTGTCTCTCAAAGGGATTATGTTTGGTAATGAACCCTTCAAGCTTCCTCTTTCATAGCTCTCTCTTTAAGAGTATGGCCATGCATACATCCCTCACCCCCTTCCTCGGTCTCCCTGCTTTCCTTAAATGTGTAGACCTGAGTAGCTTGCCCTTGAATACAGAAGAGCGTACAGTAGGATGGAAATGAGCATTTTCACAAGGGCTGACTTTTGCAGAGAGTGAGAGGATTGAACATGAGCAAGTAGGTATGAAGCTGTGGTTGTAACGATGAATGTTAAGTAACTACTGAGTTTTGACTGCTATGGAATGCCCTCAAATGATCTAATGAGGGGCAGCAAGGTGGTGCAGTGAGTAGAACACTGGCCCTGGAGTCAGGAGGATCTGGGTTCAAATCAGGCCTCAGACACTTGACCCGTACTAGCTGTGCGACCTTGGACAAGTCACTTAACCCCAATTGCCCTGCCTTCCCCCCTCCAAAAACAAACAAAAAAACCAAAAAAAAAATGATCTAATGAAGATGGACAAGAGCAAAGTCTTCAAAATTCTAATCATGCTGATTATTTGATTTGCAATGGGGCATTCAGTTTTTAACCTGTAGGTCATTTATTTATTCATGCACCGCTCTGAGGCCATAAATAAATATAAGCTAATTGAATTTACGTTTTATAGATGGGTGTGTAGAGGAGAGAGGGGAGCCTAGCCTTATTTTTTCTGCACTTTTCCTTGTTTAGGAAGTAGAGGTTCTGCGAATTGAGCTTGAAGCATCACAAAGACAACTTGAGGGGAAACGGGAAGCACTGAAAATTCTCCAAAGCATGGTAAAAAAAAAAAAAACTGATTAAAAAATAGTTGTAATCATGTACATGTATCTTCAAGTGGTATGGTTTCCAATTTTTAATGTTAACCAAGAATCTAGTTTTTTTAAATTCTGTCTCTGCTTTTTGCTGACCCATTTTTTTTTACCCTTTTAATTTATTCACTTGCTCAGTTGTATCATTCTCAATCACTACAAGTTGACTGACTATAAAATTGTTTGAGCGGTCAGCTATGAATGATATGAACTTATAGAAATCTGCTTTCTCCCATATAAACTTTGGTCTTTTGTTTTCCCTTAAGGAACTACGAATAGAGATGAGATACAGGATTTGAGATGGAAGTGAGAGGCTATTTTGCTCTTTAAAAATTAATTTATTTTTATTCTGAACAAACACTAAATAAAATAAACATTTCCATGTATATAGTAGAACAGAAAAAAAGTGGCTTGTAGGTGAAACTGTGAATCTCTTTTATATACAATTTGCTTTTCTTTTTAATCATATGCCATATGATTATAAAATATATAATAAATTCATTCTGTAGCTTTCAAAGTTGTCCTGTTCATATTTTTTTCTAGACTTCTTTCTGTTAAGAGGGAAATTTTTAGCATAGTAGAAGTAGTAGGGAGGCCTTCCAGAAATTTTTGGTTGGGAGACCAAAATTCCTACCTATGCCACTTGTGTTTGTCCTTCGTTTTTGAAGAGGACTGTGACATCACGGAAATGATGGCATGACTTACGGTTGACTTTGATTTAAGTGAGGCAGGACTATGTAAGGTCCCCAGCCTCACTTTCTCCTCCAGACCCATCTGGGTCCAGTGGCTAGATATTATTCAGGAAGATGGGAATTTTTCAGGTTCTCACTTTGAATGAGGTAAAGCCCATTCAGTAAATAGGCCTCTTTAAGAAATGTGTCAAGGGGATAGCCCCTTTAATTAAAAAAAAAAAAATCAAACTGGGAGGGAAAGACCCTCAGGGTTACTGTTCCAAAGAGAAACAGTTACTATTGACATTCACTCTGAGACAGGAGGGTCCAAAATCTAGCCATTAAGTGGAGGTTGGGCAGGGATCTATTGTGGTCCAATCTCTGAGCTCCAGAGTGAAAAGGGTTTAAGGTTTGGTCTTTGAGAAAGAAGAAAGAAACAAAGCTATGTTACTATATTGATGATATAATACTTCTTTTTTTAGCTATTAGAGGATGAAATTTATTTTACTAGAAAAGATCTTTGCCACAGACATTTGAGAGTAGTCTAATGTGCCTCAAATTAGAAAATTTCTTAGTTGGTATTAAAACAATATGTTAAAAAACAAAAAGTAAATAAAAAATAAAAAACCAATATGTTATAGAATATTGTGCCAGAGTTGTTTTATAATTTATTATTTCAGTTGTTTCAGCATTAACCATTATGTAATTATCTATTTTATTTTTAAGTTAAATTTATATTCTCTTATATCCTATGTAATTAAAAAAAACCTTCACTATACACATAGAAATGATTATTAGTGAGCTTTAAACAAATAATAGTTAAACTTTGTTTTGGCTAGGCAATATTTGATAAAGCTACTAGGCATACCAAAGAAATACTTCAAAAATCAGAAGAACAGAAGAAATCTTTGGAAAAGGTAAGAACTGCTTTCAGAGGAGACCTGTATAATTAAGCACAACTTTAAAACTAAAATCTACATTTATTACTTTCAGCTTTTGAGGGTCCAGGTTATGAGGCTTTCATCTTCCTCTTTCTTGTTCTTTTCCCCTTCCCTGTTTTGCATTTTGCTGAATAATTGTTTTAATGGAACTTACTACATTCTGACTTGTATTATATTTATTTGGCTAATAGATTCTTCTCAATTACATTCACTTGATTAGATTTGAAATTTAGCTGGTATTTAAAATTCATCTGGTGGAAGTAATCTTTGCTGTCTTCAGGGGTGACTTCACAGTTAGGTGACACAGTTCAGGAGTTTTGTACTTTTACTGGATTTGTTTGTTCTCCACCTCTGTGCTAGAGAAGTTGTATTGTCATTGAGATCAAGAGGTAAAAAAGCAAAACATATGAAAGTGACGTCAACAGCTCCATGTGCTCAGCCCTGGAGTTCACGTGGTACAAACCACCTGGCAAGTGTATATTTATGTGAGAAACTACTGAGAGGAATGTTTTATGTGTCAGCCTTAAAGGTATAATCATGACTAACAAGATGTTTCAGTAATTCTGAGAATATTTATCTTGTAATCAACCATTTAACCAGTTATTTACATTAGATTAGAATGGGTTTATGATTAGTCATTCACTGTCATGAATTTGGTTTTTTTTCTTTCCATAGGAAATAAATGCCCTGCAATGGGAAATTGAATTTGATCATGATAGATTTAAAACTGTGGAGGAATCTTGGGCCCAAAAATATGACAGGTTTGTATGTGGTAATATTACATTTTTTCTTTTCAAATCAAAATAAATCTTCAAAATGAATATAATTTAACTATGTCTCCCCTGTCTCCCCTTTCATGTTTTAATCCTAAACATGGATGAGGAATAATTATGTGTTTTCTTTACCACCAATTCCGTGTTTTCCCGTTAATGTTAGTATTTTTTGGTATTTAAATTTTGCTTCTATGAAAATATTTTTGGAAGTTATCAAGTTTTCCCCCTTTTTCTGCTGTCACTAACACACAGCATCTCTTCTTTGTTAAATATGCTCTCAGAATGGTAGGGGCATTGTCCAAGTATTCATTCATTCATTTGATTGCTTAATCTATCTGTCTGCTTCCTTTCTTTGGGCAGTATAGGCAGGCCCTGTCTGGGAAACCATGAAACTGACATACTAACTTGTGCCTAATAAATGTGCTGAGTTAATAGTGGAAAGTGAATTAATTTGCTCTGTATTTGTAGAGAGAGCATGTTTCACTGAATTGCTAAAATTTCTTAAGCAGTCATAGACTGTTGGCCTGAAGATGGTAGGGAAGTACTAAAGAAAGCATCTAGAATTTCCACATGACTGTACTGATGAAGTTAGGGAACCATAGGTTGAGGTTTAGGGCTTCCCGGGACCCCAAAATACCAACATGCCAGGTCCCGCTCGAATGAATTTGACTCAAGCCTTCTTACAGCTAAAGGAAAACAAAGTTTATTAAAGATTCGCTATATTGGGTAGGGTCTTAAGAAATTGCACCATTTGTGACGTTCGTACTGACAAGCTGGCCATATTCAATCTGCTGAGCTAGGCAAGATGAGATGTATACAGAAAGACTGTGGGAGGGATCAGAGGTGGTTCTGGGGTGACAGGAGGAGGGGTTTAGGGAGGGTTTTGAGGGGGAGCCTAAGGAGGAGCTTGATGGGACTGGGGTGAGGTTAGACTCCAGGAACCAAGAGAATGGGATTAAGGGTGGGAAGTAGCTAGAGATGGAGGGCTAGGCTAGGTTAAGAGTAACCTAGAGATTTGGGCCTAGCTGTAATGAAAGGTTTATGGCCTCAGGCAAATACGTCATCAAGTGGGAAGATTCAAGGAGAGTTAGTGCAAATATTTTGACATTCATTTTAAGTTATAAGTTCTGTAAGTTTTTAATGCTCTAATGAAATGTAAAACCTCTTTGTCCTTCAGCTTTCTTCTCCCCATGCCTTTTTTCCTACTTAAGAGTATTTTATTTTTTCCAATTACATGTAAAGATAGTTTTCAACACGTAATTATTACTCATCCATGAATATTCCAACTTTTTTCCAATTAGAGGTGATTCACTAGGAAATTTACCTGGTATAAAGTGCGCGTCTTGGAGTCATGAAGACATGAGTTGAAATACTACCTTAGACACCAGCTAGCTATGTGATACAGGACTTGCCCTCTCTCCTCAGTTTCCTCATTTGTAAAATGAGGATAATAAAAGCACCTACCTCACAAGGTTGTTGTGAGGATCAGATAAGATAACATAGGTAAAGTGTTTTACAAAGCATTATTTAAATTGATGTGGATTCCTAAGGGTTAAAAATAATATTAAGGGTTGCTTTTCCAGTGCCTTGTGAGGCCCCTCCTGAGCCTGAGGGCATGCTAGAGTCTCTTTCCCCTTATCTTGAATTACTTCTTGGTCTCCCCTCCCACCCCCACTGTCATAAAATTTCCTTATCTTGTGTCATTTGTTGTCCTTATCTTGTAAGACTTATCCTATTCCTAAATCTCCAACCCCCATAAGAAACCCTAAAATCATCCTATAGGCTGTATAGCTTTTTGTCTATATAAGTCTGGTTCCTTCCCTACATCAGTGCCTTTGTTTAGCTCCTTGCTAAATCTCAGGCCCACTGCTTTGGCGTCAATAAAGCTCCCAATGGCTATAGAGAAGGTCCAAGTGAATTCTTTCACATTAGATAAACCAGCTCTCCCAACTCTGACCTCATCAAAATGTTATTATTATTTTTTTATATTATTATTATTATTATATATCATAATATTACATTATTATCTCTTAAAAGAAAAAAAAACAAAATAAGATGATATTCCTTATCTGTCCACTTCTTTTAAACTAGTGCTGGACATATGATTGATGTGCAAATCACTATTAGATTCAATTGAAACTACAGCAAAACAAAAAGTATCAAACAGGTCTGTGCAGGAAACTCAAAAGGGTCAGAGATGCTTCCGGAGAGAATTACTTCTTGAATAAAGCAATTTACATAAATTTAGGGGAAAGAGAACACTTTAAAATGACCACACTCCATTAAATTGTCTTTATTTCACTGTTACTCATAATTTAGAAATTATGTACTAACTACTTAAATATAAGAAAAACTAGGTTTTGTATTCTCATTATCATGATGATTGTATCGTAACTCAATTGAAAGAATGACATCATCAGTCATAATTTATAAGCTAAAATTTTTTTCCTTTAGAATATGCTGTGAAAATTCAATCCTTAAGGAAACTTTGAAATTAAGAACAGAAGAAGTTAAAAGGCTTACGTCTGAAAATGCAAGTGAGTAAAAACATTTTTTTGAGGATTCTTTTTTATAAATATTGACTCAGTGAAAATTATGAACAATTACACAATTAAGAGAAATCCATTAGTGAAAGCTACATGTTATGATTTTGCCAGAACCACATATGTTCCTGTTCTTATCAGCATATAATTATTTGATACACGGGGAGACTGAAAAACCCAATGGTGAATTTAATGATTTATTTCTTGAAATCTAATATTAAGATTGGAAGAATTGAATATCCTTAAAATTTAGGATAAATGACAATGTGATTTTGTGAAAAGGTCAAATCCCATATCACAAAATATCATTACAATAGAAATCCTTGTATAACAAAAAAATTTCCGACACAGCCAATGGTGTACTTATTTCAAGCAATAGGGAGGCAACGTGGTACAGAGTGAAGATCCTTGGAATTAGAATCAGAAGCTCTAAGTTCAAATCCCAGCTCTGCCTCTTACTACCTTGGGCTAATTATTTAACCTCTCTGGGCCTCAAGTTTTTTCATCTATAAAATGAAAAGATTGAATAAGATGACCTCTAAGATCTTGAACAGTTACAAAACTCTTACATTTATGATTCAATAAGCATTACAACAAAATTCTATTATAATAAAGAATTTGGATGGTGACTTGAGTCCTTTCTAACAGAATTTCATGTTTGTCTCTGACTATATACAGGATGTCCCAAAAATCTTAGTGCAGTTATAACCTTTAATAGCTTAAAACTACACTAAGACTTTTGGGACACCCTCTACATGTCATAATTTTCTATCCTGAAATTTCCCATTTATTTACATGAAATATGTAAATATTATAAAATATTAAATGAATTCCTCCAAATGGAAGGCTACCTAATGCGTTGAGAACCCTTTAGTTCTCTTGACAATTGCATGAATTCCAATGAAACTTGTGAACTATCTGTTGGTTATTCCTCAAGCTCTCTACATGACCAGGCTCTCATTTCTCCTGAGTATATATATTTCTAATGACACCCTTTACACTGTTTTTCAAGTGCAGTTTTTGGCTTGTTATGTGTTATAGTCTGCTCACACCCAACACTCATTGACACTCAATTTTAGTTCTTTGGAGACTGGTTTCCCATGGCTCATGGCCATACAATGCCAAGAGAATATTGATCTTAGGGTCATTAAAAGCACTATATAGTTTCCCAAAGATAATTCAGCCTGCTCACTTCCTCCTGTTCGATTTTGGGCCCAAACCAATGTCTATTTGTTCTAATCCTGCCTCAGACACTTAATAGCTACATGACCCTGGCCAAGTCATTTAGCCTCTTTTGCCTCCATTTCTTCATCTGTAAAATGAGGATAATAATAGCACCTGCCTCGCAGGATTGTTGTGAGGATGAAGCGAAATAATATTTCTGAGGTACTTTGCTAACCTTAAAGTACTGTATAAGTACTAGCTATAATTATCATTATGGGCAGTGTTTGTTCATGATGTGTGTATATATACACACACACACACATATATATATATACATATACATATATGTACACACATACATATATACACACATACACACATATATATAATATATACTTATCTGTATGTAGTATCTTTATGTGTGTGTGTGTGTGTGAAACTTAATCCCATTTGCCTCAGTTTCCTCATCTGTAAAAGTGAGCTGGAGAAGGAAATGGCAAACCTTTCCAATCTTTGCCAAGAAAACCCCACATGGGGTCACAAAGAGTTGGACATGACTGAAAAACAACTGAACAAATGTATGTATATATCACTCCTATACCCTGCCAAATGTCTTATTCATACATACGCACACACACGTATATACACATCACAAACACACACCCGTATATATGTGTATACACACACACATACACTTATGGACCACCTTTCTGAGTTGTCTACTCGGTGGCGTATTGGACAATAAACATATCTTTTTCTTCTAGTTTTGTATTTTCTTCATCTTTGCTTTGACAAGTTGATGATCTGACTATACGTTGGTAACTGATTTGAGAATGAATGAATCTCACATTTGAAATGATTTATTTTCTATCCATCAAAATAAAGTGTTTCATTTTTTGTTACATTATTTGTTGCTCACCATGTCCCATGCCTCCCCAATTCCTTTCTTAAAGAAATTATGAGTATTTTGTCTAGTATGAGGGCCTTTGGTGTGTCATTTCTTATTCATAAACAATTATTATTAAACATATTTTTCACTGTCCTTCTTTGCCCCCTTGAATTCAAGTCACCTCAAGTTAAAGTAGATTTTGATTTAATTTTGAGGGTCTTATCAGGTTCACAGAATTTCCCTGTGTCCTTATCGCTTTGTGACAGATTTTGTGCATAAGCTACAGTTTTCACAGTTGTCTTCCTGCACACAATTATCATGAGCACTGCAACACGAAATAACTAAATGTCCCATGAAATGTTTCTTGTTGCCTTTGGATGCGTGATAAAACCAGCTCTGCCAACATCCTAATTGGCATCTCCAAGGAGTAACTGTGAACCATCCTTCCATTTAGCAGCAACTTCCTTTTTTATCATCTGGCTTCATTTATAGCAAGGAATTTCAAGATTAATATGATTCAGTTCCTCTGGTAATATGTTCCCTATTTAGTCACTGGTCAAGGAGCTCACATCTCGTATTTTAAATACCGAGAGCCAATTTGATTTTTTTTATGAGAGTCTAAAAACACGTGATTCTTAGTACTTCTGTCTCCTTTTTTCCTGCTTCTGTCATTATAATGAACAGTAGAGAGGCAGCACAGGACTGAGGACCACTTTGTACTTTTCTTTGTATCCTAGATTGTCATGGCCAAAAAATTTCCCACCAAGGGGCCAGCCTATTGGTTGTTGAGCTTTCTCTAGTGAAGTAGGATGGTTTTGGAAAAACAGACTTTTTCTCTTGTTATGACTATATTTGAAACCTTTCCAAGGTGAAGGAGACTTGTCCATTTTCTCTTTAATGGTACAGGTTTCAATTGATCAATCAATCAATTAAATACTTATTAAGCTCTTGAGTCACAGCCACTGCATGATGAGGCATCTCAGAAGGTCTTGGGATTTGTGTGTACCAAGAGAACCCATCCATCAAGATATGTGGCTCATCTATCAGGATATGTATCTTAGACCAGAGATGTCAAACTTTTGGCCCACAAGCAGCCTATAAAACTCCATAGTGTAGCCAGAATCAGATTAAAATCTAAATTGGGAGATGTTTAACAAAATAAATAAAAACACAGTACAACATAGATAATATTAATTTGTAGTTTTCTAACCCTAACAGATCCCCTACAGGGATCTATTCATATTTGAGTTTGACACTACAGTCTTAGACAGAAACTGCAGATAGACATAGATAGATAGACAGACAGATAAGCAGGCATTTCTATGTAAAAATTCACGAGAAAATGTAGAAGTTTTGTCAATTTAAAATGCTCAAGTGGATCTGTGATCTTATTCCATGTGATGCAGGTCACAACCCTTCTATTCCAGATCTTCCTATGTGATTCTTTTTTTTTTTTTGCTTAAAATTTTAAAAATGAATTTTATTTTTAATTTATGGAATAAAACAAGCATTTCCATAACATAGTATAATAAAAAAAGATGATTGCAAATGAAACTGCATATCTGTTATCTACAACTTACTATTCCTTTTAAATATATAATAATCATGTAAATTTCTTTTTTCCTTTTTTTCTTCCCTTCTCCTGTCACCCCCCCCCAGTAGTTACCATTAGACACAAATATGTATATTTATGTAAAATCATTCTATACATACTTATATTAATTAGTTCTGTCTCTGGATGCAGGTAGTGTCTTCCTTCATATGTCCTTTGTAGTTAATTTGGTTTTTAACAATAGTCAAAATGACTAATTTGCTTAAAGTTGTCCTTAAAACAACATTGCTATTATTGTATAAATTCCTGTGTAATTCTTGTCCATATCCTCCCTACCATAAATTTGCAGAGGAGGCACCTGATGTGCTGGGAATATTTCCTTATTTTCTCTTGACATTGTGCGTACAGTAGGGGAGCACACAGACCATACGGTGTTTATTCCTTGTTGTCACCAAATGACTGGCCCTTATTATTTTCCACTCATACATTTCTTTGATGACTCTCTTTATTCTTTCTTCTTTTCTAATTTGTGATTGCTTGTTGGTACTTCATCACAGCCTGCTCATGTCTACCATGCCTCTCTCTGTTTTGCCCTTTGGGTGATCCTTCATTTCAATTTTTGGAGATTATGGTCTCCCATTAATTTTTAAGAATATAACATCTTCAGAATAGTATTAGAGAATAATATTGGAGTTTAAAAAATAGGGCTTTGTTTCATAAGAAGAATTAGAACTTGGCATTTTCCCAAAGGAAATCCAGCCTGCTCTCTTCTACCTGCTCCATTCTGAACCCCACTCATTGTCCATTTGCAGAATCTGCCTGAGACACGTGCCTTAATGTATGAGCTCTCTCGGTGTCCACTCCAGACTATAGGCATTCTGCATCCACTGCATCGTGGTTGTTATTGTTGTTGTTTTAACTTTGTTTTTTCCTGCGTGGATAGCTAAGCCATCCCTTGGGTGAGCATGAATTCCATTCAGGAGGCTATCAGTAAAGGATCAAAAGAGAAAATAAAGTGGTATCCATATATAGTTATATCTGTTAAGTCCTAATAAACTACTAGGTTGAAAGAAGAAAGAAAAGCATCTTAGTCACAAGTTCTTAACATTGGGTCCATGGACTCCTATGCAGTCCATGGATAGATTTTAGGGGGTCTGTGAACTTGGATGGGAAAAATTACATTCTTATTTCGATATAATTGGTTTCCCCTTTAAATTTATGTATTTGATTTTATGCATTTAAAAACATAATTCTTAGAAGGAGTCCATAGGCTTCACCAGAGTACCAAAAGTCCATGACACAAAAAAGTTAGGTATTTCTGACCTAAATCAAAAGAAGGTATTGAGAAAGGAGATATTTCAGAGTAGTATTAAACATTAAAATTCTTTTCTATTTATAAATCACAAAATTAAATTATTCCTAAGTGCCTCAAGGTGAGCTCTGCTCTCACAGGTATCTATGTTTGGAGTGAGGTGGAGAAAAATCTTCAGTTAAAATAGTTCTAGGGACTCATTTTCGAAATTCTTTTTTTTTTTGGAGGGGGAAGGCAGAGCAATTGGGGTTAAGTGACTTGCCCAAGGTCACACAGCTAGTAAGCGTGTCATAGGCCTCATTTGAACTCAGGTCTTCCTGACAGCAGGGCCGGCACTCTATTCACTGCACCACCTGTCTGCCCCTAGGGACTCATTTTCAATACAGAAGCTTTTACCTTGAAAAATAAACGGCTTTCTTTAAGTCTTCTGCCACTCAGTAGGGAAATTTCCAGTTTCATCCATGTGGTTTGTAAAAAAAAATGTGACCAATAGAAAAGTATAAACAAGGCTGGCTAGGTAGACAATTTGCCCCTGTACCATGCATCTTAAGATTCTGTCATTGGATAAGTGCCACAATCATCAAAACCTCTGGTGAATTGCACCCAGCCATTTAAAATTCTTCGTTTTGAAGGTTTTTACCTGAAAAATTGGAATAATTTCCATAAGTGAGTCAATTCTACAGTTAAGTAGTTAGGATGCCTCCATATTGTTAATAGCAACAGTAATGTATATTTATTTAGTTCTCTATGCTTTATAAGACCCTTTCACATCTCTTCTCTCATTTACTCCCTACTACAATAGTTAGTAATGAAGTTGATTTTCTTTGTAATGCTAAGTTCACTGGTCCTCCACATCCAGTCAACCTCCAAAGCACTCCCATTTTGTCAACCACATTGCTCATGGCCATTCTACCTCCTTCCATTCCGACTGTCATTATCTTAGGCCCCCATTCTTGCTCTGGGCTATTGCTACATTTGCCTGTCTTTGCCTTTGCCTCCCATATAGTCTCCTTCCCCATAGCCCATCCTACATTCTGCTGCCAGAATAATGGTCCTGAAGCATTCATGTCACTCTCTGGCTCAAAAAAGCTTTAATGTCTCCCTATTACCTATTAGAATCAAGTCCATGGCATATAAGGTTGTCCTTCCATTCTCTGACCTAAAACCACCTATCCAAACTCCTGTCCCCTCGCTCTCCTTTTGCACATTATGTTCTAGTTGAAACGGACTATTCACCATCCCCTGAGCATGACCCATGCTTTCTTGCCTCTGTGCCTCGGTTCACCTTCTCCTCTTGCCTGAGATTCCCTTCTCCTACCCTCACCCCAATGATTTTACCTGTTATAGTCCTTCTTGGCATTCAAAACCTGACTCCAATGCCACCTACTACCTGATTCTCCTCCCCAGAAGTTCTGTTTCCCTCTTCTTTACTCTCATAGCATTCTTTTTTCCTCTCCTCTAGTGTTTAAAAACAATATTATAGCTCATTGTGGCTTGCTCAGTTCTGTAACTAGACTGCAAGTTCCCTGTGGACTGGTTAAGATCTAGTTTTGATGATCTTTTTTTTTTTTGATCTCTGACAACAAGAACAACAATACAGTAATCATTCAATAAAGCTTTGTTGACTTGAATAATACCTTAGAGGAGGAGTAGGGAACTCTCTAGATCCTTGGGTGTGGCCTGTTGGCAGAGTTCAAGTTTTATAGAATAGATCTTCTTATTAAGGGGATTTGTTCTATGAAGTTTGGATTGAGTCAAAAGGCCGAAGCCAAGGACATAGAAGGCCACATGTGCCCTCAAGGCCACAGGTTCCCCACCCCTGCCTTAGAGTATTCATGTGATGTCTAAAGCAATGACCATGGCTTGTGGTATGGCCTTGGCACGGCAATCTCATTTATCTTACATGTTCTTTTCCCTAGCTTTGAATCAGCAGTGCCTGGAGTCTGTTGCAATGCTTGATATAAAACAGCAGAAGCTTGTTCAGGAAAGCATGTGTCTTAAAAGTGGCTCCACAGAGGTTACAGGTCTGGAAGTAAGTGTGTAAGAATTTTGGACAGCATGGGATATGGGGAAGAGAGAGGAAAACTTTTCCTTCTTCTTTTATTTTCTTTAGATTTAAAGTGCAATGGCACAATGTGACTAATATGGAAATAAGTTTTGCATGACTGCACATGATTAGCCTGTATCAAATTGCTTGCCTTCTCAATGACGAGGAGGGGAGAAAGGGAGGGAGACAATTTGGAATTCAAAATTTAAAAAAAATGTTAAAAATTGTTTTTACATGTAATTGGGGAAAAATGATATATTAAATAAATGTTAAAAATAAATAAAGTGCAGTTGCAGTCTCTGGCCTCTCACATCACCTGTTTTATCCTAAATGGATGTTGTTCACCCGTAGTTATTTGCAAGTTGTCCCCTCAGTTAGGTTGTGAGCTCCTTGAGAGCAGAGATTGTTTTTTCCTTTCTTTGTATCCCCAGCACTTAATTCCGTTTCTGGCACTTAATTGGGCACTTAATACATGCTTCTTGACTTGACTTTAGTCTCTTCATACCTGGGGTGAGAGAGCAACCTTGCTTATGTTGGGCAAACATTTCTTGCTTCAGTGATTCTGTTGCTGTGTTACAGTCTTCTTATGGTTGTTGTAGCACCATGATTCGAAGTGTCTGGCCTACCCACAAATTCCGGGACAAAAGTTATTTCTGTATATAATATGTGAATTCTTTAAAAATATTTTTGTTTTTCCATTTAATAATATTTTATTTTTTTCCAATTACATGTAAAGATAGTTTTCAACATTCACATTTATAAGATTTTGAGTTCCAAATTTTTTTCTCCCTCCCTCCCTTTCTTACCTCTTTCCCAAGATGGCAAGCAATCTGATATAGGTTATACATATTTCCACATATAATGTGAATTCTTAAGAAAAAAGTTGAATGTGTTTTGTGGTGTAGAGTTATTGTTAAGAAAGCTAGAAGGACAATGGAATTCTGAGATGTCTGTCTGTCTATCTATCTACCTGTCTACCTGTCTGTCTATCCATCCACACATATACACACACACATACAACGCATTGCCTCCTCGATGAGGGGGAGGAGAGAAAGAGACAATTTGAGATTCAAAATTCCAATTCTAAATTCACAATATACACATATATGTACATATAAAATGCATATGTGTTCATGTTGAGACATTTATGGGGGTGTGTCTTCTTTGCATGTTTCACAATCCTATGATGTCACTGATCTTCTTTGAAAATGAAGGACAAACAGCGACAATATAGGTGGTGTCTATGAATATATGCACACACATAGATAATATGTGTAACCATATGATAATTCTCTATTATGCCATCCTCAGTATATGAGGAACATGTAGAACTTAGAAAAGAATGATGGTATGATTTGAATGGTTGAAAAAATAGTAATAAGAAAAATAGCAATAAGAAAAATAGGCATAAGAGAATACTAAAAGAGTGATGTCTTAATAATCCTTATACAGAGGGGGTTGCTCCTCAATGGGGAACTAGAAAGATCAAGTACCGAGGGCTCTACACAATTGGTGGTGGGAATCTGATGAGAAAGAAAACCAAGTACAGCTGTCTCTTATCTCTTGATAGAAGGGGACATGGATAATTTCAGCAAAAGTGACTAATACAAAAAATCTTTTCTATTCATTTATAAAATGTATTATACGGTTGAAATTTTGGAGTCAGTTACGTTTTGCACAGGTAAATATTTAAAATTAGTTGGTAGTCACTGAGTACACACACCTGATAGTGGTCGAAGTAAAACAGATACAGTTTGAGTAGAGGAAAAAAACCAACACATCAACTAAGTTTGTTACACAAAGTAGAAATTAATAGATAGAAAATTAAAAATTGAAAACATAATTAGACCCCATTCCTTCTGAAGATATATAAATGCAGGAAGTTGATGTCAGTATTTCAATACATTGATACTGAAAAGAAGGGAGACAGATTTGGTTTTATTGTGTTCAAAGCAAGATTTTCTTCCCTAGTTGTTAATTCTCCCTATCTTGAGTATGGTTTATGTCTCTTCCTTTTTAGTGTCTTTAAATATGATTGCAAATGATGTGCTACGTATGACATTTGGTGACGGGGTGCTTTTGAATTCACAGCTGGCAGTACTTGGTGCTTGCATCTGTAACCATCCCGGAGGACAACCTTGTTCCTGTGCTAGGACAGCTGCCATGGCTAGAAAACAGCTTCTTCAGCTGAAGCAAGAGGTAATGCTCAGTTTGGCCAAATGGCCATGACTATTACTATGCTTTATTTCTCCATTTTGAAAATAGTGGGATTAATAGAAGAGTCACATCTGTAATAATTATTTCATGGTGACAAATGTCAACTGCTGAGATTTACTTGGTTTTTAGTAGTATAACTGACATAAATTGGCTGTTGTTTCATTAGAATTTTTTAAAAAAACTGATCCTATAATTTCACTGAGACAGCTAGGTAGCAGAGTGGATATAGCACCAGGCCTGAAGTCAGGAAGACCCGAATTCAAATCGAGCCTCAGACACTTACTAGCTGTGTGACCCTGGGCAAGTCACTTAACCCTGTTTGTCTCAGCTTCCTCATCTGTCAAACGACCTGGAAAAGGAAATGGCAAACCACTCCAGTATCTTTGCCAAGAAAGCCCCAAATGGGGTCATGAAGAGTCAGGCATGACTGAAACGAATGAACGACATATGTATATATCTATATCTATATCTATATCTATATCTATATCTATATCTATATCTATATCTATATCTATCTATATATATCAGTGATATTTGCATATATATATGTATATATGTATTTCTTGTGTGTGTGTATGTGTACGCACATGCATGCGTGCATTCATGTTGTTGCCCCCATTAGAATGTAAGCTCCATGGGGCCAGGGATTATTTTCCCTTTTTCTTTGTATCCCTAGCACTTAGCATACAGTTCCTGGTGCCATTTAATAAATGCTTATTGACCGACTGACTGACATACAGCCCTGATGATGACCTAGATCCATAGGGTGCATGCACAAGGAGGCCATTTAATCAACTCAGAGTTCATGGAATTACAAAATTTGAGAGTTGGAGGGGCCCTTGGTGACCACGGTCCAACTGATGGTAAAAGGAATCCCCACTATAACAGACCAGAAAAGTGGTTGTCTGTGTGAAGACTTCCACGGAGGGGGGTGCTGCCACCTCCAGAGGCAGCTTGTTTTTTAACAGCTTTCATTGTTAGAAATTTTTCCTAACCTCAAGCCTAGACTGACCTCATTGCTCTCTGATTCTGCTCTTCATGGCCAAACAGAATAAGTGTGATCTCTCATTTCATGTGACAAACTTCAACTGCTTTTAAGACATCTATTATGTCTCCCTGCCTTTTGCCCAGAGCGCCACCCCCTGCCTGCCCTCCTGCTCCCAGGCTTCTTTTCTTTAGGCTAAACATGTTGAATTCCTTGTACCAATCCCCATATGTCAGGAACTCAGTTATTTGGTTGCTTTCCACCAGGCACTCTACTGTTCATCATTGTCCTTCTTACATTGTGGCTCCTGGAACAAAATAAAACACTCCAAATGGGATCTGAGTACCTTTGGGATTATGGGATTATCACCTTTCTAGTCCTGGAAGCTGTGCTCTTTTATTGCAATTAATTCATTAATTACTGTTCTTCATCACAATTATTTTAGCTACTACATCATATTGAACTTGCAGTCCACTATGCATTATTGGAAAGATTTTTTTTTTAGAGCGAGAGTAGCATGCGATTAGTTAATATTTGAAATATAAACTCTGTTTTGTCGCATTAATACAATTATCCATGAGGTCAAAAGAGATATTTTTCATGTCAAAGAGAAATTAGATTCAGAGAAGGGACTGAACAAGGAAAACTTAAGAAGGTCAAGGTGACATATCAACAGACAGAAAAGAATATTAAGACGTAGTGATATTCATGTGATGGGGCACTGAAACCTATCAGACATTATGGTGCCAAAGTTAACTAAAAAAAAAAACTGAAACAAATGTAATTATGATGGGTATTATTGAACTGAACATGCTCGACATGATTTTAGAACAAAGTACCCAAAGACAAGGGTTTAGAATCAATGGACTAACAACATAAACAAACACGACAAAATAAAAATTAAAAGTCTCAGGGTATATTGTTATATGATTTCTTCAGGATCTTAAACCAATAGAAATACTTAAAGTATTATCCTATATAAGCCTTCTAAATGAAGTTTTTGTGTATTAATGGGAGAACTATTTAAAAGAGAACTCCTAGACCTTGCCTAGGGTAGTTAGGTGGTACAGTGGATAGAATGCCAGGCCTGGAATGAGGAAGACTCATCTTTCTGAGTTCAAATCTGGCCTTAGACACTTAGTAGCTGTGTGACCCTGGGCAAGTCAGTTAACCCTGGTTGCCTCAGTTTCCTCATCTGTAAAATGAGCTGGAGAAGGAAATAGCAAATCACTCCAGTATCTTTGCCAAGAAAACCCCAAATGGGGTTACGAAGAGTAGAACATGACTGAACAACAACAGAGATTTTTGGATAAGTTATTTTCTATAGAAGAAGACTCATTTTAGAGTTATATATTTGAATGCATGTTATAAAGACGAACTTGCTACGTAACTTTGTTCAAAAATCTGCTGAATACAGATATTAAGTCAGCAAGCAGGGATATGTAAGTAGATGTGTGTATAGAATATTGTTATCTATGTAATATATATTATATAATGTATACGATATCTAATATATCATATATAATATTAAATATGTGGATAGAGTACCAGTCCTGGAGTCAGAAAAACCTGAGTTCAAATCTGGCCTCAGATACTTACTAGCTATGCGATGGTGAATAAGTCATTTCACCTCTGTTTGCCTCAGTATCCTCATTTGTAAAATGGGAATACCGGCAGCACCTACCTCCCACGTTTGTTCCAAGGATCCGATGGGATGACAATTGTACAGCACTTGGTCCTGGCTGCTAGGAATGGCCATCTTGCTAATACCAAATACAACTTTCCTGATGATGCTACGTGGCTGTGAGTCAGAGAACACCAGGATCCCAAAGAAGGGCCATGGGATGACATGTAATGGACAGGAGCAGGCTGCAGGGTTCCAGCACTTATGACATACGACAGTGATAACAAACATGATGGCCGACGTGCGTGTGGTTTTTTATGGTTTACAAAGCACTCGCCCTATGTTATCTCGTTTGATTCTTCACCACAACCCTTTGAGGCAGGCATTATTATCCCCACTTTACAGATGAGAAAACTTAGCATTTATAATGATGTTTTTAATATAATAATAGTAATATGAAGCATTTATAATGGTGCTTTTGGTGCAATAATAACACCTAGCAGTGATCATACTGCTTTTAAATTTCTGCAAAGCGCTTTATATGTCTTAACTTTTGATCCTCACAACAACCCTGAGATGCGTGCTGTTGTTATCTTCATTTTACAGATGGGGAAACTAAGGCAAACAGAGGTCAAATGACTTGCCCAGGGTCACACAGCTAGTAAATATCTGGATGCGTTTGAACTCAGGTCTTTCGGAATCCAAATCCTGAGCTCAATGCACTATGGCGCCGCCTAGCTGCCTCTGAAACATGAAGTGACTTGCTTATGATTAGATACTTACTACATATACATCACAGGTGGGATAAAAACACAGGTGTTGACTGACTCCAAGCACACTTTTTTTTTTTTTTTTTTTTTTTTTTTTAGTAACTAGTCGTGTGACCATGGACAAATCACTCAACCTCTCTGGACCACAATTTTCTCATCTGTAAAATCTGCATAATCTCTTACTTGCGGCTCAAATGAGATAAGCAAGTAAATAAAACCTTTTGCAGACTTTAAGGTTATATTAAATGCCAGTTCATATTATTAACTAGATACAGCAGGTAAATGACATTATGAAAGATGCTTTTTATGACCAACATAGGTAGGCTATTTATAGTGTAAGAATAAGAGACAGTGGACAGCTTGAGGATCCCCTCCGTACTAACAGAGTAAGAGGAAGGCCTTTAGCCTGTTGACTAGAGCTTTTCATCTCCCTTTATCGAGGGAATGCACACATAGATATAATCAATGATCTATCACAGCACGTAGTGTTCAACAAGGCCGGAATTGTACTTACTAATCGGTTTACCTCATAAGCCTTCAAATAACTAGAAAATAATCCCTGACCATCTATAATTTTTTAGCTCAAGGCTATGCTAGAAATCTGACTTCACTACAATAGTCAGAACATTGATTATGACCCTGTCATTGGCTATCAAACCTTTCCTGGCTGTGTTACCTTAGGTGAGTCACTTAAACACTGTCTGCCTCAGTTTCCCCAGCTGTAAAATGAGACTAACAAGAATGCCTACCTCACAGGATTGTTGTGAGGGATTAAATGAAGGAATATCCATAAGCACTTAGCACAGTGCCTGGCACATAGTAGGTGCTTAATAAATGCTTACGTCCTTCTCAGCCCCCAGGGAAGGTAAAATCGTATGATTTTAATAATCAATTTACTATTCAGCACTCTGCCTGGAGTCAGGAAGACCGGAATTCAAATCCAGCCTCAGAATACTTACTGGCTGCGTAACCTTGGACAAGTCACTTAGCCTCTGTTTGCCTCAGTTTTCTCACCGCATAATAACAGCACCTACATCTCAGGGTTGTTGTGAGGATCAAACGAGATAATATTTGTAAAAAGGGCTTAGCACAGTTCCTGGCATTCTCATACTTCCCCTTCCCCTTCCTCTCTGTTATTTGTTAAATTCTATATTTGTTCATTTGTTTTGGTTTGTCTTAAACTATTCCCTGGTTTAAGCTGAAGCTTGAATACTCTGGCCACATAAGAAGAAGACAGGTCTCATTGGAAAAGACTCTGATGTTGGGAAAGATCGAAGGCAGAAGGAAAAGGGGGACAGCAGAAGATGAGATAGAGAGTGTCATGGAAGTAGTGAACATGAACTTGGAAAGACCTGGAAAGATGGTGGAGGATAGAGGGAGGACCTGGTGTGCTGTGGTTCATGGGGTCATGAAGAGTCAGGCATGACTGAACTACTGAGCTGAAATTCCCTGGTTTTGCTGAAGAGCTAAAAGTTAAACAAAATGCATGGTACCAATCAGGTTGAAATTCTACTTTGTGCCAACATTTTCTCACTACATATTTTATAGTAACTTTTTATTTTGTAATATTTACCCCTGTGGGTCCAGTGGATCTTCAGTTTCTCCTCCCTCCCTCCCTTTCCCCTCAGTTTCTTCTCTCCTAATGTACCTGCTATACCCTCTCTGGTCACAGATGCTCATACAGAAAGTTGTTAGGTCCTTTCCAGACAGATCTGACTTAATTTTCTGCAGGCAGGTTGGGGATAAAATGGGAAGAAATGGCTCCTTTTCTTATTAATCAAACACTTCCCTCTCTGAGAACCCTTATCTTTCTTGGGCCAGAGACAGGGACCTTGATTCTGGGTTAAGTATGTTTCCTAAGGCATTTTCTCCATCCTCAACTCTACCTCATTCCTCCTGAATACGTTTTTGTTTTTTATTTCTGCTAAGATACAGCTTCGCCTTCAGGATAATGTTTATCAAAATTTCCTCTTGCTAATCCTACTAAAAAAAGATTTCTTTTTAAACTGTTACAACAGTATCAAATGGATGTAAATGTAGTACACATTTTGAGAATCTAGTCTTTTGAACTTTGACTAATGAGCTTTGCTAAAATTCTTTTGCTGATTTTCAGTAATAAGTATAGCCAAAATGCTATAGGGGTTGTAAACCCTGAAGGCTCAGATGCTGAAATTTTTGAGCTCTTGCTTCTGCATACCTTATTCTGAGGTTATAATGGAATTCCAGGCCATGCTGAGAGGTCACATCTAGTGACTCATTAATAAAGTATTGAGCAGAGTCTCTAAAAAATAGCAAAGAAAAGCAGCATGCAAAAAATATCCAAAAAAAACCCCCATAAATAAGTGTTTGAACCTTTCCCTTAGTAACATGTGCTTTTTTTTTTTAGAAAAAAGTAAAATGAGTGAAGAAAGAACATGTTACTTCCATCCTATCACCCCTTTCTAGTTTGGCAAAATATTTCCAAGTCCTACACTAATCACTACCAGCAAGCAAGTCTGAATCAGCTGTCATGAAGGTTACCTATTAAAACTTTTCTTTCTGTTACAGTTAGAAATGCTAAGGAAGAGTAAAGAAGAAGCTTATATAATGGCAGATGCATTCAGGATTGCATTTGAGCAACAATTAATGAGAAGAAATGAGCAGACCTTGAGATTGACACAAATGAATAAATTTTATAAAAAACCAACCAAATGGCTAAACTGGAAACACCTTAAGGATGATGGTAATTATACATCAGTAAAACATTGTTCAATTTTAGGGGTCTGGGTTATTCTAATAGAACACTAAGTGTGCCAATTTCAGTTGTGCGCTGTTATAATAAAGCTGCGGCATATAATGTCTCACTCATAGTTGTCTGGTTGACAAAACCATCTATGGAAAAAAACCAACAATAGGGCTATTGAAGGACACAGCTGCAAGTGAGACTTTGAGAATCATGAGGTCATCTCACAGATTCTCTCCTGGTTCTTTCATGTTCATAGGAATGAATACATTTAAAAGAAAATTATATGCCATTTAAAAGTATATTTAAGAGAAACTATCAGGAAGGAAGAATAATTTGGATAGTGGCAATGAAAACCAAGTTGAAATGACGTTTCCAACAACTATATGTTTTGCTTAACCCCTTCACAATGTTTCCTTTCTTCAGTTTTCCCAACTGGATAATAAAAATTGTCAGGGCTTCATTCTCTGGTACAATACTGTATTGTGTTTGACTCTGAAGGAGGCTATTAAACATAGAGTAACAGCTTTCAGTTAACCTCTCAGCCTCATTTTCCTTATTTATAAAATGAAGGGATTGACTTAGTTGACCTCTAAGGTACTTTACAACCCTAGATCAACCATAGTTTGATACTGTCTTTTAAGATTAAGATTCCCTTCCTAAAATGTCATGTTGATAATGTGAGGTTCATCTTATATTCTTTATTTGTTATTTCTTGTTTATTAAATATAATTTTAATTTGTTCATTATTTTTATCTAAATGTAATTTTTGTTTGTAAAACATAATTTTGGTGATTATATATCTATATATCTATATCTATCTATCTATCTATCTATCTATATATATCTATATATATAGATATATATATTTTAAAGAGCCCTGAAGTTTAGTTGGCATTTAAGAAGTAGGATTAAATCTAGAATTATAGAATTCCGGAATCCCAGAAATGTAAGAGACCTCAGAGGTCTCGAAGATTAAATGACCAACTACTTCTTGGCTATGCTGAAGAGTTCATGTCACATATGGGTTCAACCAGATAGCTCTCAGGGTCCTATACAAATCTAAGATTCTTACTGTATGATTCATTGATTAGAACTCATCTCTGAGTGAGAATGCCTTCTTTAGCAATTTTGGCTGTTCTTGCTACTGAAAATCCACAATAGAATTTTAGATAAATGTTTATTAGTCAAAATACAGTAGACTGGGCTCTGAGTAATATGTATCTATATCTATATCTATGTATATATATTTGCATCCATTTGCTATTGTTCTAATAATTAAGTTGTCATTAATAAAAAAAAAGTTAGTGGAAGAATTAGCAAAAGGAAAGATATTCTAGTATAGCAAATCCAAGGTATAACTTTGGTGCATCAATACAATTTGATTTATTTCACACACCACCATTTCTCTATGGCACTTTACAGTTTACAAAATGCCTTCCTCACAACCCTATGGGGTAGGTAGTGCAAGTCCCTTTTCCTTGGTGAGGAAAAATAAGTAAGCTTCAAGTTACTAATAAAGCTAAAAGTTACAGAATTTGGAAATAATCGTAAACCTTGCCTACAACTTCAGATTTTGATTGATTTAGAAATGTAAATTATGAAAGATGAAGATTGAGAGGTGATGTTTGTTGTACTTATCAGTTGTCAGGAGTTTAATTTGGTGGAAAGGGGAAGCTGGTTTTGGAGCTAGGAAAGCCAAGGACAGTGTAGAGTTGAACTGGTTCAAGAAGGGGTCAAGAGAGGGAAAAGTAGGGAGATGGCCTGGTAGAGAACTAAATAGGCAAGGGATTAAAGGTCATGGTGTGGATGAAGAGCAGGGTTTGGTACAGGAAAGCAGAGGGAGAGATGGAAGCCAATCGATGGCGATCAGATAAGGGAATTTCAGAGTTCTTGAACATGGGGGTGTGGTACATTTGTGGTTGAGGACAAGATGGAGTGTATGACCATCTTTGTGTGTGGCTGAGGTGGGGTGGAAATCATGGGAAAGTCATAAGGAACTAGGAGGTTAGAATAGGGAGTACTAGTGAGTGAATGAGTGGTGTGTGTATGTGTAAACAAGATTTGGAGAGGAAAGAAAGACTATGAGAGCCAGGTACTGAATTCATTGAGGAAGGAAGGGGAGAAAGTATCATAGAGGTCTGGAAAAAAGAGCCACCTTGATTTTGATTGACTGGGATTTGCATTGTATGGACCTCGAAGGAGGAGGGATCACTGAGTGATGGTGGTAGGGTGAGAACCTGGAAGTGGTAATGTGGAGTAGGAGACATAGAACATAAGCGGCAGGTAAGGTAGACAATGAGGTGTTAAAAGTCTTAGTTGAAGTGTAAAAAAGAGTTCACAATAGGCTAAACCTCTATAAGGTGAGAAAAAGTTTTCTATTTGGAAAGCCAGGTATAGGAGAAGGGATGAGGGGAGGGGAATTTTTCTCTCCCCTTCCTGCAACTGGCCATAGCATCTTGCACTACAGCTACTTAGCCAATCAATGACCACGAACCCAGCCAGAAACAGGCCAGGAATTAAGGCAAGAGATAGTTATATGAAGTGTGACCTGTGTGGAGAGAGCCAATCCTGACTCTTAGAAACTGAGTTATAGTGAGTAAGAAGTCCAGGGATCCCAGCTGAGCAACCTGTCTAGTAGAGATGTTGCACCCAGAAGGAGTAGATTGTGGATATGAGAAAGGAACAGATTTTGTGGGTTCTGCACTACCAGAAGTATTAGTTGCTTGGTGCTTGGTCTACATATGCTCCTTTCATGTGTATCTCTCTACTAGTGTGCTCTATGTGTTTGTTCTTCCCGCTGATTCTGTGCTTTGTTGTGGAAGAATGTGACCAAGCTTTGGCAGGGCTGGTAATGTTCTGTGACTTGTTCTTACAATGCTATCTCAGTAAATGCTTTGATCTAATCATCTCTATTAGTTAACTTTTAAAGGCAATCAGTCATACCAGTGGGGGCTTGTGAGCTATAGTTTTAGTACCTTGAATCCACAGTAACCACTCTTTTGGAACCCATTATTCAAATGCATGTTATGTGGTTGGCCTAGAAGAGGGGCACCATATAAATGTTTTGCTAAAAGCTTAACATCAATACAACCAACTGAGTTCACTTAGTAACATTAATTTCAGTACATTACAGTTTTTCTGTTATTTCTTCCATGTCCTCATTTGGATTTTTCATTCATTTTCGTTTTCTAATTTTTATATCGTTGTGTTGAGGGCTGGGGAGATGAGGTCCAGGAACCCCAAGACTAGAGTTCCCAGACAGGGTAGTTGAGGGGGAGTACCCCTCAAGGACCCAAGTACTGGAGAGGGTCGAGGTCTTCTGGAATGAATTCGCAGACTCAAGCATTCTTCAAGTCATGGTGGCAAAGATTTATTAAGCTTTTCAGCAGGCAAGAGTTCTTAGGGAATCTGCAACCTTAGAGGAGTGCAGTTAAAGTTTATATATGATATTTTGGGGTAAAACTTGTGCCAAGTGTGTTAATTAGGTGTTTTGGGGTGGGATTAGGGAGTGGTTAAGGGGCTGTCAGTTCTTAAAGGAACATGCACATTTTGTATCTACTGCGCAGGTATCTCACTGGGTTCACTGGGAAATAGCCCAAGGAGGGGCTACATAGAGGTGCGGTCTTAGACTTGAAACATCACTAAGTCAACTAATAATGGTCAGGGCTGACTGGGAAATACCCAGGCTGCTTCCACCAATATCTTGTTAGACAAGATAAATGTAAGGGAGTATACATTCGTCTAGGTCTAGCATGCACATGATAGGCCAATGAGTAGTGAATATCTTTATGACCCAGCACATGGCCAGTTCAGCATGTACACAGGGAGTCCAAACTAATAAATTCTATAGGTACAGCTGGCTGCAGTATAAGGAGGAGAGATAAGTATTTTGCTAGGGCATGCTGCCCTTGAACTGGAGAAGAACTGTCTGAGACAGTATTTTGAGGCTAGGGAGAGATGTGATTTTAGAACTGGATGTGGTTTTGGAATTGGGGTCCAGGCATAGGCACCCAAACAGGGGCTAAGGAGAAATGTGATATTAGAATTAGGGTCCAAGCACAGGCACCCAAGCACCCCATCAGTTGTAGTTAATATGTTGGCCAGTTCTTGTTTTTGGTTTGGGTTTTTTTCTTTTTTTTGCAACTTTAACACCAACAAAACTTTGTAACTCCATAGACAAAACAAAATTGGAAGGAAACCAGAACACATAAATTTTGTTATTATCTTGTTAAAGTTAATTTTAAAAATCAAAATGAAAATAGTATTTTTCTATTTTTATTTGGTATTTTATTTTTTATTTTGCTTGTATTCACTGATACTATTAAACTTAAAATAACACTTTTTAAAGTATCAAAATATAAAGTATCAAATTACCAAATTGATTCATTTCTACTAAATGAGTTATGAAGCTACATCCTCTAATACAGGTGTTTCATACCCTCTTCTTACTAGAATACATATTTTGAGTAGTTTTTTTTAAAGAGGAAAGATTTTGCTGTAGTGGAAAGATATTTTGATGTTTTGGAAGCAATCTATATAGGGAAGAGAATGCTTGCGTGTGTATCCTTGGACATGTCATAAGCTCTCTGAGCTTCCATTCCCTCATCTGCTGTTTATTTTTTTTAATTGGGCATGCACTTTATTTTTTTAAAATTTATTTTAGTTTTCAGCATTCACTTTTATAAGATTTTGAGTTCTAAATTTTTCCCCTCTCTCCTCCCCTCTCTTCCCAAGATGGCATGCAATCTGATATAGGCTAAACATGTAGAATCATATTAAACATATTTTTATATGGGTCATGTTGTGAAAGAAGAATCAGAACAAAAGGGAAAAAAACATGAGAAAGAAAAAAAAGAGAAAATAGTATGCTCCAATCTGCATTGACTCCATAGTTCTTTCTCTGGATGTGGATAGCATTTTCATCATGAGTCTTTTGGAACTGTTTATTTTTTTAAGGGTGTAGTATCTGTCCCCTCTCTCAGATGCACCTCATAGGGTCATTGCCAAAAGTGGCTTAAAAGTCTTTGTAAGATGAAAAACACTGCTCAGTTATGAGTACTTTGTAAATTCTTAAGTTGGCTGTGTATACGTATAAATGTGAGCTAATATTTTTTCACAGAGCTGTGTTTCACTTGGACTTAACATGTTTAATTTTAGGATTGGCGTTACAAAAGAAGAACTTTGGACAGAAGCTAATAGGTATACTTGAAGCCAATTCTAAGAAAATAGAAGAGCTGGACAATCCTCAGGAAATCTTTAGAATCCTAATAGATTTGGTCAGTATCTTTGGTTTCTTCTTTTGGAAAGCTAAGGACCTGTTCAGCCTCATTTCTTGTAATTTTCCCATGCAGATGTTCTGTTCCAGCCAACTTTATCTGCTTGTTGTTTTACTCCTTAATGCAACTTGCTCATCTCTATCTTCATATCTGTAATACCATTCAACTCATGGAACACCCCTCTCCCATGTCTGATTGTCTTTCCATTCATGTCCTTCCCTAAAAACCTGGAGTGTTCTACTCATCGTCTGCCCTATTTGTATTTATCATCCTCTTCAAAACTAGGCTCACAGTGTCTCCTCATAAGTCTTCCTTGATTCATGCCACCCAGTTTTGATTACTTCCTTTATTCAGTGCTCTCTTGAAACTTATATATTCTGACCACATCAAAGGTATAAATGATATGGCATGTTGGTCTGTAAGTCACGGTATGAATGGATGCATGCAAATATGTTCAGTCTTTCCTGTTTCACTCCACAAGACTCTGAAGTGCTCTGAAGTGCTTTCCACTTTTTTTTAACTGCATACAAAGTTCATATGCCATGGTTACTTAGTAAAAGTTTGACATTGGAGAATTAATGACTGAGTGATATGGTACAATAACCTATTATTATAATGTACCATACTTGGAATATATTTATATACCATCTACCAAAGCAGCCCTGTAAAACTCAAAAAGAAACAGGGCCCCAAATCCATACGTAATGATTCATGTGGGCTACATGTTGACTTCATTTTAAAATGTAATGTTTTATTGTATTTTTATTTATTTTATTAAATATTTCTCAATTACATTTTAATCTGATTTGGGCCACCTTTGGGAGTGTTGCGGGTCACATATGGTTGGGGGCACATGTTTGATACCTCTGTACCAAAGGACTTTTCTAATGTTTGATTAAGGCATAAAAATGACCCAGAAGGCCATTCCATGGCCATCCCAGTGGACTCTGGTTGGCTTTACCACATCTATGAAAGCTTTGAGTTCAGGCTAAACAATGTGCATTTATGCATTTATGAATAAATGTGCATTTATCTATTTAATGACAAGGCTAACTATGTGTAGAGAACCCCCCATATCCATTAAATAGCGAACTCTTGGAGAACAGGAACTGGTTTTTGCTTTCTTCTTACCCCCATTGTTTAGTGCAGTGCCTGGCACATTGCAGACACTTAAAAGCTAGTTTATTGACTGCCTGACACACCCTTAGAAGGTTGACCACCGGGTTTTGAATTTTTCATTCATGGTAGTTGTTGAGTAGTCAATGGGAAGAGAGCAATGAAATGACAGATGTTCCAAAGTGTCCGTCACTCTTGGTATTTATTGCCTTAATTGTGCTTCTTTTATTTCCCATACATGCAGTTGAATGATAAAGAAGAAGCTTTAGCTCATCAGAGAAAAGTTAGTTACATGCTTGCTCGGGAACTGGAAGAAAAAGATGCTGTAAAGAAGAGTAAAGACCATGAACCTGGGAAGGAGGATTCTCCATCTGAAAACCACTCACCTCAAACTTCAGATCCCCCTAGTTTGTTTGATCCTGCTTGTTCAAATTTCCACATTCTTAACTCTAGGAACTGTATTTGTTCAGTCCCTAACCACAAAGTAGATGAGACTTCCAAAAGAACACTTCAAAAATCACATTCCTTGCCATCAAGGATCAGGTTTTTTGAAGAAAGTCAAGTTGAAGAAACAGATGAAATTAGAATTGAAAGTGGTTTGTAACGCCGTTTTAAAAAATAAGATTTTGTGCCTCTTACTGTGTTATGAGAAGTTTTGCACCTATGTTGCACTTTCTTAGCCTTCCTAGTTTTAAAACAATAATTGGACCAAACTTTATGGGAACAATGCGTTTTTCTGTAATTTAATATTGTGATGACATATGTGCTTTAAAATATTTTTAGTATGGTATTTCATTTAGTGTTTAATTTGTTAACATACTGAAATGAAGCACATAAAATGATTTAGGAAGAAAATAGAAACATAATTATTTGATTAGATTATATAACAGAAGCCTAGGTTGACTAAAGGAGCATGGAACAATTTTAAAATGTTGCTCTATGAAACTGTGGCATCTAGCCAATCCTTGCAATGGAGTACATTAACTATTAGCTGCTAAAGCAGTTTCTAATCTTGGCTTTTTCTGTAAACTATTTGATGTAAAAAGTTAAGAACTGACAGTTCCATTTTGTTAATTTCAACCCAGAATTTCAGATGATGAAATTTCACCTTTATTGGTTTCTTTGGACAGAGTACGAAAGGAATCTATTGTTTTTTACTTCATAGGATTACAGGTTTAGCTCTGGAGGGATCTTCAGAAATCATCTAGTCTCACTTCCCCCTTTTATACATGAAGAAACAAGCCCAGAGAAGAGTCACGCCGTGAGCAGCAGAACTCAGAACTGCACTCAAGTCTGCAGACTCAAATCCACCACTCTTTTTACTATATCACTGCCTCTTAATGATCTGATTTGGACATTTTATATAACACAGTGGCTCAAGCAGAATAGGTACTCCTAAGTCATTGCAGCTTTGGGAGTGTACTATGTTATCATTATAGGAAGTGGAAGTCAGATTTTCACCTAATTCCAATCTTTGGAAGAGGCAAGTTAAAAAGTGTTCAGATAGAAGAGGTTGCACTGCAGTCTTGAAGTTAAAGGATTTATGGGATAAGACATATTTGTGAAAAATGATGCAATAATAATAAATGAAATAACATTAGTAGAGCTAAGTGCTTTTTTTTTTCCTATGGCAAAGTTTTTCAGGCCTCAGAAACTTTCATTGCTGGATTTACGTTTTTCAGGTTATAATTTTTTAAACCAATAAATTACCATGTTAGAGAAGACTAATTTTAGGTACAGACAGACTTCAGCAGATAGTAGGGGACAGAAGGCCTGGCAGGCTATGGTCAACAGGGCCATGAAGAGTTGGATACAACTGAATGACAGAACAAAAACAACAAAAGGGAATCTGGAAAATTGTGTTAACAGTTATATAATTTACTGTTGAAGGAAGAGCATTTAATATGGAGTTAAGGACATCAAGAAACTGAGTTCCATATGGAGATGTGCCCTTGAATATAAAACAAATATTTGACATTTTTATATCTGATTCCTAATCTGAATAGTATAACCAAATTGCATTAGGGATCTTCTGACATCTTACCTCACTAGCATTATGAGCACTGTAGGTAGCATTTGTAAAACTTTTTGAGTTCTTCAGAGCAAGACAATTAAATTTTTAGTAAAAGACTAACATTTGACTCAGGATGAATGAATATTTTGGGGCAGCTAGGTGGCGTAGTGAGTAGAGCACCGGCCTTGGAGTCAGGAGGACCTGAGTTCAAAGCCGGACTCGGACACTTGACACATGTACTAGCTGTGTGACTTGGGCAAGTCACTTAACCCCAATTGCCCTGCCAAAAAAGCAAAAAAAAATTTTTTTCTATGTGCTTTATCACATAGTTTCAAATCAATTTGCTCAATAAATATATCAACAGCAACATTGAAGGTGTTCTATCTAAAAACAAAACTTTGCTTCAGTGCTGTCTAATAATATGGCATTTGTTGAGAGTTCACCATTTTAACTGCTTTTTGTTTACTTTTGCATTTTTATTGCCCATTTAAAAATATGAAATCTGGCTGATATCCTTTATCCTGCTTATGTATCCATTTGCCTTTGATCATTTATGGCTTCAGTTAATATCCTGTCTGTGTATTTCTGAAAACTTGTTTAGGCTTATACTAATGGCTAGAGGTAATCTTTTAGTTTTTCTTTCTGTTTCTAAAAGTCTAGATTATCACTGAGAGTTGTTCATATGTGTACCCATTTTGAATATAGCATGACCCCTTTGTATGGTATATTGGTACAGGCCAGTGCTAATAAGTGCATTGTAGATTCATTTATATCAGGCTTTTACTGATAAATGTTGTCTTGTTCTGGAGTTTGTTTACTCTGTGGATTAGTTGAATTTGGTAATGACAACCTGTATCATTATGAGGTTCAATCCAATATTCTCTTTTGGTCTTTATTTAAAGTTCATGGGTACTACTCTCTATACATCATCCATGCTGCCCTGTGGGCACCTTTCTTTATGAATTCAACATCACATTTTTTTTCTCTCAACATCATCCTAGAAGATTTCAATATCTATGTTGTTGACTTCAAAGTTCCTAATCCTTTTTAATTACAAACCTGAATCATTCCGCTTTACACTATCCATACATTAGTATGCCCACACTTTAGTTTCATTTTCCAAAGATGTGGCCTTATTTCTGTCTTCTTTAACTCTCCACTTGTCTCTCTCCCACCACAGCTTCCTTATACATCTCTGCTTCCTACCGTATCCACCAAACTTTCTCCTCATTGTCACAGGGAATTTTTTTTATATTTATTTTTACCCAATTACATGTAAAGAACAATTTTTAACATTTGTTAAGTTTTGAGTTCCAAAATCTATCTCTTACTCTTTCCCCTCCTCTCTCCCTGAGATGGCAAACAATCTAATATAATATAGGTTATATGTGTCTAATCATGTAAAACATTTCCATATTAGTCATTTTTTGGGAAAAAAACAAAAAAAAAAGAAGAAAGAAAAGTAAGGAAGGAAGGAAGAGAGAGAGAAAGAAAGAAAAATAGTATGCTTCAGTTTGTATTCAAGTGCCATTAGTTCTTTCTCTGGAGGTGGATAGCATGTTTCATCATGAGAACTTTGGGATTGTCTTAGATCATGGTGCTGCTGAGAATAGCTAAGTCATTTGCTGTGGTTCATCATGCCATATTGCTGTTACTGCGTACAATGTTCTCCTGATTCTGCTCACTTCACGCATTACAGAGAATTTTAAGTCATTCATCCTGTCTCCCTTCAACATTATGTCCTTCTTGCCTGATTTGAACTTTCTTGCCATCCTAGTTTTAATATGTAACATCTTCTCCAGCACCCTGGGTCCCCTAATATCCTAACTTCATTCCCAGATCTTTCACCAAGCTCTAAGCTCTTCATGACAATCCCCTGTCCTGTATCACTCCCACAATCTACTTTCTTCATTCTTCTTCTGAGATTATAGAACATGCTTAGAAAAAGGTTCTGAAACCCTGCCAACCTTTTTCATCACACATTCATGTAATCTAATTTCCAACTGCCCTTAATACTGGTCATTAATCTTTTTTTTTTCCATCTCTCATTTGTCTTTCTAATACACTAATCATAGTGTTACCTTTAGTGAAATCATTGGAGTTCTAAGGAACTAACTAAAGACTGGTTACTTCTTAATGCTTTATGCCTAAATTTCCAAAAGTGACTTTCAAGTAACATTGAGAGTTTGGGTGTCTTAATCCCACAAGGTAATTTATTATAGGTGTGACCCTGAGATAAAATTATCTTCTAACACATGAGTATATTTTTTGTACAAAAATAGAGAAACTACACTAAATGTCAGCAATATTATTCAACATTGTTTTTAGACCATTTAAAATAATTAGACAATATAAAATACCTGAGTATATACCTGCCAAAACAGATACAGGAACTATATGAACATAAGCATAAAACGCTTTTTATACAGATAAAATCATGTCTAAATAATTGAAATAATATTTATTGTTCATGGGTAAGTAAAGCCAATATAATTTTAAAAATGAAATTTTACCTAACTAATCTATTTATTCAATGTCACCCCAATCAAATTACTAAAAGATTCTTACTGAGTTAGAAAAAATAATATTAAAGTTCATTTGGAAGAACAAATGGCCAGGAAATTCAAAGAAACCAGGAAAAAAAAGAGTAAAGGAAATAGATTCAGCGGTATCAGATCTTAAACTAGAGCATCGTTGAAGTATAAAATGGATAATTTCATTTATTTTAAATTAAAGTTTTCTTGTATAAATAAAACCTATGTAGCCAAGAATAGAAGGAAAGCAGAAAATTGGGAAAAAACTTTCATATACAGTCTCTCAGATAAGATGTGATTGGGTTGGAATATTGCTGTGATGTAGGAGATGATAAGCTAGTTGACTTAGAAAAATATAAAAAGACTTGGACATATGAAGGAAGATACTATCAAGCTTCAGAAAAACAGATGACAAATGGAAATAAGCGTAGTAGGATGTTACATGTATGTGTTGTATGAGTGTATGTTAATAGATATCTATGTATATGTATATATATCCACACAATTTTAGCATTCTTTAGAGTAGAGAGAGGGGAAAAAATAAAATAAAAAGTACATGACAGGGAACAAAAGAGAACCTATGAGGAAGCAAAGAAAAACTAGGCAGCTTTGAAAACAATGTGTAGTATTTATTATATAGGTTTTCTTGAAATAGAAATTTATTGTTTTATATTGAGTCTTTTCTTATGTTCTGCTATGTACATGGCAATGGTTTTTTCTCATTTTGTATTTAAGTTTAAAATAAATTTCAAGAATTTACAACACCCTCCCCCCCCCCCCCCGCCCCAAATTAAGAAACCAGGACTAGTTGAAGGGGAGGAGAGGAAAGGGGAATATCTGACAAGAAGAGATTTCGGTAAGGGGAAGGGAGCCAATGGGAATAAGGCCACCTTAAAAGAGAGATTAAAATAACTGAAGGAACATAATACTGTGTCTGCAACAGAAGAAGGAGCTTGAAGCTGAAAAGCTTCTGCGTAGGCAACAATAATACATCTAGGATTAGAAGGAGAGTGGTCAAATGGGGAAAATCTTTGTGTCCAAATTCTCTGATAAATTATTATTCATGCCATATAACCAATTGTATACAAATAAGACTAATTAATAGCCATTCCACAATACATAAATGGTCAAAGGATATGAACAAATAGTTCTCAAAAGGATTGCTCAGTATTCACAGCCACATAAAAAAATGCTTCAAATTACTAATAATAAGAGAAATGCAAATACAACAACCCTGAGGTTTCACCTTACACCCTGAAAATTGGCAAAAATTACCCCAAAATGGTAATATTTAATGTTGGAGGGGTTGTAGAAAGATAGGTACACTAATGCATTGTTGGTAGAGCTGTGAAATGGTGCAATCATTTGGGTAAGCAAGTTGGAATTATGCAAATAAAGTGACTAAAATGTCCATACTTTTTGAACCAGAGATTCCATTGCTGAGTTTACACTTCAGGGAAGCAAAGGATAAGAAAAAAGTCCCCATGTACTCCAAAATATTTATAGCAGCACTTTTTGTGATAGCTAAGAATTGAAAACAAAGTAGATGCCCATCTATTGGGGAATGGCTAAACAAACAGTAGTAGAAGAATGTAACGGAATATTTCTAGGCTGTAAGAAATGATGTGTGTGTTGAATACAGAGATGTATGGAAAGATCTATAGGAACTGATGCAGAGTAACGTAAGCAGAGCCAAGGTAACAATATACACAATAATTACAACAAGGTAAACGGAAAGAAGAATGACACACCAAAAAAAAATGAAAAGAAAATGATGAAATGATACAGTTTAAGCAGGACTCAAATAAAGGCGTATAAGACAGCCATAATTTACCCCTTAATGGAGGTGGGAGCTCCACAGGTGTTACAAACTGCATATATTTTTGGACTTTTTCAATGTGTTGATCAGGCATGCTGCCCCTTTTTTCCCCTCTCCAAAAAATAGTATTCATCATGTGGAATGACTCTCTTGGAGAGGTGGAGAATATATGGGATATTATCATGATGTAAGAAACAGAAAATATAAATAAAAACTTAAAAAAACCAGTTTGAACTGGGATAGAAATTCTGGAGAGTCTTTTGCCCATCCAGAGGAAGACCCTAAGGGAATATCCTCCCATATCTGGAGTAATTTGTTAGCTTCCCACAAGGATTTAAAAGATCTTGGAAGTATAGCCAGTTTTCCACAGAACCAGGTGGGTCCCTCATATGGAGAGGCTAGCAGAACCTTCCAGCTGCTGTCTCTGGAGGACAAAAGGTGAGAGATGTTGTTTGAATTCTGTCCTCAAGACCCAACAATGGCAGTCTCATGATTTGGGGACAATAAGCAGGCACTAAGGAAAGAAGGATTAAGGACTAATGGTGGCTAGGTGGTGCAGTGGATAGAGCACCAGGCCTGGAGTCAGGAAGACTAATCTTGAATTCAAATCAGGCCTCAGACACTTAATAGCTGTGTGTTTCTGGGCAAGTCACTTAACACCATTTGCCTTAGTTTCCTTATCAATAAAATGAGCCGGAGAAGGAAATGGCAAACCCCTTCGGTATCTTTGCCAAGAAAACCCCAAATGGGGTCATGAAGAGTCAGGTATGACTGAACAATAAGAGAAAGAAATCTCCAAGAAACAAATAAGAAACTACTCAGTCAAGTCAGAGATCCCAGTATTATCACATTTAAAGGATCAGGTGGGAAGTGGGAAAAGGGGATTGTTGAAGTAGCCCAAAGACTTCAGGGAAAGTCACTACAAAGGGGAGTAATGGAGACCCTCAGGATGATGATGGTTGTCCCATTACATGGGTATTACTTGTGTTCTCCTCTTTGCTCTATTGGCCTTGCTATGGTCCTAGACCACTTGAGTATTTTGTCTTTTTGATCACAACCTTATTCCACATAAATAAGCTTGTCTTCAGCCTGATCTTTAAGCCAAATCAAAAAGCCTTAGACTTTTTTCTCCACATATTTCCACTCTACTGTAGGAAATTCGTATCTGGCACTTGACCAAGAGTCTGCTTTGTTTTTTCTTTGCGAACAAGATTATTGATGCCTGTACTTTTCCAAAGATAGAAAAAATCTGCTTGGAGGCTTGGAGTGGCATATGTGCCTGTACAGTCCCATGCAAGGTCTGCTTAGAGAAGAAATGTACTTTTCCATTTGCCTGGAATGTCAATCTATTTGTTGACTTTTCTGTCCAGAACAAAGCAGGGTAGGGAGTGCCAGGAAGTAAGGATCTGGAAACTCATGGTCTAGTCCTACTCTCTGCTGGACTTCTTCAAGCAGTCTGTGTCAGTCCAGAAAGTAATTGTAGCTGTCTTGACTCTGGGCTTTGTTCCATTGAGAACAACAGTGACTAAAATTCATTTCTGTGTTTGTGTGTGTATGTATGTTTCTCCTTTGACTGTTTTGTTTGCCATTTGCTCAAGTGAAAATGTATTCACTAGGTATTTCACTGTGATTGTGGTGTCTTTATATTATGGTGGAAATACTCCAGGGATCCAGGAAAATGTCTACTTTGGAAGCCTCCAGGATTTTCTCAATTGGTGAGCAATTTGTTCTCTGTGCTTTGTAATCATTTGAGAGTTAAATGGTGAAACAGTTCTTAGAAGTCCATGAAATACCGATCAGACTTTCAGCCTAATTTGATTTCTACCAAATCTTTCCTTTCTTCCTACCAGCCCTCTCTTTCATAGTTTTCACTATCAGTCAATTGCTGAAATTCCTTTAGTATGTTCTCAGAAGAACTGAGTTGGCCAAAAAGAAAAAAAGTTAATGTCTTTTAAAACACACACACACACACATATACGTATATATACATACATGTGTGTATAATATATATGTATATATATATGAATGTAAGCTACACAAGTAGGAAGTGAAATTCTAAAGGCATGAGCAAAAGCCATTGTTTGGTTCAGCAAGGATATCATCACTCCTCCCAGAACCTGAACCATGAGTTTTCTAGATGGTTAATTTTCTTTTCCTGTCAAAAAAGAAAAGATATTATAGACACTAACTTCTATTTTGGTCAAGAAACCAGCTGTAGTCTATATGCCATATTTCCTTCAGCACTTCCACAATCACCAGTCCTCTGTTCTGCAGTCTTTACACTCTGTAAAGACTTATCTTTCTTTATAGATTATCCATCTTTAGCGCTCAGATTCTTTGAAAGCTTCTGAGGCACTGAGAGCTCTTTCCAGGAGATGTATTGGCTCATCTATAACAATGACCTTTTCTCTGCTCATGATATGTTACTTAGGAATTATCACTTACAATAACTTTTTCCTTTGTTAACTTCAAAACAAGAGATATTTCTCTCTATTATATGGATGACTTGCTAAAGGTTGGCAAATTCCTATGAAATACCTGAATGAATCACGTCTCCCTTTACCCCAGATTTGGAGCTGAAGGAGCCTTTAAGATCATTTAGTTCAACCCTTTTGTTTTATAGATGAAGAATCTGAGTGTGGAACCTTAATTTCAACTTCTGGTTTGAGCTGTTCTTTGGCTATAGTAATATTTCTTCCTCATAAGAAGAGTAAGTTCTGCAGTGCTCTTTTAATCCAAAAGCCAGAGGCTTTTAAAATAGCGCCTTTAGAAAAGCAGCTACACCAACCACGAACCAACAAAAACATTCTCTAGAGAGGGAAAGCTTGACTTTTCTTCCCCCTTATGCAATGACCCATCTTATTCAATTCAGTCTTAAGTATAGAGGCTTCTCATTTCCAGCAAAAGATGCTCAGCCCCAGGTGCCAAGCTCTTTAAAACAGAAAGCAGGGACATGCCTAGCTAAGTACTTAGTGCCTTCAGGTCTTCTATCTTTTCTTTGGACTTAAATACCTGATCTAGGGGTTTACATGGACCTCACTCTTGGTTATAGCGAGTGTTAGAAACATACTTACCTTGTCTAGGAATAAACAATACTCATTGGAAGGCCAAGAAGGTTTTAATTATACCTTACATTTATTCCTCCTGAATAAAAGGGTACAGCCCCTGAACAGACTACAGGAGAAAGTACAAGGGACTCAGACAAATGCCAGTCCTTTTATTGGTTCCTAATTGGATTCTCCCGCCTGGCTCTTCATTGGCCAGACACAACTCCCTGAACTGCCCGCATCATGCCTCCTTCAAACAGCTGCTTAAGAATGTGTACAAGCCTCTAACCTTTAACCCGATCAGAAGCCTGATCTCTGCTCTAAAGCTGGGGGAGAAGGGGAGATACTTTCAACTCTGTGGAAACAAAACTGCTCCCACCGTTTTCACAGTGAGCATTCTCTGTGCTTCTTGATTTTAATCTCTAAAGGTTAGATATACCAAATAATTATTCACAAAGAAATTACTTGCTCAATAACTGCCAAACAGCTGTGAGGTTCTCTTAATTTCTCAGTTCCAGCTGTCCCATGTAGAAAACCGAGTGGGAGAAAAGTACAAAAACACTAAGCCTGGATGAAGAAGAGGAGGACTTTGGTTCTCCTAGTAGTCTAGTAGTATTTCTGCTATTTTATACATAGAAACAGCTGATGAAACCTGAAAAGGATTTTATGCTACCCTTACAAATACATTTTAGACAAAAAGAAAAGTTCCTTTACAAAGATCCTTTCAACCTCCTTTTTACTTTCCCTTGTGTTGCTTATTAATTGAAGCACACAAAGTGTCTATTTCATCCTTATGTTCTCTGTACCATTTTATTTAAGCAAAAGCATTTGAATGGCCTAGACAAGTGTGTATTTTCCTATTCTAGAATCATAAAACACACTTTCTTTTAACAATAGCATTGTAATTGACTAACATGGAAATATATTTTGCATGATATAACCTATGTATATCCTCTATCATGTTGCTTATTGTTTCAGGGAGGAGGAAGGCATGGGAGGGAGAGGGAAAATTTGGAATTCAAATTTTAAAAAAAAGAATGTTAAAAATTACTTTTACATGCAATTTGGGGGAAAATCCCAAAATGTTATTTAAAAATTTTAAAAATAGCATTGTGATTTGACTTTTATCTAGAGGATAGGTTATTTTCAGTTCTACTAGACAGTGGTTCTTTACCCATATCCTTATACCTCTTGTCATATAAATTGTAGAACAGATAGGCCCTCCTATTGTCCAAGAAACATTCAGTTCCTCAGAAAGATATTGTTACTCCCAAGAATTCCTCACACTATGAGGATGAAATAACAGAATTCATACCCTGAGTCAAAGAGGACCAGGAAGAAAGGGATTGAGGGAGAAGACATTACAATCAAAGGCAGCCCATTCCGTTTACATTTTAAGGGTATACTTATCTAGGGATCAGTCAGATTAGATGGCTCTTTAAACTCACATTCTGTAGTAGTTGCATTCTGCTATTGACCACAGAATAGTTGCATTCTTCTAGTGGCCACATCCTCTTAGTTGAATTCTTCTGTTAGAATTGACACTTGGCACAGTGCCTGACACAGAGTAGGTGCTTAATAAATGCTTGTTTACTGACTATTAGATATGGATATAGACCCTCTTTGGTACAATCTTCTGTATTTGTAGGCCAGTTCTGTTGCTTAGAAATGTTAGTCCTAGTGAAAATGTGGATGTATTTATTTAAGGCTGTCTGGGTCAGTCACTGCCTCTTTGCAACCATTGTCTAGCACCTAGTTCTGCTGCTGTCACCATGTCCCTCTATCTTGTACCACTTTAAAATTAATTCCTCCTTCTAGATCTCTTCTCTCCTTAAATTCAAATTCTTCTACTTCAACTTTCACTCTTAACATATGACTTTACCTCATATGTCTTTCTTTTTATAGTTTTCCTTTACTTCTTCACTCCCTACCATGCCATTGAAATGATTCTTGTAATAGCTGTCAGTGACTGCTTCCTTCCTAAATCTAATGGCCTTTCTTCAGTTATTGTCCCCAGTCTATAATATTGTTGACCCCCTTTCTTTAGTTATTGTGATACTGGACTTTTCTAGTTCTCTTTCTACCCAATTGTTCCTTTGATGGCTCTTGAGGAAGCACGTAGTACTAAATCTTCAGTTGCATTAAAAAAATTAAGAAGAAATATTGTAGCAGTAGCCTGGTCTAAATTCTTGTTCTCTCTTGACTCCAAAGTCTAGTCAGCCTTCCTAGAATAAAAGATTTAATCAGTTTCAGAGACTGATCTTAATTCTATGATACTAGATTATTAGAATTTGTCTATTTTACGGTAACCAAGGTAAAAATGGGGATATCTTTTTGTTTAATATAATTAAAAGGGTTGTTCTGTTATTTGCCATTGAATAGATTAAAAGGGAAATTGTTAGAGTAACTGAAGAAGGAGTCAATGACTTCAGGAAGATATTTTCTCCAATGGCCTAGTAGCATTTTTGTTGTTTTTGAGTTGTTTCAGTCATGTATGACTCTTTGTAACCCCATTTGGGGTTTTCTTGGCAAAGATACTGGAGTGGTTTGCCATTTCCTTCTGCAGCTCGTTTTATAGGTGAGGAAACTGAGGCAAGCGGGGTTAAGTGACTTGCCCACTTAGTAAAATCACACAGTAAGTATCTGAGGCCAGATTTAAACTCAGGAAGATGAGTCTTTCAGACTCTAGACCCAGTAGGCTATCTACTGTGCCACTAGCTGCCCTTTGTCCTTAGTCCTTTGTCCTTTTTCTCTCCCTCCTTTCCCTCCCCTCTCCCCAAGATGGCATGCAATCTAATATAGGCTATACATGTACAATAATATGAAACATATTTCCACATTAGTTATGTTGTGAAAGAAGAATCAAAACAAAAGGGAAAAACCTAGAGAAAGAAAAAACAAAAACAACAAAAAAAGAGAAAATAATATGCTTTGATCTGTATTCAGACTCCATAGTTCTTTTTCTAGAAGTGAAGTAACATTTTTCATCATGAGTCTTTTGGAATTATCTTAGATTAGTGCATTGCTGAGAAGAGCTAAGTCTATCAAAGTTGGTCATCACACAATGTTGCTGTTACTGTGTACAATGTTCTCCTGGTTCTGCTCTCTTCACTTAGAACTGTCCCTTGTCCTTCTTTAACTTGGTCCCTGCTAATTGCCCCCTAATCAGGAGACTGCCACTGTTTGGGTCTTGAGGTCAGAACCCAAACAACACCTGTCTCCCCTTGTTTGAAGCAACATTTGAATTCAGATCTTTCTGACTCCAGGCCTTCCCTAATGTTATGGTCCTCTTCCAGAAAGAAGTACAAACACAACCTGTGAGTAGCCTCTCCCTCTCCCTCCCTCTTGCTTTCCTCTTCCCCCTCCCCCTCCTCCTCCCCTTCCCTCTCTTTCCCTTCCAAGCTTCATTTCAATGGCTGAAGGCTGCCTCCTTAACTTTGGGTTTACTGGCTAGATTTCTTTCTCAAAAATCCAGCCTTAAACCCAATTCATCTTGGAGCTCATAGATTGGACAATAGATCCCTGCCCTCCTAGCACAGAGTGAATGTGAATACCAAATAGTAACTGTTTCTCTTTTGGCCAGGAACCCTGAGGGCCTTCCCTTCAAAGTTTGATTTTTTTTTTGAGTTTTGATTAAAGGGGCCATCCCTTCATTAACTTTTTAAAGAGGCCTATTCACTGAATGCAAGTTACCTCACTCAAAGTGAGAACCTGAAAAGACCTTGGCCTGAAAGGGCCAGGGTCTCTCAATACATCCTGGGTCAGCTCCTGGTGAGCATCAGGTCACTGGGCACACTCTGAAGGAACAAGTGAGGCTGGTGACCTTGCATAGCCCTTCCTCACTCAAATCAAAGTCAACTGCAAGTCATGGCATCATTTCCCTGATGTCATGATCCTCTTTGAGAATGAAGGACAAACACAACAACAACCACCATTAATATTATTATTGCTCTATTTGGTAAATCAAATCCCCTAAACTTAAACTATGTTTCTTTGTTCCTTTATTCCATTTTGCTATGGAATTTAATTTGTTTCATGATTGCTATAAAATGGAAATAGGTCTTTGCTTGGGTGCAGAAGGTATTCTAATTAGCAGAGGGAGTTTTGCCCAATTGAACCCCTCTTTAAGCAGTAATAATTATATATCAATAAATTGTTCAATAGATTTTGGCTGAATCACAAAAGTATAGATTGTTTTCTTCCATATTCCTTTCCTGAATCATCTTTATTCTTATATTTCCTTAACAATGAGTGTCCCATAATTGATTATTCTCTTTCTATACTCCCTGAATGAAATCATTCATTCCTATTGATATTGCCTATTCTCTATAGAAGGTTAAATATCTCCCACTTGTGCTTGCACTAGCAAATTAGATTTGAAGATTTTCCCACCCATTGATAGGCCATATGGCCTGCTTACATCACAGGAAGACTAAGTTACATGTGGTGGGAGGAGCTTCCTGACAGGAAAAGGAAGTTATATAACAGGAAATATATATATATATATATATATATATACACATATATGTGTATATATATACATATATGTATATATATACAGAGAGAGAGAGAGAGAGAGAGAGAGAGAGAGAAAGAGAGAGAGAGAGAGAGAGAAAGAGAGAGAGAGAAAGAGGAGCAGTTATGGCTACTAATGGCCGTCGTTGTGATAGAGCTGAACAGGCCGACTTAGCTGTATTGTGAGTTTGTTTTTGGGAAGACCCCAGCAGGGGGTTGGAGAGATTTTGGGATGGCAAGGCTCCATGTAGTGATATTGTGTATTGAATATTTTACTGCTCTGCTAGACTAGATAAATAGCTTATGGGATATGGTTCTCTGGTATCTGAATAAATGGTTTACTTCTTCCACCTTCTATGTAGAGAGTCTTGTATACTTTGCGATACAGAACCACATAGGCATTTTGACAGTTATCTACATTGTTATCATTGCCTGACTGATACAGTGCTCCAGTCCTCTATTTCCTACCACTTAAGCAGCATTGCCATTTAGATGTCTTTTTATCACCACAATTCAACTCAACAAATATTACTAAAGGAGTATGTCCAGAATTAAAGTCATATTCTTTC